>NW_012116966.1:320793-336772 GCF_000951035.1 Colobus angolensis palliatus
TTCTCAGAGAGTTTATTTCCAGTTTTTATATGAGGATATTTCCTTTGTCACCATAGGATTCAATGCGATTCAAAATATTCTTTCTCAGACTCCAAAGAAACACTGCTGGTAAACTGCTCCATTAAAAGAGTCACGTAACTCTGTGGGATGAATTAATGCATCACAAAATGGTCTAGAAAGAAAGCTTCTTTCTAGTTTTTATGTGATATTATTTATTTTCTCACCATAGGCTTTAAAGCTCTCTGAAATATCCCATTGCAGATTCCAAGAAAACAGTGTTAGCAAACTGCCTAATGTAAAGAACAGTGTAACTCAGTGAGGTGAATTCACATGTCACAAAGGAGTTTCTCAGAAAGCTTCTTTCTAGTTTTTATATACGGATATTTCCTTTTAAACCATAGGTTTCAATGTGCTCCCAAGTATCCCTTCTCAGACACCACAAGAAGAGTGATGTCAAAGTGCTCACTCAACAGAAACGTTTAGCTGTATGAGATGAATGTACAAACCACAAAGGACTTTCTCTGAAAGATTCTCTCCAGTTTTTGCCTGGAGAATTTTCTTCTTTCACCTCAGGACTCTATGTGCTCCCAAATATCCCATTACAGATTCCACAAAAGCAGTGTTACACAACTGCTCAAGGAAAAGAAAGATTTAACACTGTGAGATGAATTCACCCATCACTAAGCAGTCTCTCAGAAAGCTTCTTTCTAGTTTTTATCTGAGGTTATTTCCTTTTTCACCATAGGCTTCTCTGTGCTTTGTATATCCCTTTATAGATTCCACAAAAACAGGGTTAACAAACTGCTCAATGAAAAACATGGTTTACCTCTGGGAGATGAATTCACCCATCACAAAGGAATTTCTCAGAAGATTCCTTTCTACCTTTCATCTGTGCATCATGTTTACACTTCCATCATCAGCCGCAAAGCATTCCCAAATATCTCTTCTCAGACACCACAAAAACGGTGATACCAGACTCGTCAATCAAAAATATGGTTTATCTCTATGAGGTGAATGCACACATCACAAAAGTTTCTCAAAAGCCTTCTCTCCAGTTTCCATTGGAAGATATTTCCTTTTTCACCATTAGCCTCTATCAGCTCCCGAATATCCCTTTGAAGATTCCTCCCAAAAAAGTGCTACCAAAAAGTGCTCAAAAAGTGCTACCAAAAAGTGCTTTTTCCTCCCAAAAAAGTGCTACCAAAAAGTGCTACCAAAAAGTGCTCAGTGAAAAAAAAGTTGTAACTCTGAGAGATGAATTCAACCATTACAAATCAGTTTCTCATAAAGATTCTTTCTAGTTTTTATCAGAGGATGTTTCTTTTTTCACCTTAGGTGTCAAGGCGCTCCCAAATAATTCTTTGCAAACTGCAGGAAAGTAGCTTTAGCAAACTGATGCATGAAAAGAAAGGTGTAACTCAGGAAGATGAACTCACACATCACAAACAACTTTCTCATAAAGCTTCTTTCTAGTTTTTATCTGAGTATATGTCCTTAGTCATCAAAGGATCCAATGTGATTCACAATATCCCTTCTCAGATTCCACAAAAACAGAGTTACCAAACTGATCCATGAAAAGGATTGTGTAACTCCGTGAGATGAATTAACACATCACAAAGAGGTTCCTCACGGTGCTTCTATCTAGTTTTTGTATGAGGATATTTCCTTTATCACCATAATCTTCAATGCGTTCCTAAATATCCCTTTGCAGATTCCAAGAAAACAGTTTTAGCAAACTGATCAATGAAAAGAACAGTGTAACTCTGTGAGATGAATTTACATATCAAAAGCAGTTTCTGAGAAAGCTTCTTTCTAGATTTTACGTTAGGATATTTCCTTTTTCAGCATAGGCCTCAGTGCTCACAAATATCCCTTTGCAGATTCCAAAAAAAACAGTGGTAGCAAACTGCTACATGAAAAGAAAGATGCAAATATGTGATAGGAATTCACACATTGAAAAGAACTTTCTCAGAAAGCTTCCTTCTAGTTTTTATCTGCGGATATTTCCTTCTCATAATTTCCCTCAATGTGGTCACGAATATCTCCTTGCAGATTCCACGAAAATAGTGTTAGCACACTGTTCCATAAAAAGAAAGGTGTGAATCCATGAGATGAATTCACACATTACAAAGCAGATTCTCAGAAAGCTTCCTTTTGGTTTTTCTCTGAGTATATTTCCTGTGTCACCATAGGATTCAATGCTCTCCCAAATATCCTATTGCAGATTCCACGAAAATAGTGTCATCAAACTGCTCAATTAAAGCAACAGTGTAACTCTGTGACATGAATTCACACATGATAAAGTAGTTTCTCAGACATCGTCTTTCTAGCTTTTAATTGAGGATACTTCTTTTGTCACCATAGGCTTCAATGTGACCCAAAGTATCCCTTCTCAGATTCCCCAAAAACAGTGCTACCAAATTGTTATATGGAAAGAATGGTGTAACTCCGTGAGATAAATTCACATATCACAAAGATGTTTCCCAGAAAACTTCTTTCTAGTTTTTATCTGAGTATATTTCCTTTTTCACTGTATTAATCAATGTGCTTCCCAATATCCCATAGCAGATTAATCAAAAAAAGTGTTAGCAAACTTCTCGATGAAAAGAGCGGTGTAACTCTGTGAGGTGAGTTCATACATCACAAAGGAGTTTCACGGAAAACTTCTTTTTGGACTTTCATCTGTGGATATTTCCTTTGTCACCATAGGCTTCAATGCACTCCCAAATATCCTATGCAGATTGCATGAAAACTGTGTCATCACACTGCCCACTGAAAAGAATGGTTAAACTCTGTAACATGAAAACACACATCACAAAGCTGTTTTTCAGGGCTGATTTCTGGGTTTTATCTGAGGAAAGTTCATTTTTCACTGTAGGCATCAAAGGGCTCTGGAATATCCCATTGCAGATTCCATGAAAACAGTGTTAGCAAACTGCTGCAGGAAAAGAAATGTGTTATTCTGTGAGCTGAATTCATACATCACAAAGAGCTTTCCCAAAAAGGTTTTATAATTTTTTTCTGAGGGTATTTAATTTGTCAACATAGGCTTCAATGTGATCCAAAATATCCCTTCTATGATTCCCCAAAAACACTGCTCAGATACTGTTCCATGAAGAGAATCATGAATCTCTGTGAGATGAAATAACACATCAGAAAGTTGTTTCTCAGAAAGCTTCTCTCTAGTTTTTATATGAGGATATATCCTTTATCACCATATGTCTCAAAGCGTTCACAAGTATCCCTTTGCAGATTCCAAGAAAACAGTGTTATCAAACTACTCAATGAAAAGAACAGTGCATATATGTGTGATGGATTCACATATCAAAAAGAAGTTTCTTAGGAAGTTTCTTTCTAGTTTATATCTGATTTGATTTCCATTGTCGCCATAAGCTTTGATGTGATCCAAAATATCCCTTCTCAGATCCCCCAAAAACAGTGCTGCCAAACTGCACCAACGAAAGAATCACAAAATTCTGTAAAATGAATGCATGGATCACAAAGCAGTTTCTCAGAAAGTTTCTTTTTGGTTTTTATCTGACGATATTTCCTTTGTCACCATGAGCCTCAATGCACTCCATAACTTCACATTGCAGATTCCAAGAAAACAGTGTAAGCAAACTGCTAAAGGAAAAGAACAGTGTAACTCAGGGAGATGAATTCACACATCACAAAGCAGTTTCTCAGAAAGCTTCTCTCCAGTTTTTATCTGAGGACATTTCCTTTGTCGCTATAGACCTCAATGTGCTCTCAAATTCCCTATTGCATATTCCACGGAAACAGTTTGGGCAAACTGCTCCATGAAAAGAATGGTGTACTTCTGTGAGATGAACTCAGACATCACAAAGACCTTTCTCAGAAAACTTCTTTTTAGTTTTTAAAAGAGAATATTTACTTTGTCACCAGAGGCTTCAGTGTGATCCAAAATAACCGTTCTCAGATTCCCCAAAAACAGTGCTACTAAACTACTCCATGAAAAGTATTGTGTAACTCTCTGAGGTGAATGATCACATCACAAAGTGGTTTCTCAGAAATATTCTTTCTAGGTTTTATATCAGCATTTTCATTTGTCACCATAAGCTTCAATGCACTCCCAAGTATTCCATTGCAAATTCCAAGAAAACAGTGTTAGCAAACTGCTCATTGAAAAGAACAGTATAACTCTGAAAAGAATTCACACATCACAAGGACCTTTCCCAGAAAGCTTCTTTCTAGTTCCTCTCTGAGGATATTTCCCTTGTCATCATAGGCTTCAATGTGATCCAAAATATCCCTTCTCAGATTTACCAAAAACAATGCTACCACACTGATCCAGGAAAGAATTGTGTAATTCCGTGTGATCAATTAACACATCCCTAAGTGGTTTCTCAGAAAGCTTCATTCTAATTTTTATCAGAGGATATTTCCTTTATCACCATTTGCCTCAGAGCACTCCCAAATATCCCTTGGCAGATTCCACAAAAACAGCGTTAGCAAACACCTCCATGAAGAGTAAGGTGTAAATTGTTGAGATGAATTCACACATCACAATGCAGTTTCTCTGAAAGCTTCTGTTTGATTTTTATCTGAGGATATTTCCTTTGTCATCATAGGCTTCAATGCATTCCCAAATACCCTATTGCAGATTCCATGAAAACAGTGTTATCAAACTTCTCAAGGAAAAGAGTGTTGTAACTCTGTGAGATGAAATCACACATCACAAAGCAGTTTCTGAGAAAGGTTGCTTCTAGTTTTTTTCTGAGGGTACTTCCTACTTCACCGTAGTCCTCAAAGCATTCCAAATATCCCTTTGCAGATTCGAGGAAAAGAGTGTTAGCAAAGTGCTCCATGAAAAGAAACGTGTAACACTGTGAGGTGAATTCACATATAACAAAGAAGTTCCTTGGAAAGCTTCTTTCTACTTATAATCTGAGTATATTACCTTTAACATCATAGGTTTCAATGAGATCAAAATATACCTTCTCAGATTGACTAAAAACACAGCTAACAAACTGTGCTAAGAATAGAATCATGTAACTGTGAGATGAATTCACAAATAACAAGGCATTTTCTCAGAATGTTTCTTTCTAGTTTTTGTCTGAGGATATTTTTTGTCACCATAAGATTTAATGCGCTCTGAAGTATCCCATAGGAGATTCCAAGAAAACAGTGTTAGCAAACTGTTCAATGTAAAGAACAGTGTATCACAGAGAGATGAATTCACACATCACAAAGTAGTTTCTCAGAAAGCTTCTTTTTGGTTTTTATTTGAGGATATTTCCTTTGTCACCATAGGCTTCAATGCACTCCCAATTATCCTATTGCAGTTTCCACGAAAACAGTGTTAGCAAACTGCTCAATGAAAAGGATGGTGTAACTCTGTGAGATGAAATTAAACATCATAAAACTGTTCCTCAGAAAGGTTCTTTCTAGTTTTTATTTGAGGATATTTCCTTCTTCATCCTATGCCTCAATGCTTTCCCACATATCCCTTTGTAGATTCCAAGAAAATAGTGTTAGCAAACTGCACCCTTAAAAGAAAGGGTTAAAGTATTCACATGAATTCACACAACAAAATAAATTTTCTCAGAAAGCTTCTTTCTACTTTTTTTATCAGAGGATATTTCCTTTGTCACTGTAGGCATTAATGTATTCCAAAATATCCCTGCTCAGATTCCCCAGAAACACTGCTACCAAACTGCTCCATGAGATGAACACTGTATCTCTGTGAGATGAATTCACACGTCACAAAACAGTTTCTCACAAATCTTCTTTCTAATTTTTATCTTAGGATATTTCCTTTTTCACCATAGGCCTCAAAGCACTCCCAAATATCCCTTTGCAGATTGCACGAAATACGGTTAGCAAACTGCTCCATGAAAACAAAGGTATAACTCTGTGAGATGAATTCACACATCACCAAAGCCATTCTGAGAACGTTTCTTTCTAGTTTTTATCTGAGGATAATTTCCTGTCACCCTAGCCTTCAATGCTATCCAAAATATCCCTACTCAGATTTCCCATAAATAGTGATAAAAAATTGATCCATGTAAAGAATTGTGTAACACTGGGACATGAATTAACCCGTCACAAAGCGATTTCTCAGAAAGCTTCTTCCTATTTTATATGTGAGTGTATTTCCTTTGTCACCATAAGCTTTAATGCGCTCCAAAATATCAAATTGCAGATTCCTAGAAAACAGTGTTAGCAAACTGCTCAATGAAAATTACAGTGTAACTCTGTGAGATGAGCACACACATCACAAATAAGTTTCTCAGAAACTTACCTTCTAATTTTAATCTGAGGATATTTCCTCTTTCACCATAGGCCTCAGTGGGCTCCAAAATATCCCTTTGCAGATTCCATGAAAACAGTGTTAGCAAACTGCTCCATGAAAAGAAAGTTTTAACTCTGTGAGATGAATTCACAAAACACCTAGAAGTTTCTCTGAAAACTTCTATTTTGTTTTAATCTGAGGATATTTCCTTTGACACCATGGGCTTCGATGCCATCCAAAATATACCCTCTGAGATTCCCCAAAACAGGGCTACCAAACTGCTCCATGAAAAGAAAGGTGTGACTCTGTGAGGTGATTTCAGTAATCAAAAATCTGTCCTTCAGAAAGCTTCTTTCTAGTTTTTGTCTCAGGATATTTCCTTTGTCACCATAAACTTCAATGCACTCCAAAATATCCTATCACAGATTCCAAGAAAACAATGTTAGCAAGCTGATCACTGAACAGAACTGTGTAATGCTATGAGATGAACTCACACATCAAAAAGCATTTTCTGAGAAATCTTCTTTCTAACCTTTTTCTGAGGATATTTCCTTTGTCACCTTAGGCTTCAATGCACTCAAAAATACCCTGTTGCAGACTCCACGAAGACAGTGCTATCAAACAGCTCAACGAAAAGCATGATGTAGCTCTGTGAGATAAATTCACTCATCACAAAGCAGTTTCTCAGAAAGCTTCTTTCTAGATTTTATCTGAGGATATTTCCTTTTTCACCACAGGCCTCAGTGCACTCCAAAATATCCCTTTGCATTTCTAGGAAAACAGTTTAGCAAACTGCTCCTTGAAAAGAAAGTGGTAATTCTGTGAGATGAATTCTCATATCACAAAGAATTTTCACAGAAAACTCCTTTCTAGTTTTTATCTGAGGATATTTCCTTAGTCACCATAGGCTTCAATGCAATCCAAAATATCCCTTCTGAGGCTCGCCAAAAACAGTTCTACAAAACTCGTCCCTGAAAAGAATCGTGTAACTCTGTGAGATAAATTATCACATCACAAAGTGGTTTCTCAGAAAGATTCTTTTTGGTTTTCCTATGGTGACAATTCCTTTGTCACCATATTCTTCATTGCACTCCTAAATATCTTATTTCAGATTCCACGAAAACAGAGTTATCATAAGGCTCAAAGAAGAGCATGCCTTAGCTCCATGAGATGAATTCAGCAATCACAAAGCAGTTTTTCAGAGGGCTTCTTTATAGTTTTCATATGAGGATATTTCCTTTTTCACCATAAGCTTCAATATACTCCGAAATATGCCATTGTCGATTCCAGGAAAACAGTGTTAGCAAACTGCTCCATGAAAAGAACAGTGTACCTCCGTGACTTGAATTCTGGCATCACAAAGCAGATTCTCCGAAAGCTTCTTTCTTGTTTTTCTATGAGGATATTTCCTTCTTCACTATAGATCTCAATGTGCTCCCAAATATCCTTTTGCAAATTCCACGAAAACAGTGTTAGCAAATTGATCCATTAAAAGTAAGGTGTAACTGTGTGAGATGAATTCACACGTTATGAAGAATTTTTTCATAAAGCTTCGTTCTGGTTTTTATCTGAGGATAATTCCTTTTTCAGGATAAGCCTCAATGTGCTCCAAAATATCCCTTTGCAGATTCCATGAAAACAGTGTTAGCAACTGCTCCACGAAAAGAAAGGTGTAACTCTGTGAAATGAATTCACACATCACAAAAAACTTTCTCAGAAAACCTCTTTCTAGTTTTTATCTGATTATATTTCCTTAGTCACCATAGGTTTCAATGCAATCCAAAATATCCCTTCTCTGATTCCCCAAAAACAGTGCAATCAAGCAGATCCAAGAAAAGAAACATGTAACTATGTGAGATGAATTCACAAATCACAAAGCATTTTCTCAGAAAGTATCTTTCTAGTTTTAATCTGAGGATGTTCCCTTATTCACAATAAGTTTCGATTTGTTCTGAAAAATCTCATTGCAGATTCCAAGAAAACAATGTTAACAATCTGCTCAATGAAAAGAACAATGTAACCCTGTGAACTGAATTCACACATCATAAAGCAGTTTCTCAGAGCTTCTTTTTGGTTTTTCTATGAGGATATATCCTTTGTCAAGAGAGGCTTCATTGACTGCCCAAATGTCCTATTGCAGACTCCAACACAAAAGCGTCTAAAACTTCTCAATGAAAAGAATGGTGTAACTCTGTGAGATGAATTCACACATCAGAAGGCAGTTTCACCTAAAGCTTCTTTTTGGTTTTAGTCTGAGGATATTTCCTTTTTCAAAATAGGTATCAAGCATGCGCAAATAAAATGTTGCAGATTCCACGAAAACAGTCTTATCACACTGCTCAATGAAAAGAACAGTGTAACTCTGTAAGCTGAATTAATTAATAATTAATTGTCACCATAGGCTTCAATGTGATACAAAACATCCTTTCTCAGATTACGCCAAAACAGTGCTACCTAATTGATCCATGAAAGGAATTGTGTAACACTATGAGATGAATTAACACATCACAAAGCAGTTTCTCTGAAAACTTTATTCTAGTTTTTATATGAGGACATTTCCTTTGTCAATATAGGCTTCAACGTGATCTCAAATATCCCTTCTCAGATTCCCCAAAAACAATGCTACCATACTGCTCCATGACGAGAATCATGTAACTGTTGGAGGTAAATCCATGTATCACAAAGCAGTTTTGTCACCAAAGTAGTTTATCAGAAAGCTTCTTTCCAGCTTTTGTCTGAGGATGTTTCCATTGTCACCATAGGCTTCAATGGGCACTGAAATATCACATTGTTGATTCCATGAAAACATTGCTAGCAAACTGCTCAATGAAAAGAACAGTGTAACTGTGTGAGATGAATTCACACATCACAAAGCAGTTTCTCATAAACCTTCTTTGTATTTTTTATCTGAGAGTATTTAGTTTTTCATCAAAGTTCTCAATGGGCTCCCGAATATCCCTTTGCAGATTACAAGAAAACAGTGTTAGCACACTGCTCCATCAAGTGTAAATCTGTGAGACGATTTTACATATCACAAAAACTTTGTCAGAAAGCTTCTTTCTAGTTTTTATCTGAGGATGTGTTCTTTTTCACCATAGTCTTCAAGGCCAACCAAAATACACCTTCTCACATACCCCAAAAACAGTGCTACAAAACTGATTCATGAAATGATTCATGTAACTCTGTGAGATGAATTACCATATCACAAAGCAATTTCTCAGACGCTTCTTTCCACTTTTTCTATGATGATATTTCCTCTGTTACCATGAGCTTCAATGCACTCTGAAATATCCCACTGCAGATTCCAAGAAAAGAGTGCTATCAAACTGCTCACTGAGAAGGACAGTGTAACATTGTGAGATGAATTCACCCATCACAGAGCAGTTTCTCAGAAAGTTTCTTTCTAGTTTTTATCTGAGGATATTTTGTTTTTCACCAAACACTTCAAAGCGATCCATAATATCCCTTCTCAGATTCCCCAAAAACAGTACTACAAAACTGCTGCATGAAAAGAATTGTGTAACTCTGTGAGATGAATTCACAAATCACAGAGCATTTTCTCAGAAAGTTTCTTTCCAGTTTTTGTCTGAGGATGTGTCCTTTGTCACCATAAGCTTCAATGCCCTCTGGAGTATCCCATTGCAGATTCCATGAAAACAGGGTTAAGAAACTGCTCAATGAAAAGTACAATGTAACTCTGTGAGATGAATTCACACATGACAAAGCAGTTTCTTAGAGAGCTTCTTTCTAGTATTTATCTGAGGAATTTTCCTTTTTCACCATAGCTTTCAAAGCTATCCAATATATTTCTTCTCAGATTCCCCAAAAACAGTGCTACCAAACAGCTCTGATAAGGGATTCATGTAACTCTATGAGATGGATTCACAAATCAGAAAGCAGTGTCTCAGAAAGCTTCTTTCCAGTGTGTGTCTGAAGATATTCTCTCTATCACCATAAACTTCAATTTGTTCTGAGATATCCCATAGCAGATTCCACGAAAACAGTGCTAAGAAACTACTCATTGAAAAAAACAGTGTAACTTTGTGTGATGAATTCCCACATCACAAAGTGGGTTCTCAGAATGTTTCTTTCTAGTTTTTATGTGAGAGAATTGCCTTCATCACCATAAGCTTCAATGCACTTGAAACATCCCATTGCAGATACCAAGAAAACAGTTGTAGCAAACTGCTCAATGGAAAGAACAGTGTACCTCTGTGAGGCATGAATTCACAAATCTCAAAGCAGTTTCTAAGAAAGCTGCTTTGCAGTTTGTATATGAGGGTATTTCCTCTGTCACCATAAGCTTAAAATGCGCTCCAAAATATCCCATTGCAGATTCCAAGAATACAGTGTTAGTAAACTGGTAAATTAAAAGAACGATGGAACTCTATGAAATAAATTGAGACATCACAAAGCATGTTCTCAGAAAGCTTCTTTCTAGCTTTTATGTGATGATACAAATTTTTTCACCTCAGAACTCAATGCGCTCCCAAATATGCCTTTGCAGGTACTACAAAAACAGTGTTATCAAACAGTTCAATGAAACAAACTGTGAAACTCTGTGAGATGAATTCTCACATTACAAAGCAGGTTCTCAGAATATTTCTTCCTACTTTTTATCTGAAGAGATTCTCTTTGTCACCATAGGCTTTGATGAGACCCAAAATATCCCTTCTCACGTTCCCAAAAAAAAAAACAGTGCTACAAAACTGATCCACGAAAAGAATTTTGTAACCCCGTGAGTCAAATTATCACATCACAAAGCAGTTTCCCAGAAAGCTTCCTTCTAATTTTTATTTGAGGATATTTCTTTGTCACCCTAGGCTTCAATATGATCCAAAATATCCCCTCCAGATACCACAACAACAGTGCTATCAAACTGATCAATGAAAAGAATTTTGTAACACTGTGAGTAGAATTGACAAAACACAAAGCAGTTTCTCAGAAAGATTCTTTCTTCTTTTTGTTGGAGGATATTTCTTTTGTCATCATAACCTTCAATGCACTCCAAAATAACCCATTGCAGATGGCAAAAAAAAAGTTTTAGGAAACTGCTCAATGAAAATAACAGTGTAATTCTGTGAGATGAACTCACACATCATGAAGCAGTTTCTCATAGAGCTTCTCTATAGTTTTTATGTGAGGGTATTTTCTTTTTCATCATAGGCCTCAATGCACTCCCATATATCACTTTGCACATCCTACTAAAACAGTGTTGGCAAACAGCTCAATGAAAAGAACAGTGTACCTCTGTGAGGTGAATTCACACATCACAAAGCAGTTTCTCAGAATGCTTCCTTCTGGTTCTTATCTGAGGATACTTCCTCTTTCATCACAGGCCTAAATATGCTCCCAAGTATTGCTTTGCAGATATCACAAAAATAGCATTAACAAATTGCTCCATGGATAGAAAGGTGTAACTCTGTGAGATGACTTCAAACGTCACAAATAACTTTCTCAGAAACTTTGTTTCTAGTTTTTATCTGAGGATATTTCCTTTTTCACCATAGACCTCAACGCACTCCAAATATCCCTTTGTAGATTCCAAGAAAACAGTGTTAGTAAACTGCTCCATGAAAAGTAAGGTGTAACTCTGTGAGAAGAATTCACAAATCACAAAGCAGTTTCTCAGAAAGCTTCTTTCTTCCTTTTGTCTGAAGATATTTCCTTTGTCACCAAAAGCTTCAATGCATGCCAACATATCCCATTGCAGGCTCCATGAAAACAGGGCTAGCAAACTGCTCAATGAGTAGAACAGTGTAACTCTAAGAGATGAATTCACACATCACTAAGACGTTTCTCAGAAAGCTTCTTTCTAGTTTTTATCTGAGAATATTTCCTTTGTCACCATAGACTTCAATGCGATCCAAAGTATCCCATCTCAGATACTCCAAAAACAGTGCTCCCAAAATGACCCCTGCCAAGAATCATGAAACTCTGTGAGAAATATTCGCAAATCAAAAGCAGTTCCTCAGAAAGCTTCTTTCCAGTTTTTATCTGAGAAGATTTCCTTTGTCACCATAAGCTTCAATGTGCTCTGAAGTATCCCAGTGCAGATTCCAAGAAAACAGTGTTAGCAAACTGCTCAATAAGAAGAGAGATGTAACTCTGTTAGATGAATTCTCACATTACAAAGCAATTTCTCAGAAAGTTTCTTTCTAGTTTTTATCTGAAGATATGTCCTTTTTCACTCTAGGTCTCAATGCACTCCCAAATACACCTTTGCAGATTCCACGAAAACAGTGTGAGTAATCAACTCCATGAAAAGAAAGGTTTAACTCTGTGAGATGAAATCATGCATCACAAGAAATTTCTCAGAAAGTTTCTTTCTATTTTTTATCTGAGGATATTTATTTTGTCACCATAGACTTCAGTGCGATCCAAAATATCCCTTCTCTGAATCCCCCAAAACAGTGCTACCAAACTGTTTCAGGGAAAGAATCATGAAACTCTGTGAGAGAAATTCACAAGTCACAAAGCAGTCTCTCAGAAAGTTTCCTTCTAGTTATTATCTGAGGATATTTCCTTTGTCAACATAAACTACAAGGTGCTCTGAATTATCCCATTGCAGGTTCCAAGAAAACAGTGTTAGCAAACCGTTCAATGAATAGAACAGTGTGACTCTGCGAGATGAATTCACACATCACAAACTAGTTTCCCAGAAAATTTCTTTTTGCTTTATATCTGTGGATATTTCCTTTTTCAACATAGACCTCAATGCACTGCCAAGTATCCCTTTGCAGATTACACAATAACAGTGTTAGCAAACTACTTCATGGAAAGAAAGGTGTAACTCTGTGAGATGAATTGACATATCACAAGAAGTTTCTCAAAAAGTTTCTTTCTAGTTTTTATCTCAGGATATTTCCTTTGTCACCATAGTCTTCAAAGCAATCCAAAATATCCCTTCTGAGATTCCCCAAAAACAGTGCTACCAAACCACTCAATGAAACATAAGGTGTAACTCTGTGAGGTGAACTCACAAATCGAAAAGCAGCTTCTCAGAAAGATGTATTTGGTTTTTATCTGAGGATATGTTCTTTGTTGCCATACGCTTCAATGTGCTCCCACATATCCTATTGCAGATTCCATGCAAACAGTGTTATCAAACAGATCAATGAAAAGAATGGTGTAACTCTGTGAGGTGAATTCCCACATCACAAAGCAGTTTTACATGAAGCTTCTTTCCATTTTTATCTGAGGATATTTAGTATTTCATTTTAGGACTCAAGGCACTCCCAAATATCCCTTTGCAGTTTCCTGAAAACAGTGTTAGCTAGCGGCTCCATGAAAAGAATGGTGTGACTCTGTGAGGTGAATTCACACATCACAAAGAACTTTCTCACAAAGATTCTTTCTAGTTTTTATCTGAGGATGTTCACTTTGTCACCGTAGGTTTCAAAGCAATGCAAAATATCCCTTCTCAGATTCCGCAAAAATGGTGCCACCAAACTGCTCCAAGAAAGGAGTCGTGTAACACTGTGAGCTGAATTAACATATCAGAAAGCGTTTATTCAGAAAGATTCTTCTAGTTTTTATATGTGGATATTTCCTTTGTCACCAAAAGCTTCAATGAGTTCCAAAATATCCCATTGGAGATTCCATGAAAACTGTGTTCCCTAACTGCTCAAACAGAAGTATTGTGTAACTCGTTGAAATGAATTAATACAACAGAAATCCGTTTATCAGAAAGAAAGCTTCTTTCTAGTTTTTATTTAATGATATTGCCTTTTTCACTGTGGGCCTCAATGCCCTCCCAAATATCCCTTTTAGGATTCCATGAAAAGAGTGTAAGCAAACTGCTCCAAAGCAAGAAAAGTTTAAATGTGACATCAATCCACACATCACAAATAACTTTCTCAGAAAATTTATTTCTACTTTTTATCTGAGGATATTTCCTTTGTCACCTTAGGCTTCAATGCAAACCAAAATATCCCTTGTCAGATTCCCTGCAAACACTGCTAACAAACTGCGCCATGAAAAGAGCCATGTAAGTCAGTGAGATGAATTCTGAAATCGGAAAGCTGTTTCTCAGAAAGCTTCTTTCTGTTTTATGTCTCAGGATATTTCCAGTGTCACAATAACCTTCAATGTTCTCTGAAATATCCCATTGCAGATTCCAAGAGAGCAGTGTTAACAAACTGCTGAATTAAAAGAACAGTGTAACTCTGTGACACGAATTCACACATCACAAAGCATTTTCCCAGAAATCTTTTTTGTTTTTTTGAGGATATTTGCTTTGTCACCATAGGTTACAATGAGCTCCCTAATATCCTATTGCAGATTCCACGAAAACAGTGTTACCAAACTGATACATGATAAGAAAGGTTTAACTCTGTGAGATAAATTCACACATCACAAAGAACTTTCCCAGAAAGCTTCTGTCTAGTTTTTATCTGAGGATATTTTCTTTGACATCATTGGCTTCAAAGTGATCCAAACTATCTTCTCTCAGATTCCACAAAAACAGTGCTAACAAACTGATCCATGAAATGCATCGTGGAATGCTATGAGAAGAATTAACACATCACAAAGTGGTATATCAGAAAGCTTCTCTCTAGTTTTTACATGACGATATTTCCATTGTCACTGTATGTTTCAATGTGGTCTGAAATATCCCATAGCAGATTCTAAGAAAAGAGTGTTAGCAAACTGGTCAATGAAAAGAACAGTTTAACTCTGTGAGATGAAACCACACATCACTAAGGAGATTCACAGGAGGCTTCTTTCTAATTTTAATCTGAGGATATTTCCTTTTCACTGTAGACTTCAATGCAATTCAAAATATGCCATCTCAGACCCCCAAAATAGTGCTAACAAACAACTCCATAAAGACTGAGGTGTAACTCTGAGAGATGAATTCACACGTCTCAAAGCTGTTTCTCAGAAAGCTTTTTTCTAGTTTCTCTCAGTGTTTATATCCTTTTGGACCATAATTCTCAATGTGCTATGGAATACCCCATTACAGATTCCATGAAAAAAGTGTTGGCAAATTTCTCAAAGAAAAGAAAGGTGTAACTCTGTGAGATGAATTCACACATCCCAAAGCAGTTTCACAGAAAACTTCTTTTTGGTTTTTATCTGATGATAATTTCTTTCTCAGTATAAGCTTCAATATACTCCCAAATATCCGATGGCAGATTCCATTAAAACAGTGTTATCAAGCTGCTCAATGAAAAGAATGATGTGTCTCTGTAAGATGAATACACACATCACAAAGCAGTTTCTCAGAAAGCTTGTTTCTAGTTTTTATCTGAGGATATTTCCTTCTTTACTACAGGCCCCAATGCCTTCCCAAATATCCCTTTGCAGATTCCACGAAAATGTTTGTTAGCAAATTGCTTCATGAACAGAAAGATGTAAATCTGTGAGATGAATTCAAACACCTAAGAGAACTTTCTCAGAAAACATATTTCTAGTTTTTATCTAAGGTTATTTCCCTTGACACCATAGGCTTCAATATGATCCAAAATATCCCTCCTCAGATTCCCTAGAAACAGTGGTACCAAGCTGAACCATGAAAAGAATCATATAACTCTGTGAATTGAATTAACACATCACAGCTATTATTTCAGGATAATTCCTTTGTCACCATAAGTTTCAATTGCTCCCAAATATCACACAGCAGATTCCAAGAAAATAGTGTTTGCAAACTGGTCAATGAAAAGAACAGTTTAACACTGTGAGATGAAACCACACATCACTAAGGAGTTTCACAGAAGG
>NW_012116966.1:340617-340921 GCF_000951035.1 Colobus angolensis palliatus
TTTATACCCTTTTTGACTGTAATCCTCAAAGCGCTATAGAATACCCCATTGCAGATTCCATGAAAAAAGTGTTGGCAAATTTCTCAAAGAAAAGAAAGGTGTAACTCTGTGTGATGAATTCACATATCCCAAAGCAGTTTCACAGAAAGCTTCTTTTTGGTTTTTATCTGAGGATAAATTGTTTGTCACTATAAGCCTCAATATACTCTCAAATATCCTATGACAGATTCCATGAAAACAGTGTTATCAAGCTGCTCAATGAAAAGAATGGTGTGTCTCTGTAAGATGAATACACACATGCACA
>NW_012116966.1:345061-353154 GCF_000951035.1 Colobus angolensis palliatus
TGGGTGCAGCACACCAACATGGCACAAGTATACATATGTAACAAACCTGCACGTTATGCACATGTACCCTAGAACTTAAAGTATAATATTACAAGAAAAGATGAATACACACATCACAGAGCATTTTCTCAGAAAACTTCTTTCTAGTTTTTATCTGAGGATATTTCCTTGTTTACTATAGGCCTCAATTAACTCCCAAATATCTCTTTGCAGATTCCACAAAAATGTTGTTACAAATTGCTCCATGAAAAGAAAGGTGTAAATCTGTGAGATGAATTCAAACACTTCAAATAACTTTCTCAGAAAACATATTTCTAGTTTTTATCTGAGGTTATTCCCTTTGACACCATAGGCTTCAATATGATCCAAAATATCCCTCCTCAGATTCCCCAAAAACAGTGGTACCAAGATGAGCCATGGAAAGAATCATGTAACTCTGTGAATTGAATTAACACATTACAGCGCAGTTTCTCAGAAAGCTTCTTTCTAATTATTATCTGAGGATAATTCCTTTGTCACCATAAGTTTCAATTGCTTCCAAATATCCCACAGCAGATTCCAAAACAGTGTTAGCAAATGGCTCAATGAAAAGAACAGTGTAACTCTGTAAGATGAATTCACACATCACAAAGCAGTTTCTCAGCAAGTCTCTTTCTAGTTTTTATCTGAGAACATTTCCTTTTTCACCATAGACCCAATGCACTCCTAAATATCCCTTCGCAGCTTCCACGGAAACAGTGCTAGCAAACTTCTCCATGAAAAGAAAGGTGTAACTCTGTGAGATAAATGCACACATCACAAAAAACTTTCTCAGAAAGCTTCTTTCTCATTTCCATATGAGGATATTTCATTTGTCACCATACTCTTCAAAGCGATCCGAAGTATCCCTTCTCAGATTCCCCAAAAACAGTGTTACCAAACTGATCCATGAAAAGAATCATGTAATTCTATGAGATGAATTCACACATCACAAAGCAGTTTCTCAGAAAACTGCTTTTTGCTTCTTTCCTGAAGGAATTACATTTGTCACCATAAGTTTCAAATGACTCCCAAATATCCTAATGTAGATTCCATGAAAACAGGGTTAGTAAACTTCTCCAAGAAAGGAATCATGTAACCCTTTTAGATGAATTCACATATCACAAGGATATTTCTCAGAAAGCTTCTTTTTAGTTTATATATCAATATATTTTGTTTGTCAGCATAGGCTTCAATGCAATCCAAAATATCCCTTCTCAGATTCCCCATAAACAGTGTTACCAAACTGATCCATGAATAGAAAAGTGTAACTTGTGGAGATGAATTAATGCGTCACAAAGTGGTTTCTCAGAAAGCTTCTTTCAAGTTTTTTCTGAGGATATTTTCTTGTTCACTATAGGCCTCAAAGCACTCGTGAATATCCCTCTGCAGATTTCACGAAAATAGTGTTAGCAAACTGCTCCATGTAAACAAAAGTGTAAATCTGTGAGATGAATTCACACATCACAAAGCAGTTTCTCAGAAATCTTCTTTTTGTACTATCCATGAAGATACTTCCTATGTCACCACAGGCTTCAAGGTGTTTCAAAATATCCTATTGCAGATTCCAAGAAAACAGTTTTATAAAACTGGTGAAAGAAAGAAATCATGTAATTCTGTGAGGTGAATTCACACATCACAAAGAAATTTCTCAGAAAGCTTCTTTCTAGTTTCTACCTGAGGATATTTCCTTTCTAACCATAGGCTTCAATGCAATTCAAAATATCCCCTCTCAGATTCCTCAAAAGCAGTGATACGAAATGCTCCATGAAAATCCTTGTGTAACTCTGTGAGATGAACTCACAAATCACAAAACTGTTTCTCTGAAAGTTTCTTTCTAGTTTTTATCTGAGGATATTTCCTTTTTCACCATAGGCCTCAATGTGTGCACAAATATCACTTTGCACATACCACGAAAACAGTGTTAGCAAACTGCTCCATGAAAAGAAGGTTGTTACTGTGTGAGGTGAGTACACACATCACAAAGAAGTTTCTGAGAAAGCTTCTTTCTAATTTTTACCTGAGGATATTTCCCTTTATCACCATCCTCTTCAATCCCATCCAAATATCCTTTCTCAGATTCTCCAAAAACAGTGTTACTAAACTGCTCCATGAAAAGAATGGTGTAACTCTGTGAGATAAATTCATACATCACAGAGCTGTTCCTCACAAAGCTTCTTTCAAATTTTTATCTGAGGATATTTCCTTTTTCACCATAGACCTCAAAGAGCTCCCCAATATCCCTTCGCAGATTCCACGGAAACAGTATTAGCAAACTGCTCCATGAAAGGAAAGGTGTAACTCTTGGAATGAATTCACACATCACAAGGAACTTTCCCAGAAAATTTCTTTGCATTTTTTATCTGAGGATATTTCCTTTTTCACCATAAACTTTAATGCGTTCTGAAATATCCCATTGCAGATTCCAAGAAAACAGAGTTAGAAAACTCCTCCATGAAAAGAAAGATGTTAATTTGTGAGATGAATACACCATCACAAAGAAGTTTCTCAGAAGCCTTCTTTCTGGTTTTTATCTGAGGATATTTCCTTTTTAACCATAGTTATCAACTAGATCCCAAATATCCCTTTGTAGATTCCATGAAAACAGAGTTAACAAATTGCTATATAAAAATAAATTGTTCCTCTGTGAGATGAACACACACATCACAAATAAGTTTCTCAGAAAGCTTCTTTCTAGTTTTTATCTGATTATATTTTCTTTGTCAGCATAGGCATCAATGCGATCCAAAATATCCCTTCTCAGATTCCCCAAAAAGAGTGCTACCAAACAGTTCCATGAAAAGAATGGTGTAACTCTGTGACATGAATTCACAAATCACAAAGCAGCTTCTCAGAAAGCTTCTTTCTAGTTTTTGTCATCAGATATTTCCTTTTTCGCCATAGGCCTTAATGCCTTCAAGAATATCTCTTTGCATATTACACGAAAATAGTGTTAGCCAACTGCTCCATGAAAAGAAAGGTGTAAATTTATGAGGTGAATTCTAACATCACAAACCAGTTTCTCAGAAAGCTTCTTTTTGGTTTTCATCTGAGGATAATTCCTTTGTCACCATAGGCTTCAATGTACTCCCAAATATCCTATTGCAGATTTCCAAAAAATAGTGCTACCCTAGTGCTCCATGAAAAGAATGGTGTTACGCTGAGAAATGAATTCACACATCACAAAGCTTTAGCTCAGTAGCTTTCTTACTAGGTTTATCTGAGGATATTTCCTTTTTCTCCATATTCCTGTATGCACTCCTGAGTATCTCATTGCAGATTCCACAAAAAATGTGTTAACGAACTTCTCAATGAAAAGAATGGTGTAAGTTTGTGAGATGAATTCACACATCACAAAGCAGTTTCACAGAAAGTTTCTTTTTGGTTTTTCTCTGACGATATTTCCTTCCTCAGCAGCAACTTCAATGCACTCCAAAATAACCTATTGCAGATTCCATGAAAACACTGTTATCAAACTGCACAATGAACAGAATGGTATAACTCTATAAGATGAACTCACACATCACAAAGCAGCTTTTCAGGAAGCTTCTTTCTAGATTTTATCTGAGGATATTTTTATTTCACCATAGGCCTCAATGTGCTCCCAAACATCCCTTTGCAGTTTCCAGGAAAACAGTGTTATCAAACTACTTCATGAAGAGAAAGGTGCAACTGTGGAAGATGAATTCACACATCACAAACAAATTTCTCAGAAACCTTCTTTCTAATTTTTATCTGATGATATTTCCTTTGCCTCCATAGGCTTCAATGTGATCTAAAATATCTGTTATCAGATTCCCCAAAAACAATGCTAACAAACTGCTCCATAAAAATAATTGTATAACTCTGTTAGATAAATTCACAAATCAAAAAGCCGTTTCTCAGAAACATTCTACTTTTTATATGAGGATATTTCCTCTGTCACCATAAGCTTCCATGCGCTGGGAAATATTCCACTGCAGATTCCTAGAAAACAGTGTTTACAAACTGATCAAGGAAAAGAACATTGTTACTCTGTGAGATGAATTCAGGAATCACAAAACAGTTTCTCAGAAAATTTCTTTTTGACTTTTATCTGAGGATATTACTTTTGTCACCAAAAGCTCCAATGTCCTACAAAATATCCTGTTGCAGATTTCATGAAAACAGTGTTAGGAAACTGTTCCATGAAAAGAAAGTTGTTACTCTGTGAGATGAATACACACATCACAAAGAAGTTTCTCATAAAGCTTCTTTCTAGTTTTTACCTGAGGATATTTCCTTTGTCACCATGGGCTTCATTTCAGTACAAAATATTCCTTCTCACATTCTCCAAACACAGTGCTACCAAACTGTGCCATGAAAAGAAAATTCTAACCCTGTGAGATGAATTCTCCTATCACAATGGAGTTTCACAGAAAGCTTCTTTTTGGTTTTCGTCTGAGGATATTTCATCTCTCACTTTAAACTTCAATGCACTCCGAAATATCATGTTGCAGATTCCATGAAAACAGTGTTTGCAAATTGCTCAATGAAAAGAGTGGTGTAACTCTGTGAGATGAATTCACACATCACAAACCAGTTTCTCAAAAAGCAACTTTTCATTTTTATCTAAGGATATTTTCTTTTCACCATAGGTTGCAACTCGCTCCCAACCATCACTTTGTAGATTCCACGAAAACAGATTTACCAAATTTCTCCATGAAAAGAAAGGTGTTACACTCTGAGATGAATACACACATCACAAATAAGTTTCTAAGAAAGTGTCTTTCTAGTTTATATGTGATTGCATTTCCTTTGCTGCCACAGTCTTCAATGCGATCCAAAATATCCCCTCTCAGAGTCCCCAAAAACAGTGCTACCAAAATGTTCCATGAAAATAATTGTGTCATCCAGTGAGATGAATTCACAAACCACAAAGCAATTTCTCAGAAAGCCTCTTTTTGGTTTTTGTCTGAGGATATTTCCATAGGCTTAAATGTGCTCCAAAATATCCCTTCTCAGATTCCCCAGAAGCAGTGCTACTGCATTGCTCCTTGAAAAGAATCGTTTAACTCCGTGAGATGAACTCACAAATCACAAAGTAGATTCTCATAAAGTTTCTTTCTAGTTTTTGCCTGAGAATATTTCCTTTGTCGCTCTAAGTTTCAATGCATTCCGAAATATCTCATTGCACATTCCAGGAAAACAGTGTGAGTAAACTGCTCAATGAAAAGAACACTGTAATACTGCTAGATGAATTCACACATCCCAAAGCAGCCTCTCAGAAGCCTTTCTTTTAGTTTTTATCTGAGGATATTTCCTTTTTCACCCTAGGCTTCAATGCACTCCCAAATATCCCTTTGCAGGTTCCACGAAAATAGTGATAGCAAACTGCTCCAAGAAAAGAAAGGTGTAAGTCTGTGAGATGAATTCACACATCACAAGGAAATTTCTCAGAAAGCTACTTTCTAGTTTTTCTCTGAGGATATTTTCTTTGTCATCTTAGGCCTCAGCTCACTCCCATATATCCCTTTATAGGTTCCATGAAAACAGTGTTAGCAAACTGCTCCATGAAGTGAAAGGTGTTATTCTGTGAGATGAATATAGACATCACAAAGCAGTTTCTCAGAAAGCTTCTTTCTAGTTTTTATCTGAGGATATTTCCTTTGTCACCATATACTTAAATGTGATCCAAAATATCCCTTCTCAGATATCCCAAAAAAAGTGCTACCAAACTGCTCCATGAAAAGAATGGTGTAACTCTGTGAAATTAATTCACACATCACAAAGCTGTTTCTCAGAAAGCTTCTTTCTAGTTTTAATCTGAGCATATTTCCTTTTTCACCATATTCTTAATGCGCTACCGAATATCCTAATGCTGCTTTCAGGAAAAATGTCTTAGCAAATTTCTCAATGAAAAGAACGGTGTAACACTGTGAGATAATTTCACATATCGCAAAGCAGGTTAACACAAAGCTTCTTTTTGGTTTTTATCTCAGGATACATCCTCTGCAACCATGGACTTCAATGCACTCCCAAATATCCTATTGCAGATTCCAATAAAACAGTGTTATCAAACTTCTTAATGAAAATAATAGTGTAACACTGTGAGATGAATTCACACATTACAAAGCAGTTTCTCAGATATTTTCTTTCTCGTTTTTATCTGAGGATATTTCTCTTTTTACTATAAGCCTCAAAGCACTCACAAATATCCTTTTGCAGATTCCACAAAACAGTGTTAGGAAACTGCTCAATGAAAACAAAGATGTTACTCTGTGACATAAATACATACACCACATAGAAGAAGCTTCTCAGAAAGTTCATTTATACTTTTTATCTGAGGATTTTTCCTTAGTCACCCTAAGCTTCAATGTGCTCCAACATATCAGAATGTAGATTCCAAGAAAACAGTGTTAGCAAATTGCTAAATGAAAACAATAGTGTAACCCTGTGAGATGAATTTACACATCACTAAGCAGTTTCTCAGGAAGTTTCTTCTTAGTTTTTGTCTGAGGATATTTCCTTTGTCACCACAGGCTTCAATGTAATCAAAAATATCACTTCTCATATTCCCCAAAAACAGTGGAACCAAACGATTCCATCAAAATAGAGTGTAACTCTGTGAGATGAATTCACACATCACTAAGGTGTTTCACAGAAAACTTCTTTTTGGTTTTTGTCTGAGGATATTTCGTTTGTCACCAAAAGCTTCAATGCACTCCGAAATATCCTTTTGCAGTTTCCATGAAAAGAGTGTCAGTAAACTACTCCATGAAAAGAGAGGTGTAACTTTGTGAGATGAATCCACGCATCACAAAGGAGTTTCTCAGAAATTTCCTTCTAGTTTTTATCTGAGGATATTTTCCTATTTACCATAAGTCTCAACTTGCTTCCAATTATCACGTTGTAGATTCCACAAAAAGAGTGTTAGCAAACTGCTCCATGAAAAGAAAGATGTTTCTCTGACAGATGAATACACACATAACAAAGAAGTTTCACAGAATGATTCTCCTAGTTTTTATCTGATTATAGTTCCATGTGTCATGCATAGGCTTCAATGTGATTCAAAATATCCCTTCTCAGATCCCCAAAAACAATGCTACCAAACTGCTCCATGAAAAGAATGGTGTATCTCTGTGAGATAAATTCACACACCACAAAGCTGTTTCTCAGACCACTTCTTTCTAGATTTCTTCTGAGGATATTTCCTTGTTCTCCATATTCCTCCATGCTCTCCAGGATATCCCATTGCAGATTTAATGAAAAAAGTGTTAGCAAACTTCTCAATGAAAAGAACAGGGTAACTCGGTGATATGAATTCACACCTCACAAAGCAGGTCACAGAAAGGATTTTTTTCATTTTTATCTGAGGATATCACCTCTTTCACCATAGGCGTCAAAGTACTCCCAAATATCCCTTTGAAGATTCCATGAAAACAATGTGAGCAAATGGTTCCATGAAAGCAAAGGTGTAACTCTTTGAGATGAATTCACACATCAGAAAGAACTTTCTCAGAAATCTCATTTCTAGATTTTATCTGTGGATATTTCCTTTTTCACTACAGGCCTCAAAGTGCTCCCAAATATCCCCTTGCAGATTCCACGAAAAGAGTGTTAGCACACTGTGAGATGAATACATGCATCACAGGAAGTCTCTCAGAAAGCTTCTTTCTAGTTTTATCTGAGGACATCTCCTTGTCACCATAAATTTCAATGTGATCCAAAATATACCTTCTCAGACTCCACCAAAGCAGTGTTACCATATTGCTCCGTGAAATAATGGTATAATTTTGAGAGCTTAATTGACACATAACAAAGCGGTTTCTCAGAAAGTTTCTTGCTAGTTTTAACTGAGAATATTTCCTTTTTCACCATATTCCTCCATGAGCTCTGGAATATCCCATTGCAGATTCCAGGAAAAATGTGTTAGCAAACTTCTCAATGAAAGCAAAGGTTTCTTAGTCCTGAGTTCTAGTTTGATTGCACTTTGGTCAGAGAGAGAGTTTGTTATAGTTTCTGTTGTTTTACATTTGCTAAGGAGTGCTTTACTTCCAATTATGTGGTCAATTTTGGAATAAGTGCGATGTGGTGCTGACAAGAATGTATATTCT
>NW_012116966.1:357907-358216 GCF_000951035.1 Colobus angolensis palliatus
GAACTACAAACCACTGCTCTGTGAAATCAAAGAGGACACAAACAAATGGAAGAACATACCATGCTCATGGATAGGAAGAATCAATATCATGAAAACAGCCATACCGCCCAAAGTCATTGATAGATTCAATGCCATCCCCATCAAGCTACTAATGAGTTTCTTCACAGAATTGGAAAAAACGGCTTTAAAGTTCATATGGAACCAAAAAAGAGGTCGCATTGCCAAGACAATCCTAAGTCAAAAGGACAAAGCTGGAGGCGTCACGCTACCTGACTTCAAACTATACTACAAGGCTACAGTAACCAAAAC
>NW_012116966.1:359422-359787 GCF_000951035.1 Colobus angolensis palliatus
CGAGTTGATGGGTGCAGCACACCAACATGGCACAAGTATACATATATAACAAACCTGCACGTTATGCACATGTACCCTAGAACTTAAAGTATAATGAAAAAAATTTAACATCTCTAAAGGATTATAGAAAATACAAGTATTATTTATAATTTGTGATATTTCAACATCTCCATAAACCTGGAAAATTTTACCATTATCTTGTAATATTGAGTAGTATTATTGAGGCTATTTCTGAATGCATATAGTAGTAAATAACCTGTAGAAAAAAAAGAAAAGAAAAAATGCTCATCATCACTGGCCATCAGAGAAATGCAAATCAAAACCACAATGAGATACCATCTCACACCAGTTAGAATGGCAATCAT
>NW_012116966.1:360672-363569 GCF_000951035.1 Colobus angolensis palliatus
TGGCACAAGTATACATATGTAACAAACCTGCACGTTATGCACATGTACCCTAGATCTTAAAGTGTAATATTAAAAAAAATGAAAGCAATGGTGTAACACTGTGAGGTGAATTGAAACATTGCAAAGCCGTTTCACAGAAAGATTAGTTTTGGTTTTCATCTGAGGATATTTCCTTTATCACAATAGATATCAACGCACTCCCAAATATCCTATTGCAGATTCCAAGAAAACAGTGTTATCAAATGGCTCAAAGATAATAACAATGTAAATCTGTGAGATGAATTCACACGTTAAAAGGAGTTTCTCAGAAATCTTCTTTCTCGTTTTAATCTGAGGATATGTCCTTTTTTACTGTAGGCCTCAAAGCACACACAAATATCCCTTTGCAGATTCCATGAAAAGAGTGTTAGCAAACTGCTCCATGGAAAGAATGGTGTTACTCTGCGAGATGAACACATACATTAAAAATAATCTTCTTGGAAGGCCGATTTCTACTTTTTATCTTAGGATATTTCCTTTGTCACCATAGGTTTCAATGTGATAGAAATTATGCCTTCTCAGATTCCCCAAAAGCAATGCTACCAGACTGCTCCTTGAAAGGGAGCATGTGACACTGTGAGATAAATTCCAAATCACAAAGCAATTTCTCAGATACCTTTCTAGATTTTGTCTGAGGATATTTCCTTTGTCACCCTAAGCTTCAATGATCTCTGAAATATCCCATTGCATATTCCAAGAAAACAGTGTTAGCAAACTGCTCAGTGATAGGAATGGTGTAACTCTGTGAGAAAAATTCACACATCACAAAGCAGTTTTTCAGAAAGTTTCTTTGTAGTTTTTATCTGAGGATATTTCCTTTTTCACTCTAGGCTCTATGTGTTCCCAAATATCCCTTTGCAGATTCCAGGAATAGAGTGATTGTAAACTACTCCATGAACAGGAAGGTGTAACTCTGTGAGATGAATTCACACATTACAAAGAACTTTCTCAGAAAGCTTCTTTCTAGTTTTTATCAGAGGATATTTCCTTTGTCACAATAGGCTTGAATGAGATCCAAAATATTCCTTCTTACATTCCCCAAAAACATTGCTACCAAACTGTCCCATGAAAAGAATCATGTAACTTCATTAAATGAATTAACACATTGCAAAGTGTTTCTCAGGAAACTTCTTTCTAGTTGTTATATGAGCATTTTTAATTTACAACCCTAGCATTTTTAATTTACAACCCATTTAATTTTGGTGTCCAAAATATCCCTTCTCAGACACCAATCAGTGAAGCCAAAGTGCTCCCTCAACAGGAACGTTTAGCTCTATGAGATGAATACCCACATCACAAAGGAGTTTATCAGAAAGCTTCTCTCCAGTTCTTACTTCAAGTTATTTCCTTTAACGCCATAGGACTCTATGTGCTCCGAGTATTCCTTTGCATATTTCCCAAAGCAGTGTTATCAAACTGCTCAATAAAAAGAAAGGTGTAACTCTGTGAGATGAATTCACCCATCAAAAAACAGTTTCTCAGAAAGCTTCATTCTAGTTTAAATCTAAGGATACTTCCTTTTTCACCATAATCTAAATGGTGCTCCCATGTATCTCTTCTCAGATACCACAAAAACAGTGATGCCAGACTGCTCTGTCAACAAAAAGGTTAAACTCCGTGAGATGAATACAATCATCACAAAACCATATCTCAAAAAGCTTCTCTTCAGTTTTTATCTGAAGTTATTACCTTTTTCACCATAGGGCTCTAGGATCTCCCGAATATCACTTTGCAGATCCCACAAAAACAGTGCTACCAATGTGCTCAAAGAAAACAAAGGATTAACTCGGTGTGGTGAAATCACCCATGAGAAAGAAATTTCTCAGAAAGCTTCTATCTAGCTTTTATCTCAGGATATTTCCTTATTCACCAACAGTTTCATGTGCTCCAAAATATCCCTTCTAAGACAGCACAAAAACAGTGCTACCAAACTGATACACAAAAAGAATCGTGTAACTCTGTGAGATGAATTAACAAATCACAAAGGGGTTTCTCAGATAGATTCTTTCTAGTTTTTATATGAGGATATTTCCTTTGTCAACATAAGCTTCAATGTGCTCCAATACATCCCATTGCAGATTCCAAGGAAACACTGTTAGCAAACTGCTCAATGAAAACATCTGTGTAACTCTGTGAGATGAATTCACACATCACAAAGCATTTTCCCTGAAAGCTTCTTTCTAGTTTTTATCTGAGGATATTTCCTTTTTCACCATAGGCCTCAATATGCTCCAAAATATCCCTTTGTGGATTCCACATAAACAGATTTAGAAATCTGCTCCATGAGAGAAAAGTGTGAGATCTAACTCTGTGAGATGAATTGACACAACACAAAAATTTTCTCAGAAAGCCTCTTTCTAGTTTTTATCCTAGGATATTTCCTGTTCACTATAGGCTTCAATGCGATCCTAAGTATCACTTCTCAGATTACCCCAAAACAGTGCTGCCAAACTGATCCATGAAAAGAATCGTGTATCTGTGTGAGATAAATTCGCAAATCACAAAGCAATTTATCAGAATGATTCTTTCTAGTTTTTGTCTAAGGATATTTTCTTTGTCTCCATAAGCTTCAATGCACTCTGAAACATCCCATTGCAGATTCCAAGAAAACAGTGTTAGCAAACCGCTCCATGAATGAAAAGAACAGTGCAACTCTGTGAGATGAATTCACACATCACAAAGCAGTTTCTAAGAAATATTACTGTTTGTTTTTATCTGAAGATCTGTGAGATAAATTCACACATCACAAAGCAGTTTCTCAGAAAGCTGCTTTCTAGTTTTTGTCCGAGGATATTTACTTTTTCACCATAATCCTCAACGCACTCCTGAATATCCAATTTCAGATTAAATGAAAAAAG
>NW_012116966.1:363654-365991 GCF_000951035.1 Colobus angolensis palliatus
CACATCACAAAGCAGTTTCTCAGGAAGCTTCCTTTGGTTTTCTATGAGTATATTCCCTTTGTCACCATAAGCTTCAATGCCCTCTAAAGTATCCTATTGCAGATACCACAAAATCAATATTATCAAACTGCTCAATGAAAAGAACATTGTAACTCTGTAAGGTGAATTCACACATCAAAAAGCTGTCTCTCAGAAAGCTTCCTTCTAATTTTTACATAAGAATATTCACTTTTTCACTATAGTCCTCAATGCACTCCAGAATATCCCATTGCAGATTATATGAAAACAGTGTTAACAAACTGCTCCAAGAACAGAAAGCTGTAACTTTCTGAGATGAATTCACATATCACAAAGAACTTTCTCAGAAAGCTCCTTTCTAGTTTTTATCTCAGGATATTTACTTAGTCATCATAGGCTTCTATGATATACAAAGTATCCCTTCTCAGATTTCCCAAAAACTCTGCAAACAAACTGATCCATGAAAATGATTGTGTAGCTCTTTGAGGTGAATTAACACAATACAAGTGGTTTCTCAGAAAGAATATTTCTAGTTTTTATATGAGGATATTTCCTATATCACCATAAGCTTCAGTGTGCTCCTAAATATCCCGTTGCACGTTCCAAGAAAACAGTGTTAGTAAATGGCTCAAGGAAAACTACAGTGCAATACTGTGAGATGAATTCACAAATCACAAAGCAGTTTCTCAGAATTGACACAATACAAAGTGGTTTCTCAGAAAGATTCTTTCCACTTTTTATCTGAGAGTATTTTCTTTTCACCTTAGGTCTCAATGCTCTCCAATGTATACTTTTGCAGATTCCACGAAAATAGTGTTAGCAAACTGATCAATTAAAAGAATGGTGTAACCCTGTAAGATGAATTCACACATTGCAAAGCAGTTTCTCAGAAAGCTTCTTTCTAGTTTTTATCTGAGGATATTTTCTTTGTCACCGTAGGCTTCAATGGGATCCAAAATATCCCCTCTCAGATTCCCCAAAAGCAGTGCTACCAAACTGATCCATAAAAAGAACTGTGTAACTATGGGAGATGAATTCACAAATCACAAAGATGTTTCTCAGAAAATATCTTTTTAGTTTTTATGGTAGGATATTTCCTTTTTCACCATATTCCTCAATGTGCTCCCAAATATCACACTGCAGATTAAACTTAAAAATTGTTAGCAAACTTCTCAATGAAAATAATGGTAAAACCCTGTGAGATGAATTCACACATCACAAAGCATTTTCACTGAAAGCTTTTTCTTGGTTGTGATCTGAGGATATTTTCATTGTCACCATAGGCTTCAACGCACTCCCAAATAACCCCTCTCAGTAACCAGAAAAATAGTGATTCTGAATTGCTTCATCAAAAAAAAAAAAGGGTAAACTCTATGAGATGAATACACACATCACAAAATCATTTCCAGAAAAGCTTCTCTCCAGTTTTTCCCTGAGGATATTTACTTTTTAACCCTAAGCCTCTAGGAGCTCCTGAATATAATTTGCAGATCCCATAAACATAGTGCTACCAAGCTGCTCAAAGAAAACAAAGGGGTAACTTCGTGTGATGAATTCAACAATCACATAGAAATTTCTCAGAAAGCATTCTAGTTTTATCTCAGGGTATTTCCTTTTCCATCATTGGCTTCCATGTGCTGCCAAATATGCTTTGCAGATTCCATGAAAACAGTGTTAGCAAACTGCTCCATGAAAGGAAAGGTGTAACTCTGTGAGATGAACTCACACACCACATAGCAGTTTCTCAGAATGTTTCTGTCTAGTTTTTCTATGAGGATATTTTCTTTTTCAATATAGATCTCAATGCACTCCCAAATATCCCTTTGCACATGCCATGAAAACACTGTTAGCAAACTGCTCCGTGAAAGGAGTTGTGTAACTCTGTGAATTGAATTCACACAACACAAATCAGTTTCTCAGAAAGATTCTTTCAAGTTCTTTTCTCAGGATATTTCCTTTGTCAACTTAGGCTTCAATGATATCCAAAAGATCCCTTCTCAGACTCCCGAAAAACAGTGCTACAAAACTGCTCCATTAAAAGAATGTTGTAACTCTGTGAGATGAATTAACACATAACAAAACAGTTTCTCAGAAAGTTTCTTTCTAGTTTATATATGAGGATATTTCCTTTTTTACCATATTCCTCAATGAGCTCCAGAATATTGCATTGCAGTTTCCAGCAAATAATGTTAGCAAACTTCTCAATTAAAGGAACTTTGTGACTGTGAGAGGAATTGAAACATTACAAAATGGCGGAGCAAGATGGCCGAATAGGAACAGCTCCAGTCTCCAACTCCCAGTGCGAAGGACACAGAAGAC
>NW_012116966.1:369161-369544 GCF_000951035.1 Colobus angolensis palliatus
AATTTTAGACCAATATCCCTGATGAACATCGATGCAAAAATCCTCAATAAAATACTGGCAAACCAGATTCAGCAGCACATCAAAAAGCTTATCCAGCATGATCAAGTGGGCTTCATCCCTGGGATGCAGGGCTGATTCAACATACACAGATCAATAAACGTAATCCAGCATATAAACAGAACCAAAGACAAGAACCACGTGATTCTCTCAATAGATGCAGAAAAGGCTTTTGACAAAATTCAACAGCCCTTCATGCTAAAAACGCTCAATAAATTCGGTATTGATGGAATGTACCTCAGAATAATAAGAGCTATTTATAACAACCCCACAGCTAATATCATACTGAATGGGCAAAAACTGGAAAAATTCCCTTTGAAAACTGG
>NW_012116966.1:374604-374908 GCF_000951035.1 Colobus angolensis palliatus
AGGGATTGCATTGGGGAGTTATACCTGATATAAATGAGGAATTGATGGGTGCTGACGAGTTGATGGGTGCAGCACACCAACATGGTACAAGTATACATATTTAACAAACCTGCACATTATGCGCATGTACGCTAGAACTTAAAGTATAATTAAAAAAAAGAAAAAGAAAAGAAATATTTACTGAAAACATGTAGGGAATAGAGAAAATTGGGAGGCTATATAAAATACACACAAAGTGCTAAACGTGTATGTATTTAGAAGTGAGATGGCATGTGTTTAGTGTCTCTGCCATTCCTTTCAGGTA
>NW_012116966.1:375938-384870 GCF_000951035.1 Colobus angolensis palliatus
TGAATTCACACATCAAAAAGCAGTTTCTAAGAAAACTTCTTTTTTGTTTTTATCTGAGGATAGAAGCCTTTGTCACCATAGGCTTCTATTTGATCCAAATTATCCCTTCTCAGATTCCCCAATAACGGTGCTACCAAATGCTCCATGAAAGAATCATGCAACCCAGTGAGATGAGTTAACACATCACCAGTCAGGTTCTCAGGGAGTTTCTTTCTGATTTTTTTCTGAGGTTATTTCCTTTTCCACCCTAGCCTTCAATGTACTCCCAAAAACCCTTCTCAGACAGCACAAAAACAGTGATACCAAAGTGCTCCCTCAAAAGAAACGTTTAGCTCTATCAGATGAATGTACACATTGGAAAGGACATTCTCAGAAAGCTTCTCTCCACTTTTTAACCTGAAAATATTTCCTTTCTCACCACTGGACTCTGGGCACTCCCGGATATCCTTTGCAGATTCCACATAAACAGTGTTACCTAACTGCTCAATGAAAAGAAAAGTGTAACTCTGTGAGATGAATTTATTCATCACAAAGCGGTTTCTCAGAAACCTTCTTTCTAGTTTACATCTGAATATATTTCCTCTTTCGCCATAGGCCACAATGTGCTCCGTAATATCTCCTCTCAGATACCACAAAACAGTGATGCTGAACTGCTCAATCAACAAAATGTTAAGCTCTATGAGATGAATATACACATCACAAAACCATTTCTCAAAAATCCTCTCTCCAGTTTTTATCTGAAGTTATTTCCTCTTTCACCGTAGATCTCCAGGAGCTCCAGAATATTGCTTTGCAGATTCCTTAAAAACAGTGCTAGTAAACTGTTGAAAGAAAAAAAAGGTGTAACTCGGTGTGAGGAATTCACCCATCACAAAGAAATTTCTCAGAAAGCTTCTTTGTAGTTTTTATCTCAGGATATATCCTTTTCCACCATCGGCTTCCATGCACTCATAAATAACCCTTCTCAGACACCACAAAAACAGTGCTACCAAAGTGATCCATGAAGAGCATCCTGTAACACTGTGAGGTGAATTAACACACCACAAATCAGGTTCTCAGAAAACTTCTTTCCAGTTTTTATATGAGCATATTTGCTTTGTCACCATCAGCTTCAATGCACTCCATAATATCCCATTGCAGATTCCAAGAAAACAGTGTTAGCAAACTGCATATCAAGAAGAACAGTGTAACTCTGTGAGATGAATTCACACATCACAAAATAGTTTCTCAGAATTATTCTTTTTAATTTTTATCTGAGGATATTTCCTTTTCCACCAGAGGCTTCAATATGCCCCAAAATATCCCTTCTCAGACACCACAAAAACAATGATGCCAAAGTGCTCCCTCAACAGAAACGTAAAGCTCTATGATATGGATGCACACATCACAAAGGATTTTCTCCAAAAGGTTCTCTTCAGTTGTAACCTGAAGAATTTTCTTTTTTCACCTCACACCCCTAGGCACTCCAAAATATCCATCTCAGATTCCACAAAAACAGTGCTAACAAACTTCTCCATGAAAAGAATGAGGTAACTCTTTGAGATAAATTGACCCATCACAAAGCAGTTTCTAAGAAAGCTTCTGTGTCTTTTTTATCTGAGGATATTTCCTTTTCAAACATAGGCTTCCATGCGCTCCCAAATATCCCTTCTCTGACACCACAATGACAGTGATGCCAAAGTGCTCTCTCAACAGAAACGTTTAGCTCTATGAGACAATTATACACACAACAAAGGAGTTTCTCTGAAAGCTTCTCTCCAGTTTTTACCTGAAGAATTTTCTTTTTCATCTTAGGCCTCTCTGTGCTCCCAAATATCCCACTGCAGATTCCACAAAAACAGTGCTACCAAACTGTGCAATGAAAGGAATGGTTTACACCTGTGAGAAAAATTCACCCATTACAAAGTAGTTTCTCAGGAAGCTTCTTTGTAATTTTTATCTTAAGATCGTTCCTTTTCCACCATAGATTTCAATGTACTCCCAATTATCCCTTCAAAGACACCACAAAAACTGTGATGCCAAAGTGCTCCCTCAACAGAAACATTCAGCTCTATGAGATGAATGCACATATCACAAAGGAGTTTCTCAGAAAGTTTCTCTTCAGTTTTTATCTGAAGATATTTCCTTTATTGCCATTGGACTCTATGCGCTCCCAAATATCCCTTTGCAGATTCCAGAAAAACAGTGTTACCAAACTGCTCAATGAAAAGAAAGGTGTAACTCTGTGAGATGAATTCACCCACCACAAAGCAGTTTCTCAGAAAGCTTCTATCTATCTTAAATCTGAGGATATTTCCTTTTTCACCTTGGGCTTCAATGTGCTCCCAAATATCTTTTCTCAGATACCACAAAAACTGTGATGCTGAACTGCTCAGTCAACAGAAATGTTAAACTCTATGATATGAATAGACCTATCAAAAAACCGTTTCTCGCAAAGCTTCTCTCCAGTTTTTATATGAAATCATTTCCTTTTTCACCATAGGCCTCTAGTAGCTCCTGAATATCCATTTGTAGATTCCATAAAAACATTGCTACCAAATTTCTCAAAGAATATAAAGGTGTAACTCTGTGTGATTAATTCACACATCACAAAGAAATTTCTCGGAAAGCTTCTTTCCAGTTTTTGTCTGAGGATATTTCTTTTTCTACCATACATTTCTTTCTAGTTTAAATCTGAGGATATTTCCATTTTCAACACTGCAGATTCGATTAAAACAGTGCAGTCAATCTGCTCCATGAAAAGAATCTTGTAACTCTGTGAGATGAACTCAAAAATCACAAAGCAGTTTCTCAGAAGGCTTCTTTCTAGGTTTTTTTCTGAGGATATTTGCTTGGTCACCATAGGCTTCAATGTGATGTGATATATCACTTCTGAGACTCCCATAAAACAGTGCTACCAAACTGCTCCATGAAAAGAATCATGCAACCCTGTGAGATGAATTCAAAAATCACAAAGCAGTTTCTCAGAAAGCTTCTTTCTAGTTTTTGTCTGACGATATGTCCTTTCTCACGTTAAGCTTCAATGCACTCCAAAATATGCCATTGCAGATTCCAGGAAAATACTGTTAACCTACTACTCAATAAAAAGAACAGTGTAACTCTGTGAGGTGAATTCACTCATCACTATGCAGTTTCTCATCAAGCTGCTTTCTAGTTATTATTTGAGGATATTTCCTTTTTCACAATAGGCTACAATGCACTCCCAAATATCCTATTGCAGATTCCACGAAAACAGTGTTAGCATACTGCTCAATGAAAAGAGCAGTGTAATCCTGTGAGATGAATTCACACATCACAAAGTAGTTTCTCAGAAAGCTTCTTTTTGTTTTTTATCTGATTATACTTCCTTTCTCACAGTAGCACCATAGGCTTTATTGCACTCCCAAGTATCCTATTACAGATTCCATGAAACAAGTGTTATCAGACTTCCCAATGAAAACTACATTGTATCTCTGTGAGATGAATTCTCACATCACAAAGCAGTTTCTCAGAAAATTTCTTTGTAGTTTTTATCTGGGGATATTTCCTTTCTCATTATAGTCCTCAATGCCCTCCCAAATATTCCTTTGCAGATTCCACAAAAGCAGTGTTAAAAAAACTGCTCAATGAAATGAGAGGTGCAACCCTGTGAGATGAATTCACCCATCACAAAGAACGTTCACAGAAACCTTCTTTCAATATTTTATGTGGGGATATTTCCTTTTTCACCATACACTTCATTGTGATCCAAAATATCCCTTATTGGATTACCCAAAAACAGTGCTATGAAACTGCTCCAATAAAAGAATCATGTAACACATCAAAAAGCAGTTTCTCAGAAAGCTTCTTTCTACTTTTTAAATGCAGATATTTCCTTTTAAACCATAGGCTTCCATGTTCTGTGCAATATCCCTTCTCAGACACCATAAAAACAGTGATGCCAAAGTGCTACCTCAACAGAAACGTTTAGCTCTTTGAGATGAATGCCCAAATCACAGAGGATTTTTTCTGAAACCTTCTCTCCAGTTTTCACCTGGAGAATTTTCTTTTTTCACCTTGGGCCTCTATGTGCTCAAAAATATCCCATTACAGATTCAACAAAAACAGTGTTACCAAACTGCTCAATGAAAAGAAAGATTCACCTCGGTGAGATGAACCCAGCCAACTCAAAACGGTCTCTCAGAAAGCTTCTTTCTAGTTTTTAATCTGAGGGTATTTCCTTTTTCACCATACGCTTCTCTGTGCACAGAATATCCCTTTGTAGATTCCTCAGAACCAGGGTTAACAAACTGCTCCATGAAAAGAGTAGTTAGCTCTGGGAGACGAATTCACCCATCAGAAATAAATTTCTCAGTAAGCTCCCTTCTAGCTTTCATCTGTGCGGCATATTTACTTTTCCACCATCAGCCTCAATGCATTCCCAAATATCCCTTCTCAGACACCACAAAAACAGTGATGCCAAAATGCTCAATCAACAAAATGGTTTATCTCTCTGAGGTGAATAAACACATCACAAAATAGTTTTTCAAAAACCTTCTCTCCAGTTTTTATCTGCAGATATTTCCATTTCCACCATCAGCCTCTATGAGCTCCCGAATATCCCTTTGCAGATTACCCAAATACAGTGCTACCAAACTGCTCAATGAAAAGAAATGTGTAACTCCGTGAGATAAATTCATGAATCAAGAAACAGTTTCTCATAAAGCTTCCTTCTAGTTTTTGTCTGAGGATGTTTCTTTTGTCACTGTAGGCCTCCAGGTGCTCCCAAATATCCCTTTGCAAATATGAGGAAAGCAGTTTTAGCAAACTGCTCTATGAAAAGAAAAGTGTAACTCAGTGAGATGAACTCACACATAACAAAGAACTTTCTCAGAAAGCTTCTTTCTAGTTTTTATCTGAGTATATTTTGTTAGTCAACAAAGGCTTCAATGTGATCCAAAGTATCCCGTCTCAGATTAAATAAAAACAGTGCTACCAAACAGATCCATGAAAATGATCGTGTATCTCTGTGAGATGAATTAAAACATCACAAAACAGTTTCTCAGAGAGCCTCTTTCTAGTTTTTATGTGAGGATATTTCCTTTATCACCGTAAGCTTCAATGCACTCCTAAATATACCATTGCAGATTCCAAGAAAACAGTGTTAGCAAACTGATCAATCAAAAGAACAGTATAACTCTGTGAGATGAATTTACACTTCAGAAAGCAGTTTCTGAGAAAGCTTCTTCTAGATTTTATGTGAGGATATTTCGTTTTTCAGCATAGGCCTCAAAATGCTCACAAATATTCCTTTGCAGTTTCCAAAAAAAACAGTGTTAGCAAACTGCTACATGAAAAGAAATGTGCAACTCTGTGAGATGAATTCACAAATCACAAAGCAGTTTCTCAGAAAGTTTCTTTTTGGTTTTTGTCTAAGGATATTTCCTTTGTCACTATAAGCTTCAATGCACTCCGAAATATCCTATTGCAGATTCCAAGAAAACAGTGTTATCAAATTGTTCAATGGAAACAACATAGCAACTCTGTGAGATGAATTCACACATGATAAAGTAGTTTCTCAGAAATATTCTTTCTAGTTTTTAATTAGGGTTTTTCCTTTGTCTCCATAGGCTTCAATGTGACCCAAAAGATTGCTTCTCTGGTTCCCCAAAAACAGTGCTAAAAACCTATTCCATGAAAAGAATGGTGTAACTCTGTGAGATAAATTCACATATCATGAAGATGTTTCTCAGAAAACTCCTTTCTAGTTTTAATCTGAGGATATTTCGTTTTTCACCATTTTAATCAAGTGCTCCCCAATATCCCATAACAGATTAAATGAAAAAAGTGTTAGCAAACTTTTCAATGAAAAGAATGGTGTTACTATGTGAGATGAATTCTCACATCACAAAGTATTTTAACTGAAAGCTTCTTTTTGGACTTTTATCTGTGAACATTTTCTTTGTCACCATAGGCTTCAATACACTCTGAAATATCCTGTTGCAGATTGTACAAAAACTGTGTTATCAAACTGTTCAATGAAAAGAATGGTGAAACTCTGTAAGACGAGATCATGCATCACAAGGCTGTTTTTCAGATGGCTTCTTACTAGTTTTTATCTGAGGAAAGTTCATTTTTCATTATAGGCATCAAAGGACTCCAGAATATCCCATTGCAGATTCCATGAAAACAGTGTTAGACAACTGCTCCAGGAAAGGAAAGGTGTAACATTGTGAGACAAATTCACACATCATAAAGAACTTTCTCAGAAAGCTTCTTTCTAGTTTTGATTTGAGGATATTTCCTTTGTCACCATAGGCTTCAATATGATCCAAAATATCCCTTCTCAAATTCCCCAAAAACGGTTCTTCCAAAGTGCTCCATGAAAAGAATCGTATAACTGTGTGAGGTGAATTAACACATCACAAAGCAGTTTCTCAGAAAATTTCTTTCTAGTTTTAGTATGAGGATACTTCCTTTTTCACCATAAGCTTCAAAGCATCCCAAAATAGCCCATTGTGGATTGCAAGAAAACAGTTTTAGCAAGCTGCTCAATGAAAAGAAAGGTGTAACTCTGTGTGATGAATTCACACATCACAAAGAAGTTTCTCAGAAAGATTTTTCTAGTTTTTATCTGAGGATATTTATTTTTTCACCATTGGCCTAAAAGCACTCAAAATGTCCCTTTGCAGATTCCATGAAAACAGAGTTTGCCAACTGCTCAATGAAAGAAAGGTGTAACTCTGTGAGTTGAATTCACACATCTAAAAGCACTTTCTCGGAAAGCTTCTTTCTACTTTTTACCTAAGGATACTTCCTTTGTCACCCTAGGCTTCAATGCGATCCAAAATATCACTTCTCAGATTCCCCAAAAACAGTGCTACCAAACTACTCCTTGAAAGGAATGGTGTAACTCTGTGAGAGTAATTCACACGTCACAAAACTGTTTGTCACAAAACTTCTTTTTAGTTTTTATCTGAGGATATTTCCTTTGTCACCATACACTTTAATGTGCTCCAAAATATGCTATTGCAGATTCCATAAAAACAGTGTTAGCAAAACCCTGAAGAAAAGAACAATGTAACTCTGTGAGATGAATTCACACAACACCAGCCAGTTTCTCAGAAAGATTCTTTCTAGTATTTATCAGGTAGGATATTTCTTTATTCACTATAGACCTCAATGCACTCCCATATATTCATTTGAAGATTCCTTGAAAACAGTGGTAGCAAACTACTCGTTGACAAGTAAGATGTATCACTGGGAGGTAAATTCACACATCACAAACAACGTCCTCAGAAAGCTTCGTTCAATTTTTTATTTGAGGATATTTCCTTTTCCACCATAGGCTTCTTGTGCTCCCTAATATTCCTTCTCAGACACCACAAAAACAGTGATGCCGAATTTCTCCCTCAGCAGAAACATTTAACTCAATTAGATGAATGCACACACCACAAAAGAGTTTCTCAGAAAGCTTCTCTCCTGTTTTTGCCTGAAGATACTGCCTTTTTCACCAATGGACTCTAGGCACTCCCGAATATCCCTTTGCAGATTCCACAAAAACAGTGTTACCCAACTGCTGAATGAATAGAAAGGTGTAACTCAGTGAGATGAATTCGCAAATTACAAAGTAGTTTCTCAGAAAGTTTCTTTCTAGTTTTTGTCTGAGGATATTTCCTTTTTTGTCATTGGCCTCAATGGACTCATGACTATGCCTTTACAGATTCCACAAAAATAGTGTTAGCAAACTGCTCCATGAAAAGAAAAGTGTAAATTTGTGAGTGAATTCACACATCACAAAGCAGTTTCTCAGAAAGCTTCTTTTGGTTTTGTCTGAGGATATTTCCTTAGTCACCATAGACTTCCATGCACTCCCAAATATTCTATTGCAGATTACCCAAAAGCAGTGCTACCATGCTGCTCCATGAAAAGAATGGTGTAACTCTCTGAAATGAATTCACACATCACAAAGCCATTTCTCAGTAAACTTTCTACTAGTTTTTATCTCAGGATATTTTCTTTTTCACCATATTCCTCTCTGTGCTCCCGAATATTCCATTGCAGATTCCACAAAACAAGTGTTAGCACCTACTCAAAGAAAACAACCCTGTAAGATTGTGAGATGAATTCACGCATCACAAAGGAGTTTCACAGAAAGCTTCCTTTTGGTTTTTGTCTGAGGATAATTCCTTTGTCACTGTAGGCTTCAATGTGATCCAAAGTATCCCTTCTGAGATTCCCCAGAAACAGTGCTTCCAAACTGCTCCATGAAAAGAATCATGTAACTTTGTGAGATGAATTTAAAAATCACAGAGAAGTTTTTCAGAAGGATATTTCTAGTTTTTATCTGAAGATATTTCCTTTTTCACCATAGGACTCAAAGCGCTCAAAAATATTCCTTTGTAGATTCCATGAAAACAGTGTTAACAAAGTGTTCCATGAAAATAAAGGTGTAATTCTGTGAGATGAACTCACACATAAAAAGTAAATTTCTCAGAAAAATTTCTTGTTTTTATCTGAGGATATTTCCTTGATCACCATATGCTTCAATTCGATGTAAATTAACACTTCTGAGATTCCCCAGAAACAGTGCTATTGAACTTTTCCAATAAAAGAATTGTAACACTGTGAGATGAATTCACAAATCATAAAGCAGTTTCTAAGAAAGCTTCTTTCTAGTTTTTGTGTGAGGATATTTCCTTTGTCACCATAGGCTTCAATGCAATCCCAAATACCCTACTGTTGATTCCATGAAAACAGTGTTAGCAAACTGCTCCAAGAAAATGATCGTGTAACTCTGTGAGATAAATACACACATTACAATACTGTTTCTCAGAAAGCTTCTTTCTAATTTTTATCTGAGGATATTTCATTTTTCATCAGAGGTTTCAATGCGATAAAAATCTTCCCTTCGCCGATTCCTCACAAACAGTGTTACCAAACTGTTCCATGAAAAGAAAGGTGTAACTCTGTG
>NW_012116966.1:384920-386945 GCF_000951035.1 Colobus angolensis palliatus
TAAATTTCTCAGAAAAATTTCTTGTTTTTATCTGAGGATATTTCCTTGATCACCATATGCTTCAATTCGATGTAAATTAACACTTCTGAGATTCCCCAGAAACAGTGCTATTGAACTTTTCCAATAAAAGAATTGTAACACTGTGAGATGAATTCACAAATCATAAAGCAGTTTCTAAGAAAGCTTCTTTCTAGTTTTTGTGTGAGGATATTTCCTTTGTCACCATAGGCTTCAATGCAATCCCAAATACCCTACTGTTGATTCCATGAAAACAGTGTTAGCAAACTGCTCCAAGAAAATGATCGTGTAACTCTGTGAGATAAATACACACATTACAATACTGTTTCTCAGAAAGCTTCTTTCTAATTTTTATCTGAGGATATTTCATTTTTCATCAGAGGTTTCAATGCGATAAAAATCTTCCCTTCGCCGATTCCTCACAAACAGTGTTACCAAACTGTTCCATGAAAAGAAAGGTGTAACTCTGTGAGATGAATTCACACACAACAAAGCTGTTTCTCAGAAAGCTTCTTTCTAGTTTTCCTCTGATGACATTTGCTTTTTTACCATATTCCTCAATGCACTTCTGAATATCCCATTGAGTTTCCAGGAAAAAAGTGTTAGAAAACTTCTGAATGAAAAGAACAGTGTAACACTATAAGATGATTTCACACATCACAAAGCAGTTTTGCAGAAAACTTCTTTTTGTTTTTTATATGAGGATATATCCTTTGCAGCCATAGGCTTCAATATGCTACAAAATACCCTATTGCAGATTTCATGAGAACAGTGTTACCCAACTGCTCAATGAAAACAATGGTATAACTCTGCAAGATCAATTCAAACATCATAAAGCAGTTTTTCAGAATACTTCTTTCTAGTTTTTACCTGAGGAAATTTCCTTGTTTAGAATAAGCCTCAGTGGGCTTCGAAATATCCCTTTGCAGATTCCATGAAAACCATGTTAGTAAACTGCTCCATGAAAGGAAAAGTGTAACTCAGTGAGATGAATTCACACATCAAAAGATATAACTCAGGAAGCTTCTTTCTAGTTTTTATCTGAGGATATTTCCTTTGTCCCCGTAGGCTTCACACTATGATAGAAAATAACCCTTCTCAGATTCCCCAAAAACAGTGCTACAAAACTGATCCATAAAAAGAATCATGTAACTCTCTGAGATGAATTAAAACATTACAAAGTGGTTACTCCAAAAGCTTCTATCTTGTTTTTATATGAGGATATTTCCTTTTTCACCCTAAGCTTCAATGTGCTCCACATATCAAATTGCAGATTCCAAGGAAACAGTGTTAGCAAACAGCTCAATGAAAATAACTGTGTAACGCTGTGGATTGAATTCACACATCACTAAGCAGTTTCTCAGAAAGATTCTTTGTAGTTTTTGTCTGAGGATATTTCATTTGTCACCATAGGCTTCAATGCCATCTAAAGTATCCCTTCTCAGTTTACCCTAATCAGTACTACCAAACTGTGCCATCAAAATAAAGTGTACTCTGTGAGATGAATTCACACATCACTAAACAGTTTCACAGAAGCTTCTTTTTCGTTTTTGTCTGAGGATATTTTGTTTGTTACGAAAGACTTCCATGCACTCTGAAATATCTTACTGCAGATTCCACAAAAACATTGTTAGCAAACTGCTCCACAAAAGGAGTGGTGCATCTCTGTGAGATGAATTCACACATCGCAAAGCAGTTTCTCAGAAAGCTTCCTCCTAGTTTCTATCTGCGTATATTTTCCTTTTCACTACAGGTCACAACTTGTTCCCAATTTTCACTTTGTAGATCCAACAAAAACAGTGTTAGCAAACTTCTCCATGAAAAGAAACGTGTTACTCTGAGAGATGAAAACAACACCACAAAGACGTTTCTCAGAAAGCTTCTTGCTAGTTTTTATCTGATTATATTTCCATATGTCATGCATTAGCTTCAATGTGATTCAAAATATCCCTCCTCTGATCCCCATAAACAGTGCTACCAAACTGCTGCATGAAAAGAATGGTGTAA
>NW_012116966.1:388420-390033 GCF_000951035.1 Colobus angolensis palliatus
GGATACTTCGTTTTTCAAGATCGTCCTCAATGTGCTCTCAAATATCCCTTTGCACATTCCACAAAAACAGTGTTAGCAAACTGCTCCATGAAAAGAAAGCTTTAACTCTGTGAGATGAATTCATACATCATGAAGAACTTCCTCAGAAAACTTCTTTCTAGTTTTCTTTTGAAGGTATTTCCTTTGTCAACACAGGCTTCAATGCATTCCAAAATATGCCTTCTCAAATTCGCCAAAAACAGTGCTACCAATGATCCATTGAAAGAGTCATGTAACTGTGAGATGAATTAACACATCACAAAGTGGTTTCTCAGAATGCTTCTCTTTTTTATCTTAGGCTATTACCATCCAAACTATCACTCCTCAGATTCCCCAAAAAGAGTGATACCAAGCTGCTCCATGAAAGCAGTGATGTAACTCTCTGAGAGGAATTCACACATCACCAAGTTGTTTCTCAGAGAGCTTCTCTCTGGTTTTTATATGAAGATACTACCTGTGATATCCTAGGCTTCAATGCGCTCCCAAGTACCCTATTACAGATTCTATGAAACCATTTTTATCAGACTGCTGAATGAAAGCAACCATGTAACTCTGTGAGATGAATTCACACATCAAAAAGCAGTGTCTTACAAACCTTCTTTCTAGTTTTTATCAGAGGTTATGAAATTTTTCACCATAGCCCTCAATGTGTTCCCAATTATCCCTTTGCAAATCCACGAAAACAGTGTTACAAAACTGCTCTATGAAAACAGTGGTGTAACTCTGTGAAATGAATTCACACATCACAAAGAACTTTCTGAGAAAGTTTCTTTCTAGTTTTTATCCAAGGATATTTCCTTTGTCACCACAGCATTCAATGTGGTCCAAAATACGCCTTCTAAGATTCCACAAAAACAGTGCTAGCAAACTGATCCATGAAAAGAATCATGTAACTCTGAGAGATAAATAAACACATTAGAAATCAGTTTATCTGAAAACTTCATTCTCGTATTTATCTGAGGATATTTCTTTTTTCACTACAGGTCTCATTGCACTCCCAAATATACCTTTGCAGATTTCAGGAAAACAGTGTTAGAAAACTGCATCATGAAAAGAAAGGTGTAACTGTGATATGAATTCACACATCAGAAGGAAATTTCTGAGAAAGCTTCTTTCCTGTTCATATATGAGGTTATTTCCTTTGTCATGATAGGCTTCAATACCATTCAAAATATCACTCTCGGTGGGTGGAGCAAGATGGCCGAATAGGAACAGCTCCAGTCTCCAACTCCCAACTGCGAGCGACACAGAAGACCGGTGATTTCTGTATTTTCAACTGAAGTACTGGGGTCACCTCACTAGGGAGTGCCGGACAATCGATGCTGGTCAGCTGCTGCAGCCAGACCAGTGAGAGCTGAAGCAGGGCACAGCAGTCTGTGGTGATCTAACCGCTAGGCAGCAGAGAGGCTGGGGGAGGGGTGCCCTCTATTGCTGACGCTTAAGTAGTTAAACAAAGCCGCTAAGAAGCTCAAACTGGGTGGAGCTCACAGCAGCTCAAGGAAATCTGACTGTCTCTGTAGACTCCACTTCTGGGGACAGGGAACAGCTAAAAAATACCAGGGGAAGCAGCAGAG
>NW_012116966.1:395035-395381 GCF_000951035.1 Colobus angolensis palliatus
AGGCAAGAGCAAACACATTCAAAAGCTAGCAGAAGGCAAGAAATAACTAAGATCAGAGCAGAACTGAAGGAGATAGAGGCACATAAAACCCTCCAAAAAATCAATGAATCCAGGAGTTGGTTTTTTGAAAAGATCAGGAAAATTGACAGACCACTAGCAAGACTAATAAAGAAGAAAAGAGAGAGGAATCAAATAGACACAATGAAAAATGATAAAGGGGATATCACCACCGACCCCACAGAAATACAAACTACCATCAGAGAATAATGTAAGCACCTCTACACAAATCAACTAGAAATCTAGAAGAAATGGATAATTTCCTCGACACTTACACTCTCCCAAGACT
>NW_012116966.1:401196-403568 GCF_000951035.1 Colobus angolensis palliatus
GAACTTAAAGTATAATAAAAATTAATAAATAAATAAATAAATAAATAAATAAAATAAAGTTCTTAGAAATGTAAAAAAAAATTAGAAAGAAGTTTTCTGAAAAACTGCTTTGTGATATGTGAATTCATCTCATAGAGCTTCACATTTACCTTCATTAAACAGTTTCTAAACCCTGTTTTTGGGGAATCTGAAATGGGTTATTTTGCAGCACATTGAGGTTTATGGTGAAAAAGGAAGCAACCTCAGACAAATCTAGAAAGAAGCTTTCTGAGAATCTGCTTTGTAATTTGTGAATTCATGTCACAGAGTTACATGAAACTTTTCATGGAGCAGTTGGGTAGCACTGTTTTTGGGCAATCTGAGAAGGGATAATTTGGATCATCATGAAGCTTATGGTGACAAAGGAATAATCCTGAGATAAAAAGTAGAAAGAAATTTTCTGAGAAAGTTCTTTGTCATGTGTGATTTCAACTCACCTTTCTTTTCAAGGAGCAGTTTGCTAACCCAGTTTTCATTGAAACTGCAAAGGGATATTTGGGAGTGCATTGTGACCTATGGTGAAAAAGAAAGTATTTTCAGAAAAAAACTAGAAAGAAGGTTTCTGAGAAACTGCATTGCGATCTGTGAATTCATCTCAAAAAGTTACACCATTCTTTTCATTGAGTAGTTTGCTAACACTGTTTTCGTGGAATCTGCAAGGAGATATATGGGAATTCATGAGGCCTATGGTGAAAAACTGAATATCCTCATATAACAACTAGAAAGAATCTTTCAGATAAAATAATTTGTGATGAGTGAATTCATCTCACACTGTTACACTGTTCTTTTCATTGAGTGCTTAACTAAAACTGTTTTCTTGGGATCTTCATTGCAATATTTTGGAGTGCATTGAAGCCTATGGTGCCAAAGGAAATATCCTCAGACAAAAACTAGAAAGAAGCTTTCTGAGAAACTGCTTTGTGATGTGTTAATTCATCTCCCAGAGTTACACAATTCTTTTCAAGGAACAGTATGGTAGCACTCTTTTTCGAGAATCTGAGAGAGGATATTTTGTATTGCATCAAAATCTATGGTGACAAACGAAATATTCTCAGGTAGAAACAAGATAGAAACTTTCTGAGAAAGTTCTTGAGATGTGTAAATTCTTTGCACAGAGGTACTTCTTTACTTTCATGGAGAAGTTGATGTACACTGTTTTCGTGGAATCTGCAAAGAGATATTTGGGAGCACCAGAGTTAAACGTTTATTTTCATGGAGCAGTTTGGTAGCACTGTTTTTGGGGACTCTGAGAAGGGATATTTTGTATCGCATTGAAGTCTATGGTGACAAAGGAGAAACTCAGATAAAAACTGGAAAGAAGCTTCCGAGAAACTGCTTTGTGATGTGTGGTTTCATCTAACAGATTTACACCTTTCTTTTCATGGAGCAGTTTGCTAACACTGCTTTCGTGGAATCTGCAAAGTGATATTCTGGAGCACCTTGAGGCTTATAGTGAAAAATGAAATATCCCTAGATAAAAACTAGAAAGAAGCTTTCTGAGAAACAGATTTGTGATGTGTGAATTCATCTTACAATGCTACACTGTAATTTTCATTGAGCAGTTTAATAACACTGTTTTTGAGGATCTGCAATAGGATATTTAGAAGTGCATTGAAGCCTATAGTGACAAAGGAAATATCCTCAGATAAAAACTAAAAAGGAGCTTTCTGTGCAACTGCTTTGTGATGTGTGAATTCATCTCGAGGGTTTACATCTTTCTTTTCATAGAGAACTTTGATAGCACTCTTTTCCTGGAATCTAAAAAGGGATATTCCTGAGCACATTGAGGTAAAATGTGAAAAAGTTAATATCCTCACACAAAAACTAGAAAGAAGCTTACTGAGAAACTGACCTGTGATTTGTGAATTCATCTCTCAGAGTTATGTGATTCTTTATATGCAGAAGTTTGGTTGCATTATTTTTGGGGTACTAGAGAAGGGATAATTTGGATCGCATTGAAGCCTATGGTGACAAAGGAAATATCCTCAGATAAAGTGGTGAAAGAACCATTCTGAGAAACTTCTTCATGATGTGTGAATTTATGTCACAGAATTACACTGTTCTTTTCTTTGAGACGTTTGCTAACGCTTTTTTCATGGAATATGTGTTGGGATATTCCAGAGCACATTGAAGAATATGATAAAAAAGGAAAAAACCTCAGATAAAAACTAGAAACAAGCTTTCTGAGAAGAATCCTTGTGATGTGTGAATTCATCTCACAGACTTACACCATTCTGTTCATGGAGCAGTTTGGTAGCCCTGTTATTGTTGAACCTGAAAAGAGATATTTTGGATCACATTGAAGCCTATGGTGACAAAGGAAATATCTCCAG
>NW_012116966.1:404823-407827 GCF_000951035.1 Colobus angolensis palliatus
CTCTCCCCAATATCCCTTCACAGATTCCACGAAAACAGTGTTAGCAAATGGCTCCATGAAAGGAAATTTGAAACTCTGTGAGATGAACTCACAAATCACAAAGAACTTTCTCAGAAAGCTTCTATCTAGTTTTTAATCTGAGCATATTTCCTTTGTCACCATAAGCTTCAATGTGCTGCAAAGTATTCCACTGAAGACTGCAAGAAATCAATATCAGCAAACTGCTCAATGAAAAGAACAGCGTATCTCTGAGAGATGAATTCACACATCATAAAGCAGTTCCTCAGAAAGCTTCCTTCTAGTTTTTATCTGAGGATATTTCTCTTTTCACTCGAGGCCTCAATGCACTCTCAAATATACCTATGCAGAATTCACGAAAACAGTATTAGCAAAATGCTCAATGAGAAGAAAGGTGTAAACCTGTGAGATGAAAAATCATATCAGGAAGAACTTTCTCAGAAAACTTCTTTCTGGTTTTTGTCTGAGGATATTTCCTTTGACACCATAAGCTTCAAAGCGCTCTGAAATATCACATTGCAGATTCAAAGGAAACTGTGTTAGCAAACTACTCAATGAAATGAACAGTGTAACTCTGTGAGATGAAATCACACAGCACAAAGCAGTTTCTGAGAAAGTTTCTTTCAACTTTTTGTCTGACGATATTTCCTTTGTCACCATAAGCTTCAATGCGCTTCAAATTATTCCACTGCAGATTCCAAGAAATCAATGTCAGCAAACTGCTCATTGAAAAGAACAATGTATCTCTGAGAGATGAATTGACACATCACAAAGCAGTTTCTCAGAAAACTTCCTTCTAGATTTTATCTGAGGATATTTCTCTTTCCATTCTAGGCCTCAATGCACTCTCAAATATACCTATGCAGATTTCACGAAAACAGTATTAGCAAACTGCTCAATGAGAAGAAAGGTGTAAACCTGTGAGATGAAAAATCATATCACAAAGAACTTTCTCAGAAAGCTTCTTTCTAGTTTTTATCTGAGGTTATTTCCTTTGTCACCATTAGCTTCAATGCAATCTAAAGATCCCTTCTCAAATTCCAAAAAAAACTGTGCTACCAAACTGATCCATGAAAAGAACAATGTAACTCTGTAAGATGAATGTACAAATCACAAAGTGGTTTCTCAGAATTCTTCTTTCTGGGTTTTATATGAGGATCTTTCCAATGTCACCATAAGCTTCCATGCACTCCGCACTATACCATTTAACATTCCAAGAAAACAGCGTTAGCAAACTGATCAATGAAAAGAATGGTGTAACTTGGTGAGATGAATTCACACATCATAAAGCAATTTCTTAGAAAGCTTCTTTCTAGTTTTTATCTGAGGATGTTTCCTTTTTTACCTTAGGCCTCAATGCGCTCAAAAGATCACTTTGCAGATTCAATGAAAACAGTGTTAGCAAAATGCTCCATGAAAAGACATGTGAAACTCTCTGAGATGAATTCACACATCACAAAGAAGTTTTTTGCAAAGCTTTCTTCTAGTTTTTAGTTGAGGATATTTGCTTTATCACTCCAGGACTCATTGCACTCCCAAATGTCCCTTTGTTGATTCCACAAAAACAATGTTAGTAAACTACTGCATGTAAAGAAAGGTGCACCTCTGTGAGATGAATTCACATATCACAAAGAACTTCCTCTGAAAGCTTCTTTCTAGTTTTTATCTAAGGCTGTTCCTTTGTCACCATCAGCTACAATGTGATCGAAAATATCCTTCCTCAGGTTCCGCAAATACAGTGCTACCAAACTGATTCATGAAAGCAATTGTGTAACTCTGTGAGATGAATTTACAAATCACAAAACAGTCTCTCAGAAAGCTTCTTTCTAGTTTTCATATGAGGATATTTCCTTTGTCACCATAAGCTTCAATGCACTCCAAAATATCCCTTTGCAGACTGCAAGAAAACAGTATTAGCAAACTGCTCAACAAAAAGAACAGTGTAACTCTGCGGGATTAATTCACACATCAGAGTGTAGCCTCTCCAAAATCTTCTTTCTACTTTTATCTAAGGATATTTCTTTTGTTTCCAGAAGCTTCAATGTGCTCCAAAATATCAGAATGCAGATTCCAAGAAAACAGTGTAAGCAAACTGCTCAATGCAAAGCACATTGTAAGTCTGTAAGATGAATTCACACATCACAAAGCTGTTTCTCAGAAAGTTTGTTTCTAGTTTTTATCTGAGGATATTTCTCTTTTCAGCATTTTCCTCAATGCGTTCTGGAATATCCCATTGCAGATTCAACAAAAAAGTGTTAGAAAACCTCTCAATGAAAATGTCAGTGTAACTCTGTGAAATGAATTCACACATCAAAAAGAAGTTTCTGAGAAATCTTCTTTCTGGTTTCTATCAGAGGATATTTACTTTGTCACCATAAGCTTCAATTCAATCCAAAATATCACTTCTCAGATTCCTCAAAAAGAGTGCTACCAAACTGCTCCATAAAAAATATCATGTAACTTTGTGAGATGAATACACAAATCACAAAGCAGTATCTCTGAAATCTTCTTTCTAGTTTTTTTCTGAGGATACTTCCTTTTTCACTGTTTGTCTCAATGCACTCGGGAATATTCCTTTGCATATTCCAGGAAAATAGTGTTAGCAAACTGTTACATGAAAAGAAAGGTGTAAGTCTGTGACGTGAATTTGCACATCACAAAGCAGTTTCTCAGAAAACTTCTTTTTGTTTTTTTGTCTGAGGATATTTCCATTGTTACCATAGGCTTCAATTTGACCCAAAATATCCCTTCTCAGATTCCCCCAAAAACAGTATTATGAAATTGTTCCATGAAAAGAACGGTGTAACTCAGTGAGATGAATTCACATATCACAAAGATGTTTCTCACATAATTTCTTTCTAGTTTTAATCTGAGGATAATTTCTTTTTCACCATTGCCTCAATGCACTTCTGAATAACCCTTTGCAGATTAAATTAAAAGAGTGGTAGCAAACTTCTCAATGACAAGAAAGGTGTAACTGCATGAG
>NW_012116966.1:408252-415104 GCF_000951035.1 Colobus angolensis palliatus
TTCGCAGTAAGCTTCTTTTTGATTTTTATCTGAGAATATTTCCTTTGTGACCATTGGCTTCAATGCACTCCAAAATATCCCTTTGCAGATTCCAGGAAAACAGTGTTAGAAAACTGCTCCATGAAAAGAAAGGTATAACTCTGTGAGATGAATTCACACATCACAAAGGACTTTCTCACAGTGCTTCTTTCTAGTTTTTATCTGAGGATACTCCCCTTGTCACTATAGGCTTCAATCTGATCCAAAATATCCCTTCTCAGTTTCCCCAAAATTGGTGCTGGCAAACTGTTCCATTAGAAGATTCATGTAACTCTGTGAGATGAATTCTCCAGTCACAAAGCAGTTTCTCAGAAAATTTCTTTCTAGTTTTTGTCTGAGGATGGTTCCTTTGTCACCATAAGCTTCAATGCGCTCCAGAATATCTCTTTGCAGACTCCAAGAAAACAGTGTTAGCAAACTTCACAATGAAAAGAACATTTTAACTCTGTTGGATGAATTCACACATCACAAAGCAGTTTGTCAGTGAGGTTCTTTCTAGTTATTATCTGAGGATATTTGCTTTTCCACAATAGGCCTAACTGCAATACTAAATATCCATTTGCACATTCCACGAAAATGGTGTTAGCAAACAACTCCATTCCAAAAAATGTGTAACTCCGCGAGATGAGTTCACACATGACAAAGAACTTTCTCAGAAAGCTTCTTTCTAGTGTCTCTATGAAGATATTTCCTTTGCCATCATAGGATTTAATGTGATTCAAAATATCCCTTCTCAGATTCCACAAAAAGAGTGCTACCAAACTGCCCCATGAAAAGAATTGTGTAGTTCTGTGACATGAATTAACATATCACAAAATTATTTCTAAGGAAGCTTCTTTCTAGTTTTTATATGAAGATATCTCCTTTGTCACCATAAGCTTCAGTTTGTTCAGAAATATCCCATTGCAGATTCCAAAAAAGAGTGTTAGTAAACTGCTCAATGAAAGAACAGTGTAACTCTGTGGTATAAATTCACACATCACAAAGCAGTTTCTCAGAAACCTACTTTCAAGTATCTGAGGATATTTCCTTTTCCATGATAGACCTCAATGCATTCCCAAATATCCCTTGCAGATTCCATGAAAACAGTGTTACCTCACAGATTCATGAAAAGAATTGTGTAACTCTGTGACATGAATTAACACATCACAAAGCAGTTTCAAAGAAAGGTTCTTTCCAGTTTTTATATGAAGATATTTCCTTTTCCATCATTGGCTTCAATGCGCTCCCAAATATCCCATCTCAGGCACCACAAAAAGCTTGATGTCAAAGTGCTTCCTCAAAGGAAATGCTACCTTTATGAGATGAATGCAAACATCACAAAGGAGTTTCTGTGAAAGCTTCTCTCCAGTTGTTACCTGAAGAAATTTCATTTTTCGTCTGAGGCCTCTATGAGATCCCAAATATCCCCCTGCAGCTTCCACAAAAACAGTGCTAACCAACTGCACCATGAAAAGAATGATGTAACTCTGTGAGATAAATTGACCCATCCCAAAGCGGCTTCTCAGAAAGCTTCTTTCTAGTTTTCTTCTGAGGATATTTCTTTTTTCACCACAGGCTTAAGTGTGTTCCCAAATACCCCTCTCAGACACCACCCAAACAGTGATGCCAAAGTGCTCTCTCAACAGAAATGGTTAGCTCTATGAGATGAATGCACACATCACAACGGAGTTTCTCAGAAAGCTTCTCTTCTGTTTTTAACTGAATATATTTCTTTTTTCACCGTTGAACTCTATACACTCCCGAATAACCCTTTGGAGATTCTACAAAAACTGCGTTAGCAAACTGCTCAATGAAAATAAAATTGAAACTCTGTGAGTTGAATTCACTCAACACAAAGCAGTTTCTCAGAAAGCTTCTTTCTAGTTTAAATCTGATGATATTTCCTTTTTCACTGTAGGCTTCTATACACTCCCGAATAACCCTTTGGAGATTCTACAAAAACTGCGTTAGCAAACTGCTCAAAGAAAATAAAATTGAAACTCTGTGAGTTGAATTCACCCAACACAAAGCAGTTTCTCAGAAAGCTTCTTTCTAGTTTAAATCTGATGATATTTCCTTTTTCACTGTAGGCTTCAATGTGATCCCAAATGTCTCCTCTCAGATACCATAAAAACAGTGATGCTGAACTGCTCCATGAAGAATAAGTTTAAACTCTATGATATGAATATACACATCAGAAAACCGTTTCTCAAAAAGCTTCTCTGCAGATTTTATCTGAAGTTATTTCCTTTTCATTATAGGCCTCTAGAAGCTCCCGAATATCCCTTTACAGATTCCGTAAAAACAGTGTGACCAAACTGCTCCATGAAAAGAATCATGTAACTCTATAAGATGAATTCACAAATCAAAAGTAGTTGATCAAAAAGCTTCTTTCTAGTTTTTGTCCGAGGATATTTCCATTGTCACTCTAATCTTCAATGCACTCCAAAATATCCCATTGTAGATTCCAAGAAAACAGTGTTAGGAAACTCTTCAAAGTAAAGAACAGTGTATCTCTGTGAGACAAATTCACACATCACAAAGTAGTCTCTCAGAAAGCTACTTTTTGGTTTTTATCTGAGAGTATTTCCTTTTTCGCTGTAGGCCTCAATGTGCTCCCAAATATCCCTTTGCAGATTCCACGAAAAGAGTGTTAGCAAACTGCTCCATGAAAGGAAAGTGTAACTCTGTGAGATGAATTCACACATCACAAAGAACGTTCTCAGAAAGCTTCTTTCTTGTTTTTATCTGAGGATATTTCCTTTGTCACCACAGGCTTCAAAGCGATTAAAAATATCCCTTCTCACATTCCCCAAAAACAGTGATACCAAACTGCTCCATAAAAAGAATCGTGTCACTTTGAGAGATGAATTAACTCATGACAAAGCGTTTTCTCAGATAGCTTCTTTCTAGTTTTTATATGAGGATATTTTCTTTTCCACCATAGGCTTCAATGTGCTTCCAAATATCCCTTCTCAGACATCACAAAAACAGTGATGCCAAAGTGCTCCCTCAACAGAAACGTTTAGCTCTATGAAATGAATGCACATATCACAACGAGTTTCTCAGAAAACATCCAGTTTTTACCTGAAGAATTTTCTTTTTTCACCTTAGGATTCTATGCACTTCCAAATATCCCTCTGCAGATTCCACAAAGTGATAACAACTACTCCATGAAAAGAATGATGTAACTCTGTGAGATAAATTGACCAATCACAAAGCAGTTTCCCAGGAAGCATCTTTCTATTTTTTATCTGAGGATATTTCCTTTTCCACCATAGGCTGTAATGGGCTCCCAAATATCACTTCTCAGACACCACAAAATCAGTGAAGCAAAAGTGAAATGTTTAGGTCAGCAGAAACGTTTAGCTATATGAGATGAATACACACATCATAAAGGAGTGTCTCAGAAAGCTTATCTCCAGTTTTTACATGAAGAATTTTCTTTTTTCACCTTATGCCGGTTTGTGCTCCCAAATATCACTCTGAATATTCCACTAAAACAGTGCTACGAAATTCCTCCATGAAAAGAAAGTTGTAACTCTGTGAGATGAATTCAACCATCACAAAGTAGTTTCTCAGAAAACTTCTTTCTAGTTTACATCTGAGGATATTTCCTTTTTCATCACAGTCTTCAATGGGCTCCAAATATATCCTCTCAGATACCACAAAACAGTGATGCCAAACTGCTCAATCAACAAAAAGTTAAACTCTATGAGATGAGTAAGCATATCAAAAGCCATTTCTCGAAAAGCTTCTCTCCAGTTTTTATCTGAAGTTATTTCCTTTTTCACTGCACCCCTCTAGGTCGTCCCGAATATCCCTTGGCAGATTCCATAAAAACAGTGCTAACAAACTGCTCCACGTAAAGAATCATGTAACCCTGTGAGATGAACAAATCACAAAGCAGTTTTTCAGAACGCTTCTTTCTAATTTTTGTCTGAGGATATTCTTTGTCACACTAAACCTGAATGTGCTCCAAAATATCAAATTGCAGATTACAAGGAAACAGTGTTAGCAAACTGCTCAATGAAAATAACAGTGTAGCTCTGTGAGATGAATTCACACATCACAAAGCAGTTTCTCAGAAAGCTTCATTCTGGTTTTAATCTGAGGATATTTCTTTTTTCATCATAGGTCTCAAAGCGCTCCCAAATATCCCTTTGCAGATTCCACAAAAACAGTGTTAGCAAACGGCTCCATGAAAAGAAAGGTATAACTATATGAGATAAATTCGTACATCACAAAGCAGTTTCTCAGACAGCTTCTTTCTAGTTTTTATCTGAGAAGATTTCCTTTATCAGAATAGCCTTCAATGTGATCCAAAATATCCCTTCCCAGATTCCCAAAAAACAGTGCTACCAAACTGCTCCATGGAAAGAATCATGTAAATCTGTGAGATGAATTCACAAATCACAAAGCAGTTTTTCAGAAATCTTTCTACTTTTTGTCTGAGGTTATTTCCTTTATCTCCATAGGCCTCAATGCCCTAGCGAATATCCCTTTGCAGATCCTATGAAAAGAGTGTTCACAAACTGCTCAATGAAAATAAAGGTGTCAATGTGTGAGTTGAATTCACACATTACAAAGAAGTTTCTCAGAAAGTTTTTTTTTCTTTTTGTGTGAGGATATTTCCTTTGTCACCATAGGCTTCAATGCACTCCCAAATATCCTATTGCAGATTCCACGACAACAGTGTCATCAAACTGCTCGATGAAAACAGCAGCATATCTCTTTGAGATGAATTCACCCATCCAAATGTAGTTTCTCAGAAAGTTTCTTTCTAATTTTTATCTGAGGATATTTCCTTTTCGACCATAGGCTTCAATGCACTCCCAAATATCCCTTCTGAGACACCACAAAAACAGTGATGCCAAAGTGCTCCCTTAACAGAAATATTTAGCCCTATGAGATGAATGCACCAATCACAGAGGAGTTTCTCTGAAAGCTTCTCTCCAATTTTTACCGGAAGAATTTACTTTTTCCACCTGGGGCCCCTATGTACTCCCAAGTATCCCTTTGTAGTTTCCACAAATACAGTGCTAGCAAACTGCGAAATGAAAAAAAGGTGTAACTCTCTGAGATGAATTCACCCATCACAAAGTAGTTTCTCAGAAAGCTTCTTTATAGTTTATATCTGATGATATTTCCTTTTTCACCATTGGCTTCAATGTGCTCCCAAATAATTCTTCTCAGGTACCACAAAAACAGTGATGCTGATCTGTTCATTCAGCAAAAGGATTAAACTCTATGAGGTGAATACACACATCACAAAACCATTTCTCAAAAAGCTTCTCTACAGTTTTATTGGATGTTGTTTCCTTTTTCACCATAGACGTCTAGGAGCTCCCGAACATCCCTTTGCAGATTCCATAAAATCAGTGCCACCAAACTGCTCAAGGAAAACAAAGGTGGAACTCTGTGATGAATTCCCCCACCACAAAGAAATTTCTCAGAAAGATTCTTTATAGTTTTTACCTCAGGATATTTACTTTTCCACCATCGACTTCCATACACTTCCAAATATACCTTCTCAGACACCACAAAAACAGTGATGCCAAGCTGCTCTCCCAACGGAAAACTCTACCTCTATGACATGAATGCATGCATCACAAAGGAGTTATCACAAAATTACTCTCCAATTTCAATCTGAAGATATTTCCTTTTTCAACATTGACAACTATCCACTCTCTAATATCCCTTTCTGGATTCCAAAAAAATCTTTGTTACCAAACTCCTTAATGAAGAGAAAGATTTAACTCTGTGAGATGAATTCACCCATCACAATACAGTCTCTCAGAAAGCTTCTTTCTAGTTTTTATCTGAGGGTATTTCCTTTTTCACCATAGGCTTCTCTGCACTCTGAATATTGCTTTGTAGATTCCACAAAAACTGGGTAATCAAACTGCTCAATGAAAAGAATGGTTTACCTCTGGGAGATGAATTCACTCACCACAAAGAAATTTCTCAGAAAGATCCTTTCCAGTTTTTAACTGTATATATTTACTTTTATACCCTCAGCATCAATGTGCTTCAAATATCCTGCCTCAGACACCAAAAAAACTGTGAGACCATACTGCTATATCAATAGAATGGTTTATCTCTATGAGATAACATCACAAAACAGTTTCTCAAAAACCTTCTCTCCAGTTTTTATCTGAAGATATTTCCATTTTTACCATAGACCTCTATGAGCTCCTGAAAATTCCTTTGCAGATTCCTCAAACACAGTAATATCAAACTGCTCGGTGAAAAGAAAGGTGTAACTCTTTGAGAAGAATTCACTGATCACAAAGCAGTTTCTCAGAAAGCTTCTTTCTAGTTTTATCTGAGGATATTTCCTTTTTCACTATAGACCTCAATTTGCTCCGGAATATGCCATTACAGATTACATGACAACAGTGTTAGCAAACTGCTCCATGAAAAGAAAGGTGTAACCCTGTGAGATGAATTCACACATCTCAAAGAACTTCCTCAGAAAGCTTCTTTCTAGTTTATATGTGAGGTTATTTCTTCGTCACCATAGGTTTTAATGTGATCCATATATCCCTTCTCAGATTCCCCACAAACAGCACTACCAAACTGATCCATGGAAAGTGTCATGTAACTCTTTGAGATGAATTAACACATCACAAAGCAGTTTCTCAGAAAGCTTCTTTTTAGTGTTTATATGAGGATATTTCCTTTGTCACCCAAAGCTTCAATGTGCTCCAAAATATCCCATTGCATATTCCAAGAAAACAGTGTCAGCAAACTGCTTAATGAAAAGAACAGTGTAACTCTGTGAGGTAAACTCATACATCACAAACAAGTTTTTCAGGAAGTTTCTTT
>NW_012116966.1:415214-417002 GCF_000951035.1 Colobus angolensis palliatus
AATGGTGTAACTTCGTGAGATGAATACATACATCACAAAATAGTTTCTCAGAAAGTGACTTTATAGTTTTTGTCTAAGGATATTTCCTTTTGCAACATTTGCCTCAATGCACTCACGAATATCCCTTTGCAGATTCCACGAAAATAGTGTTAGCACACTGCTCAATGAAAAGAAAGGTTTAAATCAGAGAGATAAATTCACCCATCATGAAGCAGTTTCTCAGAAAGCTTCTTTTTGTTTTTTGTCTGAGGATATTTCCTTTGTCACCATAGGTTACAATACACACCTAAATATCCCTTCTCAGACAACACAAAAACAGCGATGCCAAATTCCTCCCTCAAGATAAACTTTTAGCAATATGTGATGAATGCACACATCAGAAAATATTTTCTCCAAAAGCTTCTCTCCAGTTTTTACCTGGAGAATATTCTTTTTTCACCTTAGGCCTCTAGGAGCTGCCAAATATTCCTTTGCAGATTCCATAAAAACAATCCTACCAAACTGTTAAAAGAAAACAAAGGTGTAACTCTGCGTGATGAATTCACCCATCACAAATCAATTTCTCAGAAAGCTTCTTTCTAGTTTTTATCTCGGGATATTTCCTTTCCCACCATTGGCTTCCATGTGCTCCCAAATATCCCTTCTCAGACACCACACAAACAGTGATGCCAAACTGCTCTCTCAGCAGAAAGCTTTACCTCTATGAGATGAATGCACACATCACAAAAGAGTTATCAGAAACTTTCTCTCCAGTTTTTATCTGAAGACATTTGCTTTCTCAACCTTGGCCTCTATGCACTCCTGACTATCCCTCTGCATATTCCACAAAAGCAATGTTATCAAACTGCTCAATGAAAAGAAAGATTTACCTGTGTTAGATGCAGTCAACCATCACAAGACAGTCTGTCATAAAGCTTCTTTCTAGTTTTTCTCCGAGGTTATTTTCTTTTTCACCATAGGCTTCTATGTTCTCCAAATATTCCTTTATAGATTAAACAAAAAGAGGGTTTCCAAATTGTTCAATGAAAAGGGTGGTTTACCTCTGGGAGGTGAACTCACTCATGACAAAGAAATTTCTCAGAAGGCTCCTTTCTAGTTTTTATCTGTGCATATTTACTTTTCCACAATCAGTGTCAATGCACTCCCAAATATCCCTTCTCAGACACCACAAAAACAGAGATGCCAAACTTCTCAATCAACAAAGTGGTTCATCTCTATGAGGTGAATATATATATCACAAAACAGCTTCTCAAAAACGCTCTCTCCAGTTTTTATCTGGAGATATTTCCTTTTTCATCATAGGCCTCTATGAGCTCCCGGAAATTCCTTTACAGATCCTGAAAAACAGTACTACCAAACTGTTCAATGAAAAGAAAGCTGTAACTCTGTGAGATGAATTCACCTATCACAAAACAGTTCCTCAGAAAGCTTTTTTCTAGTTTTTGTCTGAGGATATTTCCTTTGTCACCTTAAGTTTCAATGTGCTCCAAATTACCCCATTGCAGATTCCAAGAATACTGGGTGAGCAAACTCCTCAATAAAAAGAACAGTGTAACACTGTAAGACGAATTCCAACATCACCAAACAGTGTCTCAGAAAGCTTCTTTTTGGTTTTATCTGAGCACATTTCCTTTGTCACCATAGGCTCCAATGCACTCCAAAATATCCTAATTCATATTCCATAAAAATGGTGTTATCAAACTGCTTGATGAAAAGAAAGATGTTAGATAACACTCTTTTAGTGGAATCTGCAATAGGATATTTGGGAGCACATTGAAGCCTATGGTG
>NW_012116966.1:417052-418836 GCF_000951035.1 Colobus angolensis palliatus
TGTTCAATGAAAAGGGTGGTTTACCTCTGGGAGGTGAACTCACTCATGACAAAGAAATTTCTCAGAAGGCTCCTTTCTAGTTTTTATCTGTGCATATTTACTTTTCCACAATCAGTGTCAATGCACTCCCAAATATCCCTTCTCAGACACCACAAAAACAGAGATGCCAAACTTCTCAATCAACAAAGTGGTTCATCTCTATGAGGTGAATATATATATCACAAAACAGCTTCTCAAAAACGCTCTCTCCAGTTTTTATCTGGAGATATTTCCTTTTTCATCATAGGCCTCTATGAGCTCCCGGAAATTCCTTTACAGATCCTGAAAAACAGTACTACCAAACTGTTCAATGAAAAGAAAGCTGTAACTCTGTGAGATGAATTCACCTATCACAAAACAGTTCCTCAGAAAGCTTTTTTCTAGTTTTTGTCTGAGGATATTTCCTTTGTCACCTTAAGTTTCAATGTGCTCCAAATTACCCCATTGCAGATTCCAAGAATACTGGGTGAGCAAACTCCTCAATAAAAAGAACAGTGTAACACTGTAAGACGAATTCCAACATCACCAAACAGTGTCTCAGAAAGCTTCTTTTTGGTTTTATCTGAGCACATTTCCTTTGTCACCATAGGCTCCAATGAACTCCAAAATATCCTAATTCATATTCCATAAAAATGGTGTTATCAAACTGCTTGATGAAAAGAAAGATGTTAGATAACACTCTTTTAGTGGAATCTGCAATAGGATATTTGGGAGCACATTGAAGCCTATGGTGACAAAAGAAATATGCTCAGATAAAAAACAAAAAGAAGTGTTCTGTGAAACTGCTTTGTGATGTACGAATTCACCTCACTGAGTAACATTGTTCTTTTCATTTAGAAGTTTACTAACACTTTTTTCATTTAATCTGCAATGAGATGTTTAGGAGCGCTTTGAGGAATACAGTGAAAAAGGAAATATCCCCAGATAAAAACTAGAAAGAAGCTTTCAGAGAAACCCTTTGTGATAAGTTCATTTATCTCATAGGGCTAAACGTTTCTGTTCAGGGAGCACTTTGGCAGCACTGTATTTGTGGTGTCTGAAAAGGGATATCCGAGAGTGCTTTGAAGCCTATGGTGGCAAAGGAAATATCCTCAGACAACAACCAACAATAATCTTTCTGAGAAACTGTTTTCTGATGTTTGAATTCATCTCACAGAATTACACCTTGCTTTCCATGGAACAGTCTGCTAACACTATTTTCATGGAATTTACAAAGGAATATTCATAAATGCATTGAGGCAAATAGTGAAAAAGGAAATATCCTCAGACAGAAACTAGAAAGATGCTTTCTGACAAACTGCTTTGTGATTTGTGAATACATCTCACAGAGGGACATGATTGTTTTCATGGAGCAGTTTGGTAGCACTGTTTTTGGAGAATCTGAGAAGGAATAATTTGGATCACATTGAAGACTATGGTGACACAGGAAATATCCTCACTTAAAATCTAAAAAGAAACTTTCTGAGTAACTTCCTTGTGCTTTGTGAATTCATCACACAGAGTTACACTGTTCTTTTCATTGAGAAGTTTGCTAACACTTTTTTCGAGGAATCTGCATTGGGATACTATGGAGCACATTGAGGCCTATGGTGAAAAATGAACTATCGTCAGATAAAAACTACAAAGAAACTTTTTGAGAAACTGCTTTCTGATGAGTGAATTCATCTCACAGAGTTACACCATTCTTTTCATGGAGTAGTTTGGTAGCACTGTTTTTGGGGAATTTGAGAATGGATATTTTGGAT
>NW_012116966.1:418886-420020 GCF_000951035.1 Colobus angolensis palliatus
GCATTGAAGCCTATGGAGACAAAGAAAATCTCTTCTGAAGAAAACAAGGAAGAAGCTTCCTGAGAAGTTTCTTTGTGATGTGTGAATTCATCTCACATAGTTCCACCTTTATATTCATGGAGCAGTTTCCAAACACTGTTTTCGTGGAATCTGCAAAGCGATGTATGGGAGCACATGGAAGCCTATGGTGTGAAAGAAAATATCCTCAGATAAAAACTGGAAAGAAACTTTCTGAGAAACTAACTTTGGGTGGGCGAATGCATCTCACAGGGATACACTCTTGTTTTCATTGAACAATTTGATAACACTGTTTTCATGGAATCCAAAGTAGGATATTTGGGAGCACACTGAAGCCTATGGTGACAAAGTAAATATCCTCAGAGAAAAAACAAAAAGAAGCTCTCTGAGAAACGGCTTTCTTATGAGTGAATTCATCTCACAGATTTAAACCTTTCTTTTCATGGAGTAGTTTTCTAACACTGCTTTCCTGGAACCTGCAAAGGGATATTCATGAGCCCACTGAGGCCTATGGTGATAAAGGAAATACGTCCAGACAAAAACTAGAAAGAATTTTTCTGAGAAACTACTTTGTGATGTGTGAAATTATCTGATAGAGTTACACCAGTCTTTTCAATGAGCAGTTTGATAACACTGTTTTTGTGGAGTCTGCTGTAGGATATTTGGGAGCGCACTGAAGCCTATAGTGACAAAGGAACTATCTTCAGATAAAAGCCAAAAAGAAGCTTTCTGGGAAACGGCTTTGTGATGTATGAATTCAACTCATAGAGTTACACAGTTCCTTTCATTGAGAAGTTTGCTGACAGTTTTTATGATTATTCTGCAATGGGATATTCGAGAGCACCTTGAGGAATATGCTGAAAATGCTAATGTCCTCACATAAAAGTAGAAACAAGGTTTATGAGAAACAGCATTGTGATATGTGAATTCATCTCACAGAGTTACATCTTTCTTTTCATGGAGCAATTTTCTAACACTCTTTTCGTGGAATGTGCAAAGGGATATGTAAGAGTGCACAGAAGCCTATTGTGAAAAAGGAAATATCGGGGGCGGAGCAAGATGGCCGAATAGGAACAGCTGCAGTCTCCAACTCCCAGCGCGAAGGACACAGAAGAC
>NW_012116966.1:428280-430096 GCF_000951035.1 Colobus angolensis palliatus
GGTGACAAAGGAAATATCCTCAGATAAAAACCAAAAGGAAGTGTTCTGAGAAACTACTTTGTGATGTGTGAATTCATCTGACACAGTTACACTGTTGTTTTCATTGAAAAGTTTGCTAAAACTGTTTTCTTGGAATCTGCAATGGGATGTTTCGGAGTGAATTGATGCTTATGGTGACAAAGGAAATATCCTCATATAAAAACTAGAAAGAAGGTTTCTGAGAAACTGCTTTGTGATTTGTGAATTCATCTCACAGAGTTACATGATACTCTTTATGAAGCAGTTTGGTAGCCCTGCTTTTGGGGAATCTGAGAAGGGATAGTTGGGATCGCATTGAAGTCTATGATGGCAAATTCAAATACCTTAGATAAAAACTAGAAAGAAGCTTTCTGGGAAACTGCTTTATGATATGTGAATTCATCACACAGTGTTACACTGTTTACTTCATTGAGCAGTTCGCTAACCCTGTTTTGTCAGAATCTCCAATGGGATATTTTGGAATGCATTGAAGCTTATGGTGACAAAGAAATTTCCTCAGACATAAACCAAAAAGAATCTTTCTGAGAAAACGCTTTGTGATCTATGAATTCATCTCACAGATGTACACCTTTCTTTTTATGGAGCCATTTGCTAACACTGTTTTCATGGAATCTGCAAAGGGATGTTCACTAGAGCCTTGAGACAAATAGTGAAAAAAGAAATACTCTCTGATAAAAACTAGAAAGAACCTTTCTGAGAATCTGCTTTGTGATTTGTGAGTTCATTTCACAGAGTTATACCTTTCTTTTCATGGAGCAGTTTGGTAGCACTGTTTTTACGAAATCTGAGAAGAGATATTTTGTATCACATTGAAGTCTATGGTAACAAAGGAAATATCCTCAGAAAAAATCTAGAAAGAAACTTTCAAGGAAACGTCTTTGTGATGTGTGAATTCATCTCACAAAGTGACACCGTTCTTTTATTGAGAAGTTTGCTAACACTTTTTTTGTGGAATCTGCGATGGGATTTTTGCTAGTGCCTTGAGGCAAATGATGAAAAAGGAAATATCCTCAGATAAAATCTAGAAAGAAGCTTTCTGAGAAAGTTCCTTGTAATGTGTTTTTTCACGTCACAGAGTTATACCTTTGAAACCATAGGCTTCAATGTGATCCAAAGTATCCCTTCTCAAATTCCCCAAAAACAGTGCAACAAATCTCTTAAATTAAAAGAATTGTGTAACCCTTTGAGATAAATTAACACATCACAAAGTGGTTTCTCAGAAAGCTTCTTTCTACTTTTTATACTAGGATATTTCCTTTGTCACCATAAGCTTCTGTGTGCTCCCACACATCCCATTGCAGGTTCCACAAAAATTGTGCTAACAAACTGCTAAATGAAAAGAACAGTGTATCTCTGTGAGATGAATTCAAACATCCCAAAGAAGTCTTGCAGAAAGCTTTTGTTTGCTTTTTATCTGAGGATGATTCCCTTTTCACCATAGGATTCAATGCCCTCCCAAATGTCGTATTGCAGTTTCCTCAAAAACAGTGTTATCAAGCAGTTCATTCAAAAGAACTGTGTATCTCTGTGAGGTTAATTCATACATCACAAAGTGGTTTCTCAGAATGCTTCTTTATAGTTTTTATATAAGGGTGTTTCATTTGTCACCAGAGTCTTCAATGTGCTCCAAAGTATCCCATAGCAGATTTCAAGAAAACAGTGTTAGCAAAACTCTCAATGAAAAGAACAGTGCAACTCTGTGAAATGAATTCACACATAACAAAGCAGTTTCTCAGAAAGTTTCTTTCTAGGTTTAATCTGAGGATATTTTATTCCT
>NW_012116966.1:430146-432016 GCF_000951035.1 Colobus angolensis palliatus
GCTCCAAAGTATCCCATAGCAGATTTCAAGAAAACAGTGTTAGCAAAACTCTCAATGAAAAGAACAGTGCAACTCTGTGAAATGAATTCACACATCACAAAGCAGTTTCTCAGAAAGTTTCTTTCTAGGTTTAATCTGAGGATATTTTATTCCTCAACATAGGCCTCAAGGTGCTCCCAAATATCCCTTTGCAGATAACCTGAAAACAATGTTAGCAAACAGCTCCATTAAAAGGATTGTGTAACTCTCTGAGATGAATTAACATATAACAAAAACTTTTTCAGAGAATTTCTTTCTAGTTTTTATCTGAGAATATTTCCTGTGTCACCATAGGCTTCAATGCAATCCAAAATATCCCTTCTCAGATCACACGAAAACGTTGCTAACAAACTGATCCAAAAAGAGGATCGTATAACTCTGTGAGATGAATTAACACAACACAAAGTCGTTTCTCACAAAGCATCTTTCTACTTTTTCTATGAGGATATTTAATATGTCATCATAAGCTTCTATGTGCTCCAAAATATCCCATTGCAGATTGCCAAAAGACAGTGTTAACAAACTGCTCAATGAAAAGAATAGTGTAACGCTATGATATGAATTCACACATCACAAAACAGTGTCACAGAAAGTTTCTTTCTGGTTTTTATCTGAGGATATTACCTTTTTCACCACAGGCTTCAATGTTGTCCCAAATATCCCTTGCAGATTCCAAGAAAACAGTGTTAGCAAACTGCTCCATGAAAAGAAAGGTGTAAATCTGTGAGATGATATCACATTTCACAAAGAACTTTCTCAGAAAGCTTCTTTCTAGTTTTTATCTGAGTATATTTCCTTTGTCCACATAGGATTCAATATGATCCAAAATATCCCTTCTCAGATTCCCCAAAAACAGTGCAAACAAACTGCTCCTTGGAATGAGTCATGTAACTCTGTGAGATGAATTAATACATCACAAACGGTTTTTCAGAAGGATTCTTTCTGGTTTTTATATGAGGATATTTCCTTTTCCAACATAGGCTTCAATGTTCTCTCAAATATCCCTTCTCAGACACCACCAAAATTGTGATGCCAAAGTGCTCCCTCAACAGAAACATTTACTTCTATGAGATGAATGCACACATCACAAAGGAGTTTCTCAGAAAGCTTCTCTCCAGTTTTTACCTGAAGATATTTCCTTTTTTGCCATTGGACTCTATGTGCTCCCGAATATCCCTTTGTAGATTCCACAAATTCAGTGTTATCAAATTGCTCAATGAAAAAAAAATTGAAACTCTGTGAGATGAATTCACCGATCACAAAACAGTTCCTCAGAAAGCTTACTTCTAGTGCAAATCTGAGTATATTTCCTTTATAGCCGTAGGCTTCAATGTGCTCCCAAATATTTCCTCTCAGATACCACAAAACTGGTGATGCTGAAGTGTTCAATCAAAGAAAAAGTTAAACTCTTTCAGATGAATACACACATCACAAAACCATTTCTGGAAATGTTTCTCTCCAGTTTTTATCTGAAGTTATTTCCTCTTTCACCATTGGCCACTAGGAGCTCCAGAATATCCCATTGAAGATTCCATAAAAACAGTGCTAGCACACTGCTCCATGTAAAGAAACCTCTGTCTCTGTGATACGAATTCACAAATGACAAACTGGTATTGCAGAATGTTTCTTTCTAGTTTTTATCTGAGCATATTTCCTTTGACACCATAGGCTTCAATGTGCTCCAAAATATGCTATTGCAAATTACATGAAAATATTGTTAAAAAACTGCTCAATGAAAAGGACGATGTAAATCTGTGTGATGAATTCACACATCACAAAGAACTTTATCAGAAAGCTTCTGTCTGGTTTTTATCTGAGGATATTTCCTTTT
>NW_012116966.1:439904-442487 GCF_000951035.1 Colobus angolensis palliatus
GATCACAAACCAGTTTCTCAGAAAGCTTTTTTCTAGAGTTTATCTGAGGATATTGCCTTTTCCACTATAGGCCTCAATGTGCTACCATATATCCCTCTGCCAATTCCACAAAAATGCTGTTAACCAACTGCTACATGAAAAGAAATGTGTAAGTCTATGAAATGAATTGACCCAACACAAATAATTTTCTCAGAAAATTTCTTTCTAGTTTTTGTCTTAGGGTATTTCCTTTGTCACCATAGGCTTCAATGCGATAAAAAATACCCCTTCTGAGATTAACCAAAAACAGTGCTACCAAACTGCTAATTGAATATAAAGCTATAACTCTGCGAGATTAAGTCACAAATCACAAAGCAATTTTACAGGAAGCTTCTTTCTAGTTTTTATCTGAGGATATTAACTTCTTCACCATAGGCCTCAATTCACTCCCAAATATCCCATTGCAGATTTCATGTAAACAGTGTTAGCAAACTGCTCCATGGAAAGAAAGGTATAACTCGGTGAGATGAAATCACACATCACAGAGAACTTTTTCAGAAAGCTTACTACTCGCTTTATCTCTGGATATTTCCTTAGTAACCATGGACTTCAATGTGATCCAAAATATCCCTTGTCTGTTTCCCCAAAAACAGTACAACCAAAACAGCCTCATGAAAAGAACCATGGAACCCTGTGAGATGAATTAGCACATCACAAAGCCGTTTCTCAGAATGCTTCTTTCTAGTTTTTACATGAAGATATTTCCTTTGTCACCATAAGCTTCTAGGTGCTCCATAATATTTCTTCATAGATTCCAAGAAAACAGTGTTATCAAACTTCTCAATGAGAAGAACAGTGTAACTTTGTGACATGTATTTACACATCACAAAGCAGTATCTCAGAAAGCATCTTTCTATTTTTCATCTCAGGATATTTAACTTTTCAGTATATGCCTCAATGTGCTCCCAAATATCCCCTCACAGATTCCATGAAAAGAGTGTTAGCAAGATGTTTTATATAAATAAACGTGTAACTCTGTGAGATGAATTCACACATCACAAAGAACTTTCTCACAAAAGTTCTTTCTAGTTTATATCTCAGGATATTTCTTTGTCACCATAGACTTCAATGCTATCCAAAATATCCCTTCTCAGACTCTGCAAAAACAGTGCTACCAAACTATTCCTTGAAAAGAATCATGTAACTCTGTGAGATGAATTCACAAGTCACAAAGCAGTTTCTCAGAAAGCTTCTTTCTAGTTTCTGTCTGAGGATATTTCCGTTTTCACTATAAGCTTGAATGAGCTCCTAAATATCGCATTGCAGATTCTTCAAAAACAGCGTTAGCCAACTGCTCAATGAAAAGGAAGTGTACCTCTTCGAGATGAATTGACACATCACAAAGCAGTGTCTCAAAGTGCTTCTTTATGTTTTTTATGTGTGGAAATTTCCTTTGTCACCATAGGCTTCAAAACGCTCACAAATATCCTATTGCAGCTTCCACGAAAACATTTTTTTTGAACTGCTCAATATAAAGAATGGTGTAACCCCGTGAGGTGAATTCACAAATCACAAAGCAGTTTCTCAAAATCTTCTTTCTAATATTTATCTGAGGATATTTCCATTGTCACCATACTCTTCAATGCAATTCAAAATATCCCTTCAGATTCCCCAAAAACAATGCTACAACACTACTACAAGAAAACAAAGGTTTACCTCTGTGAGGTAAATTCACACATCACAAAGAAGTTTCTCAGAAAGCTTCTTTCCGGTTTTTATCCAAGAATGTTTCCTTAGTCACATAGGCTTCAATGTGATCCAAAATATCTCTTCTCAGATTCCCCAAAAACAGTGCTACCAAACTGCTACATGAAGAGAGTCTTGTACCTCTGTGAGATGAATTAATATATTCCAAAGTGGTTTCTCAGAATGCTTCTTTCTAGTTTTAATTTCAGGATGTGTCCCTTGTCACCATAAGCTTCAAGGCGCTCCAAAATATCACATTGCAGATTTCAAGAAAACAGTGTTAGCTAATAGGTCAATGAAAAGAAACGTGTAACCCTGTGAGAAGAATTCTCATGAAAAGAGTGTTAGCATACTACTCCATGAAAATAATGGTGTAACTCTGTGAGATAATTTACACAACACAAAAGAGATTCTCAGAAAGCTTCTTTTCTGTTTTTATCTGAGGATATTTCTTTGTCATCATAGGCTTCAATGCACTCCCAAGTATCTTATTACAGATTTCATGAAACCAGTGTTATCAGACTGGCTGATGAAAAGTACAGTGTATCTCTGTGAGATGAATTCACACATCACAAAGCAGTTTCTCAGACAATTGCTTTCTAGTTTTTATGACATGATATTTCCTTTTTCCCTATAGTCCTCAATGTGCTCCCAGATATCCCTTTGCAGATTCCATGAAAACAGTGTTAGCAAACTGCTACATGAAAAGAATGGTATATCTCAATGAAATGAATTAACACATCACAAACAAGTTTCTTAGAAAGCTTCTTTCTAGCTTTTTTCTGAAGATATTTCCTTTGTCAGCATAGGCTTCAAGGTGATTCAAAATATCCCTGCTCAGATTTCCCAAAAACTGTA
>NW_012116966.1:442537-442895 GCF_000951035.1 Colobus angolensis palliatus
TGGTATATCTCAATGAAATGAATTAACACATCACAAACAAGTTTCTTAGAAAGCTTCTTTCTAGCTTTTTTCTGAAGATATTTCCTTTGTCAGCATAGGCTTCAAGGTGATTCAAAATATCCCTGCTCAGATTTCCCAAAAACTGTAGTACCAAACTTCTCCATGAAAACAGTGGTGTAACTCTGTGAGGTGAACTCCCACATCACAAAGATGTCTCTCAGAAACTTTCTTTCTTGTTTTTGTCTAAAGATATTCCCTTTCTGAAAATAAGCTTCAATGTGCTCCAAAATATCCCATTGCAGATTCCAAGAAAACAGTGGTAGAAAACTGCTCAATGAAAAGAACAGTGTAACTTTGA
>NW_012116966.1:442945-450627 GCF_000951035.1 Colobus angolensis palliatus
TAAGCTTCAATGTGCTCCAAAATATCCCATTGCAGATTCCAAGAAAACAGTGGTAGAAAACTGCTCAATGAAAAGAACAGTGTAACTTTGAAAGAGGAATTCACACATCACAAATGAGTTTCTCAGAAAGCATATTTTTGGTTTTATAAGAGAATATTTCCTTTGTCATCTAAATTTTCAATGCTCTCCAAAATGTCCCTTTGCAGATTCCATGAAAACAGTGTTAGCAAACTGCTCAATGAAAAGAACAGTGTAACTCTGAGAGATGAATTCACACATCACAAAGCAGTTGCTCAGAAAGATTCTTTCTAGCTTTTTTCTGAAGATATTTCCTTTGTCAGCATAGGCTTCAAGGTGATTCAAAATATCCCTGCTCAGATTTCCCAAAAACTGTAGTACCAAACTTCTCCATGAAAACAGTGGTGTAACTCTGTGAGGTGAACTCCCACATCACAAAGATGTCTCTCAGAAACTTTCTTTCTTGTTTTTGTCTAAAGATATTCCCTTTCTGAAAATAAGCTTCAATGTGCTCCAAAATATCCCATTGCAGATTCCAAGAAAACAGTGGTAGAAAACTGCTCAATGAAAAGAACAGTGTAACTCTGAGAGATGAATTCACACATCACAAAGCAGTTGCTCAGAAAGATTCTTTCTAGTGTTAATCTGAGGATAGTTCATTTATACCATAGGCCTCAATGTGCTCCCAATTATCCCTTTGCAGTTTTCACGAAAATAGTGTTAGCAAAGTGTTCCATGGAAAGAAACTTGTAACTCTGTGAGATGAATTCACACATCAGAAAGCAGTTTCTCAGAAACCTTCTTTCTAGTTTTTATCTGAGGATATTTTCTTTGTCACCATCGGCTTCAATGTGTTCCAAAATATCCCTTCTAAGATTCCCCAAAAACAGTGCTACAAAAATGATCCATGAAAATAATCATGTAAATCACCATAAACTTCAATGTGCTGTGAAATATCCCTTTATGTTTTCCAAGAAAACAGTGTTAGAGAATGCTCAATGAAAATAACATTGTATATCTGTGAGATGTATTCACACATCACAAAGAAGTTTCTCAGAAAGTGCCTTTTTGCTTTTTATCTGAGGATACTTCCTCTGTCACCATAGACTTCAATGCACACCCAAATATCCTCTTGCATTTTCCACGAAAACAGTGTTAACAAACTGCTTTATGAAAAGAACAGTGTAACTCTGTGAGATGTATTCACACATCACAAAGCAGTTTCTCAGAGAGTTTCTTTCTATTTTATATATGTGGATATTTCCTTTGTCACCAGAAGCTTCAATGTGCTCCTAAATATCCCATTGTAAACTCCAAGAAAACAGTGTTAGCAAACTGCTCAATGAAATGAACAGTGTAGCTCTGTGAGATGAATTTACACATCAGAAAGCAGTTTCTTGGAAAGCTTCTTTCTAGTTTTTATGTGAGAATGTTTCCTTTTTCACCATAGGTCTCAAAGCTCTCGCAGATTTCCCTTTGCTGATTCCAAAAACAACAGTGTTAGGAAACTGCTACATGAAAAGAAAGGTGCAACTCTGTGAAGTGAATTCACACATCACAAATAGCTTTCTCAGAAAACTTCTTTCTCGTTTTTATTTGAGGATATTTCCTTTTTCACCATTTGCCTCAATTTGCTCGTGAATATCTCTTTGGAGAATTCCAGGAAAATAGTGTTAGCACTTTGCTCCATAAAAAGAAAAGTGTGAATCTATGAGTTGAATTCACACTTCGCAAAGTGGTTTCTCAGAAAGCTTCTTTTTGTTTTTTCTATGAGGATGTTTACTTTGTCACCATATTCTTCATTGCACTGCCAAATATCCTATTGCGGACTCCAGAAGAACAGTGTTATCAAAAGGCTCAAGAAAAGCATGGCTTAGTTCTGTGAGATGAATTCACTAATCACAAAGCAGTTTCTCAGAGAGCTTCTTTCTAATTTTTATAGGAGGATATTTCATTTGTCACCATAGGCTTCAATGCAATCCAAAACATCCCTTGTCAGATTCCGCATAAACAGTGCTATCAAACTGCTCCATGAAAAGAATCATATAACACTGTGGGTTGAATTCATAAACCACAATGCATTTTCTCAGAAATCTTTCTAGTTTTTATCTGAGTATATTTCCTTTTTAACTATAGGCCTCAAGGCACTCCCAAATATCCCAAATATCCCTTGGCAGACTCCACGAAAACAGAGTTAGCAAACTGTTCCATGAAAAGAAAAGTGTAACTCTGCGAGATGAATTCACACATCAAAAAAACTTTATCAGAAAGTTTCCTTCTAGTTTTTATCTGAGGATATTTTCTTTGTCACCATAGACTTTAATGTGATCCAAAATATCCCTTCTAAGATTCCCCAATAACAGTGCTACAAAACTGATCCATGAAAATAATCATGTATTTCTGGGAGATGAATGAAAACATCACAAAACAGTTTCTCAGAAAGTTTCTCTCTAGTTTTTATATGATGATATGTTGTTTGTCACTCTAAACTTCAATGCACTCCTAAATATCCCATTGCAGATTCCAAGGAAACAGTGTAATTACACTGCTCACTAAAAAGAACAGAGTAACCCTGTGAGATGAATTCACACGTCACAAAGCAGTTTCTCACAAAGTTTCTTTCTAGTTTTTAGCTGAGGATAATTCCTTTTTCACCATAAGACTCAATGCACTCATAAATATCCCTTTGTAGATTCCACAAGAACAATGTTAGCAAACTGCTCCTAGAAAAGAAAGGTGTACCTCTGTGAGATGAATTCAGACATCACCAAGAAGATTTTCAGAAAGCTTCTTTCTGGTTTTTAACTGAGGATATTTCCTTTGTCACCATAGACTTTAAAGCAATCCAAATTATCCATTCTCAGATGCCCCAAAAACAGTGCGACCAAACAGCTGCATAAAAAGTATTGTGTAACTCCGTGAGATGGATTCACACATCACAATGCAGTTTCTCAAAAAGCTTCTTTCTAGCTTCTTTCTGAGGATATTTCCTTTGTCACCATAAGCTTCAATGCTCTCCGACATATCCCATTGCAGATTCAATGAAAACAGTGTTAGTGTTATCAAACTGCTCAATGAAAAGAACAGTGTAGCTCTGTGAGATGAATTCACACATCACAAAGAGGTTTCTCAGACAGCTTCTTTCTAGTTTTTATGTGAGAGTATTTCCTGTGTCACCATAGGCTTCAATGTGCTCCCAAATATCTTGTTGCCAATTCCACAGAAACGGTGTTATCAAACTGCTCAATGAAAAGAATGATGTAACTCTTTTAGATGAATTCATGCTTTCTCATAAAGCTTCTTTCCAGTTTTTAATCTGAGAATACTTCCTTTTGTACTACAGACTGCAATGTGTTCCCAAATATCTCTTTGCATATTCCACAAAAACCGTATTAGAAAACTACTCAATGACGTGAAAGCTGTGAGGCTATGAGGTGAATTCACAAATCACAAAGAAGTGTGTCAGAAAGCTTCTTTCTAATTATTTTCTGTGGATATTTCCTTTATCACCATAAGCTTCAATGAGCTCTGAAATATCATATTGCAGATTCCACAAAAACAGTGTTAACAAACTGCTCAATGAAGAGAAGAGTGTAACTCTGTGAGATAAATTCACACATCACAAAGCAGTTTCTCAGAAGGCTTCTTTCTAGTTTATATATAAGGATATTTTCTTAGTCACCAGAAGATTCAATGTGCTCTGAAATATCCCGTTGCAGATTCCAAGAAAACATTGTTAGCAAACTGCTCAATGAAAGGCACAGAGCAGATCTGAGAGATGAATTCACACATTACAAAGCGGTTTCTCAGAAAGCTTCTTTCCAGTTTTATCTGAGGATATTTCCTTTTTCACCATAGGACCCAATGTGCTCCAAAATATTCCTTTGCAGACACCACAAAAAAAGTTTTCACAAGCAGCTCAATGAAAAGAACGGTGTAACTCTGTGAGATGAGTTCACACATCACAAAGAACTTTCTCAGAAAGACTCTATCTAGTTTTTATCTGAGGATGTTTTCTTTTTCACTGTAGGCTTCTATGTAATCCCAAATATCCCTTCTCAGATTCTCCAAAAACAGGGCTACCAAGTGATCCATGAAAAGAATCGTGTATATCTGTGAGATGAATTCAAACATCACAAAGTAGTTTCTCAGAAAGCTTCTTTCTAGTTTTTATCTGAGGATATTTCTTTATTCAGTATAGGCCTCAATGTCCTCCCAAATATCCCTTTGCAGATTCCACGAAAACAGTGTTAGTAAACGACTCCATGGAAATATAGGTGTAACTCTCTGAGATGAATTCACACATCACAAAGCAGTTTCTCCAAAAGCTTCTGTCTGGTTTTTATCTGAGGTGTTTCTGTTGTCACCATAAGATTCAATGCCATCCCAAATATCCCTTCTCAGGCTCACCAAAATGAGTAATAAAAATCTGCTCAATGAAAAGAAAGGTGTAACTCTGTGAGATGGATTCACACATCACAGAAAATTTTCTCAGAAACCTTCTTTCTAGTTTTCATCAGAGGATATTTTCTTTGTCAACATCAGCTTCAATGCAATCCAAAATATCCCTTCTCAGATTCTCCAAAAACTGTGTTACCAAACTGATCCATGAATGGAATCATGTAACTCTGTGAGTTGAGTTAGCACATCACAAAGCGATTTCTCAGAAAGCTTCTTTCTACTTTTTCTGTGACCATATTTCCTATGACACCATGAGCTTCAATGTGTTATGAGAAATCCCATTGCAGATTCATAGAAAATAATGTTACAAACTGTGCAATAAAAAGAACAGTGAAACACTCTGAGATGAATCCACACATCACAAAACAGTTTCTCAGAACGCTTCTTTGTAGTATTTATCTGTGGATATTTCCTTTGTCACCATAGGCTTCAATGTGCTCCCAAATATCCTGTTTGATATTCCATGAAAACAGTGTTAGTAAAGTGCTCCATGAAAAGAAAGGTGTAACATTTTGAGATGAATTCACACATCACAAAGCAGATTCTCAGAAACCTTCTCTCTAGTTTTTATCAGAGCACATATTTTTGTCACAACAGGCTTCAATGCCATCCAAAATATCCCTTCTCAGATACCCCAAAACAATGTTACCAAACTGATCCAAAAAAGAATCATGTAATGCTTTTAGATGAATTCACACTTCTCAAAGCAGTTTCTCAGAAAGCTTTTCCAACTTTTTATCTGAGGGCATTTCCTTTTTCACCATAAGCTTCATTGCGCTCTGAATTATCCCATTGCAGTTTCCAAGAAAACAGTGTTATCAAACTGTTCAATGAAAAGAACAGTGTAACACTGTGAGGTGAACTGACACATCAAAAAGCAGTTTCTCAGAAAGCTTCTTTCTACTTTTTATCAGAGGATAATTCCATTTTCGTCACAGACCCCAAGGTGCTTCCCAATACCCTTTGCAGGTTCCACAACAACAGTGTTAGCAAACTGCTCAATGTAAAGAAAGGTGTAACTCTCTGAGATGAATTCATAAATCACAAAGAAGTTTCTCTGAAAGCTTTTATCTAGTTTTTATCTGAGGATATTTCCTTTGTCACCATAGGCTTCAATGTGATCAAAAATATCCCTTCTCAGAGTCCCAAAAGAGTGCTCTGAAACTGATCCATGAAAAGAATTGCGTGACTCTGTGAGAAGAATTCAAAATCACAAAGTGGTTTCTCAGAATGCTTCTTTATATTTTTTACCTGATCATACTTCCTTTGTCACCATAGGCTTCAATTCACTCTCAATTGTCCTATTGCACATTCCACCAAAACAGTGTTAGCAAACAGCTGTAGGAAAAGAATGGAGTAGCACTGTGAGATGATTTCACCCAACACAAAGCAGTTTCTCAGACAGCTTATTTCGAATTTTTATCTTTGGATATTTCCTTTGTCACCATAAACTCCAGTGCAATCCAAAATATTCCTTCTCAGATTCCCCAAAAAGAGTGATACCAAACTTGTCCATGAAAAGAATCGTGTAACTCTGTGTGATGAATTCACGAAGCACAAAGCAGTTTCTCAGAAATTCTCTTTCTAGTTTTTGTCTGAGGATATTTCCTTTTTCACCATAGGCCTCATTTCACACGTGAATATACTTTTTCAGATTCCACAAAAATGCTGTGAGCAAACTGCTCCATGAAAAGAAAGATGAAAATCCATGAGTCGAATTCACATACCACAAAGCAGTTTCTCAGAGAGCTTCCTTTCAGTTTCTGTCTGAGGGTATTTCCTTTGTCACCATAGGCTTCAATTTGCTCGTGAATATACTTTTGCAACTTCCTTGAAAACAGTGTTAGCAACCTGCTGCAAGAAAAGGATCATGTAAATCTGTGACATGAATTCACACAATCACAAAGCAATTTCTCAGAAAGACTCTTCCTAGTTTTTATCTGAGGATATTTCCTTTGTCACCATAGGCCTCAATTTCTCCGAACTATCTCTTTGTATATTCCATGAAAAGATCAAACAGCTCAATGAAAGGAACAGTGTAACTCTGTGAGATGCATTCACACATCACAAAGCAGTTTCACAGAAATCTTTTTTTGGATTTTATCAGAGGTTGCTTCCTTTATCAGCATAATCCTCCATGCACTCCCAAATATCACTTTGCAGATTCCACGAAAACAGTGTTAGCAAACTACTCCATGAAAAGAAATGTGCAACACTGTGAGATGAATTCACACATCACAACGAACTTTCTCAGAAAGATCCTCTCTAGTTTTTATCTTACGATATTTCCATTGTCACTCAGGCCTCAATGCAATCCCAAATATCCCTTCTTAGATTCGCGAACAAGAGTGCTCCCAAACTGATTCACGAAAAGAATCGTGTAACATTGTGAAATGGATTAACACATGACAAAGTGATTTCTCAGACAGATTCTTTCCAATTTTTATGTGATGATATTTCCTTTATCACCAAAAGCTTCAATGCACTCTTAAATATCCTATTGCAGATTCCAAGAAAACAGTTTTAGCAAGCTGCTCAATAAAAAGAACAGTGTAACTCTGTGAGATGAATTCACGCATCACAAAGCAGTTTCTCAGAAAGCTTCTGTTAGTTTTTATCTGAGGATATTTTCTTTTCCATCATAGGCATCAAATCGCTTCCAAAAATCCCTTGGCAGATTCCATGAAAACAGTGTTATCAAACTGCACCAGGAAAAGGAAGGTGTAACTCTGTGAGATGAAGTGACACAACACAAAGCAGTTTCTTAGAAAGATTCTTTTTGGTTTTAACTGAGGATATTTCCTTTGTCACCATAGGCTTCAATGCACTCTAAAATGTCCTATTGTAGATTCCACAAAAACAATGTTATCAAACTGCTCAATGAAAAGAATGGTGTAACTCTGTAAGATGAATTCACTCATCACAAAGCAGTTTCTCAGAAATATTCTTTCTAGTTTTTATCTGAGGATATTTCCTTTTTCACTATAGGCCTCAATGTGTTCCCAAATATCCCTTTGCAGATTCAAATAAAACAGTGTCAGCAAATGGTTTCATGAATAGAAAGGTGTAAATCTGTGACACAAATTCAAACATTACAAAGAACATTCTCAGCAAGATTATTTCTAGTTTTTACCTGGGGATATCTCATTTGTCACCATAGGCTTCAATGCAATCCAAAATATCCCTTCTCAGATTCCCCAAAA
>NW_012116966.1:450707-460260 GCF_000951035.1 Colobus angolensis palliatus
TAAGCTTCAATGCTCTCCAAATTATCCCATTGTAGACTCCAAGAAAACAGTGTTACCAAACAGCTCAATGAAATGAACAGTGTAAATCTGTAAGATGAATTCACGCATCACAAAGCAATTTCTCCGAAATATTTCTTCTACTTTTTCTCTGAGGATACTTCCTTCTTCACCATAGGCCGCTATGTTCTCCCAAACATCCCTTTGCAGATTCCACAAAAACTGTGTTAGCAGTCTGCTCCATGAACAGAAAGGTGATATTCTCTGAGATGAATAAACACATCACAATGAAGTTTCTGAGAAAGCTTCTTTCTAGTCTTTATCTGAGTACATTTCCTTTGTCATCCTAGGCTTCAAAGTGATCCAAATATCCCTTTTCAGATTCCCCAAAAACAGTGCTGCCAAGCTGCTCCATGAAAAGTATGGTGTAACTGTGTGAGATGAATTCACACATCACAAAGATGTTTCACATAAAGCTTCTTTCTAGTATTTATCTGAGGATATTTCCTTTTTCTCCATCTTCCTCAACATGCTCTGGAATATTCCATTGCACATTCCATGAGAAAAATGTTAGCAAATTTCTTAATGAAGAGAATGGTGTAACTCTGTGAGATGTATAGACACATCAGAAAGCAGTTTCACAGAAATTTTCTTTCTAGTTTTTGTATGAATATATTTCTTTTTTCAACATATTCTTCAATGCATTTGCGAATACCCCTTTTCAGATTTCAGGAAAATAGCATTAGCAAGCTGCTCCTTGAAAAAAAAATGTGTAAATCTTCGAGATGAATTCACACATCACAAAGCATTTTCCCCCGAAAGATTCTTTTTGGTTTTTCTCTGAGGATATTTCCTCAGTCACTGCAGGCTTAAATGTGCTCCCAAATATCCTAGTGCAGATTCCACAAAAACAGTGTTAGCAAACTTCTCCATGAAAAGAAAGTTGTAACTCTGTGAAATGAATTCACACATCACAAAGAACTTTCTCATAAAGCTTCTTTCAATTTTTTATCTTACGATATTTCCTTTGACACCATAGACTTAAATGCTATTTAAAATATCCCTTCTCAGATTCCCCAAAAACAGTGCTACCAAACTGCTCCATGAAATCAGTGGTGTGACTCTGTTAGATGAATTCACACATCACAACCCTGTTTCTCATAAAGCATTTTTCCAGTCTTTATCTGAGGATATTTCCTTAGTCACCATAGACTCCAATGATATCCAAAATATCCCTTCTCAGATTCCCCAAAAACAGTGCTATAAAACTAATCCATGAATAGAATCATGTAACTCACTGAGATGAATTCACAAATCACAAAGCAGTTTCTCAGAAAATATCTTTCTAGCTTTTGTCTGATTATATTTCCTTTTTCACAACAAGTTTCAATGCACTCCAGAATATCTCACTGCATATTCCAATGAAACAGTTTTAACAAACTCCTCATTGAAAGGAAGAGTGTAATTCTGTGAATTGAATTCTCACATCACAAAGCAGCTTCTCAGAAAGCTTCTTTATGGATTTTTCTATGAGGATATTTCTTTTATCACGTTAGGCTTCAATGCACTCCCAAATATCCCAATGCAGACATCAAGAAAACAGTGTTAGTAATCTGCTCAATGAAAAGAACAGTGTAACCCTGTGAGATGAATTCATGCATCAAAAAGTGGTTTCTCAGAAAGCTTCTTTATAGGTTTTCTAAATATCCCTTTGCAGATTCCACAATAATTGTGTTAACAAAGTGTTCCATGAAAAAAACTTGTAACTCTTTGCATTGAATTCACACAACACAAATAACTTTCTCAGACAGCTTCTTTCTAGTATTTATCTGAAGATATTTTCTTATACACCATAGGCTTCAATGCGACCCAAAATGTCCCCTTTCAGATTCCCCAAAAACAGTGCTAAAATCCCATCCATGAAAAGAATCGTGTAACTCTGTGTGATGAATTCAGACATCACAAAGCAGTTTCTCAGAAAGTTTCTTTCTAATTTATGTCTGAAGATATTTCCTTTGTCACCATAAGCTTCAATGTGCTCTGAAATATCCCATTGCATATTCCAAGAAAACAGTGTAAGCAAACTGATCAATGAAACAAGCAGTGTAATTCTGGGTGTCGACTTCAAATATCACAGAGCAGTTTCTCATAAATCTTATTTTTGTTTTTTCTATGAGGATATTTCCATTGTCACACTAGGCATCAATGCACTCCGAAATAGCCCTTTGATGACTCCACAAAAACAGTATTACCAACCTGCCTCATTAAAAGAAAGGTGTGACTCTGTGACATAAATACACGCATCACAGTGAACTTTCTCAGAAAGCCTCTTTTTGTTTTTATATGAGGTTATTTCCTTAGTCACCATAGACATCAATGTGATCCAAAATATCCCTTCTCAGAGTCCCAAAAAGCAGTGCTATCAAACTGATCCATGTAAATAATTATGTAACACTGTGAGATGAATTAACACATCACAAAGCAGTTTCTCAGAAAACATCTTTCCAGTTTTTATACGAATATATTTCCTTTGTCAGCATCGGCTTCAATCCGATGCAAAATATCCCTTCACAGATTTCCCTAAAACGGTGCTACCAAACTGCTCCATGAAAAGAACCATGTAACTCTGTGAGAAGAATTCACAAATTGCAAAGCAGTTTCTCAGAAAGCATTTTAGTTTTTGTCTGAGGATATCTCCTTTGTCACCGTAAACGTCAATGTGCTCTGAAATATCCCACTGCAGATTACAAGACAGCTGTGTTAGCAATCTTCTCAATGAAAAGTACAGTGTAACACTGTAAGGTGAATTCACCCATCACAAAGTAGTTTCTCAGAAAGTTCTTTCTAGCTTTTGTCTGAGGATAGTTCCTTTTTCACAATAGGTCTCAATGTGCTCCCAAATATCCCTTTGGATATTCCACGATACAGTGATACCAGACTAATCCATGAAAAGAGTGGTGTAAGTCTGTCAGGTGAATTCACACATCACAAAGAATTTTCTCAGAAAACTTCTTTCCAGTTTTTATCTGAGGGTAATTCCCTTGTCACCATAGCCTTCAATGCGATGGAAAATATCCCTTCTCAGATTCCCCGAAAATAGTGCTACCAAACAACTATATGAAAAAAAATCGTGTAACACTGAGATGAATTCACATATCACAAAGCCGTTTATCAGAAAGATTCTTTCTTTTTTTGACTGAGGATATTTCCTTTGTCACCATAAGCTTCAATGCACTCCAAAATATGCCATTGCAGATTCCAAGAAAACAGTGTTTGCAAACTGCTTAATGACAAGAACAGTGTAACTCTGTGACATGAATTGACAGAACACAAACCAGTTTCTCAATAGACTTGTTTTTTGTTTTCATCTGATTATATTTCCTTTGTCACCGTAGTCTTCAAAACGCTCCAAAATATCCCATTGCATATTCCAAGAAAACAGTCTGAACAAACTGCTCAATGAAAACAACTGTGTAACACTAAGAGATGAATTCACACATCACAATGTAGTTTCTTGGAAAGCTTCTTTCTATTTTTAACTGAGACTATGCCCTTTTTCAACATAAGCCTCAATGCACTCCCAAATATCCCTTTGCGGATTCCACAAAAACAGTGTTAGCCAACTGCTCCATTAAAAGAAAGTTGTAACTCTGTGATACGATTTCTCACATCAGGAAGAACTTCCTCAGAAAGCTTCTTTCTAGTTTTAATCTGAGGATATTTCCTTAGTCACCATATTTTTCAATGGAATCCAAAATATCCCTTCTCAGTTTACTCAAAAACAGTGCTACAAAACTGATCCACAAAAACAGTCATGTAATACCATGACATGAATTAATGCATCACAAAGTGGTTTCTCAAAAATTTTCTTTCTAGTTTTTATATGAGGATATTTCCTTTGTCACCCTAAGGTTCAATGCACTATGAAATATCCCATTGCAGATTCCAAGAAAGCAGTATTAGCAAACTGTTCAATGAAAAAACAGTGTAACTCTGACATGATATTACACATCACAAAGAAGACTCAGAAAGCTTCTTTCTATGTTTGTCTGAGGATATTTCCTTTATTACAATAAGCGTCAGTGTTTGCTGAAATATGCCAGTTCAGATTCCAAGAAATCAGTGTTAGAAAACTGCTCAATGAAAAGAACAGTGTAATTCTATGACTTGAATTCACACAACACAAAGCTGCTTCTCAGAAAGCTTCTTTTTGGTTTTACTATGAGGATATTTACTTTGTCAGCATAGGCTACAATGCAATTTCAATTACCTGTTGCAGATTCCACAAAAACAGTGTTATCCACCTGTACAATGAAAAGAACGGTTCAACTCTGTGAGATGAATTCACACATCACAAAGTAGTTTCTGAGAAAGCGTCTTTATAGCTTTTATCTGATAATATTTCCTTTTTCACTATAGGCCTCAAAGTGTTCCCAAATATCCCTTTGAGGATTTCATGAAAACTCTGTAGCAAACTGCCCCATTAAAAGAAAGTTTTAACTCTGTGAGATAATTTCACATATCACAAATGACTGTCTCAGAAAGATTCTTTCTTGCTTTTATCTGAGGATATTTCCTCAGTCACCATAGGCTTCAATGCGATCAAAAGTATCCCCTCTCAGATTGTCCAAAAACAGTGCATCCAAGATGATCCATGAAAAGAATCGTGTAACTCTGTTAGAAGAATTAACACATCACAAAACATTTTCTCAAAAGCTTCTTTCTAGTTTTTATATGAGGATATTTCCTTTGTCACCATAAACTTCAATATGCTCTGAATTATCCCATTGAAGATTGCAAGAAAACGGTGTTAGCAAACTGCTCAATGAAAAAAACAGTGTAATGCTCTGATATGAATTCACACATCACAATATAGTTTCTCAGAAACGTTTGTTCTAGTTTTTGTCTGAGGATATTTCGTTTTTCACCAAAGGCCTCAATGCACTCCCAAATATGCCATTGTAGATTCCAAGAAAACAGTGCTAGCAAACTGCTCAATGAAAAGGACAGTGTAACTCAGTGAGATTAATTCACACATATGAAAGCAGTTTCTCAAAAAGCTTCTTTTTTGCTTTTATCTGAGGATATTTCCTTTGTCACCATAGGCTTCAATGTACTCCCAAATATCCTTTTGCTTATTCTACGATAACAGTGTTATCAAACTGCTCAATGAAAAGAATGATGTAATTCTGTTAGTTGAATTCACAAATCACAAAGCATTTTCTCAGAAAGCTTTTCTCTTGTTTTTATTTGACGATATTTCTTTTTTCACTGTAGGCCTCAATGTGCTCCCAAATAGCCCTTTGCAGATTCCACGAAAATTCTGTTAGCAAACTGCCCCATGGAAAGAAAGGTGTAACTCTGTGACATGAATTCAAACAGCACACAGAACTTTCTCAGAAAGCTTCTTTCTGGTTTTTATCTGAGGATATTTTCCTTTTCACCAAGGAATTCTATGTGATTCAAAATATCCTTTCTCAGATTCCACGAAAACAGCGCTTACACACTTATCCATGAAAAGTCTTGTGTAACGCTGTGAGATGAATTAACACATCTCAAAGCAGTTTCTCAGAAAGCTTCTCATTTTTATTTGAGGATATTTCATTTGTCATCATAGGCTTCAATGCGATCCAAAATATCCCTTCTCATATTCCCTCAAAGCAGTGCTATCAAATGGCTCCATGAAAAGAATCGTGTAACTCTGAGATGAATTCACAAATCACAAAGCAGTTTCTCGAAACCTTATTTCTAGTTTTTGTCTGAGGATATTTCCTTTGTCACCATAAGCTTCAATGTGCTCCAAAATATCCCATTGCAGATTCCAAGAAAACAGTGCTAGCAAACTGCTCAGTGAAGAGAACAGTGTAACTCTGTGAGATAGATTGACACCACACAAAGCAGTTACTCAGAAAGTTTCTTTTTGGTTTTCATCTGAGGATGTTTCCTTTCTCACCATAGGCTTCTATGCACTCCCAAATATGCTATTACAGATTCCACGAAAAAAGTGTTATCATACGACTCAATGAAAAGAACGGCATAGCTCTGTGAGATGAATTCACACATCATAAAGCAGTTTCTCAGAAAGCTTCTTTCTAATCTTTATGTGAGGATATTGCCTTTTCCACCATAGTCCATTATGCTTTCCCAAATATCCCTTTGCAGATTCCACGAAAAGAGTGTTAGCAAACAGATCCCTGAAAATAAAGGCAGAATACTGTGAGATGAATTCCCACATCACAGGAAAGTCTCTCAGATAGCTTCTTTATAGTAATTACTTCAGCATACACCCTTTGTCACCCTAGGCTTCAATGAGATTCAAAATATCCCTTCCCAGATTCCCCAATAACAGTGCTGCCAAACTGATCCATGAAAATAATCATGTAACGCTGTGAGCTGAATTAACACATCACAAAGCGGTTTCTCAGAAAGCTTCCTTCTAGTTTTTATACGAGGATATTTCCTTTGTCACCATAAGCTTTAATGCACTCTGAAATATCCTATTGCAGATTCCATGAAAACAGTGTTAGCAAACTGCTACATTAAAACAAAGGTGTAACTCAGTGAGATGAATAAAAACATTACAAATAAGTTTCTCAGAAACCTTTTATCCAGTTTTTATATGTGGATACTTCCTTTGTCACCATAGACTTCAATGCGATCCAAAATATCCCTTCTCAAATTCCCCCAAAACAGTGGTACCAAATTGCTCCATGAACAGAATCGTGTAACACTGTAAGATGAATTCAGAAACCACAAAGCAGTTTCTCCAAAAGCTTCTTTCTAGTTTTTGTCTGAGGATACTTCCTTTGTCACTATAGGCTTCATTGTGATTCAAAATACCACTTCTCAGAGTCCCCAAAAACAGTGCTACTAAAATATTCCATGAAAAATATCATGTAACTCTGAGATGAATTCACAAATCACAAAGCAGTTTTTCAGAAAACTTCTTTCTAGTTTTTGTCAGAGGTAATTTCCTTTATCATAATAAGCTTCAATGCCCTCCAAAATGTCCCATTGCAAATACCAAGAAAGCAGTGTTAGCAAACTGTTCAATAAAAAGAACAGTGTAACTCTGTGAGTTAAATTCACAGATCACAAAGCAGTTTCACTGACAGTTTCTTTTTGGTTTTTCCCTGACGATATTTCTTTGTCACCCTAGGCTTCAAGGAGCTCCCAAATATCTTATTGCAGATTCTGTGAAAACAGTGTTATCAAACTGCACAAAAATAAGAATGGTGTAACTCTGTGAGATTAATTCACACATCACTAAGCAATTTCTCGGAAAGATTCTTTCTAGTTTTTGTCTGAGGATATTTTCTTTTTCACTATAGGCCTCAATGGACTCCCAAATATCCCTTTCCCGATTAAATGAAAACTGCATTAGCAATCTGCAATAGGATAATTGGGTGTAGCTCTGTGAGATGAATTCACACATCACAAAGAACTTTCTCAGATAGCTTCTTTCTAGGTTTTATCTGAGGATATTTCTTTAGTCACAATAGGCTTCAATGCAATCCAAAGTATCCCTTCTCAGAGTCTCCAAAAGCAGTGCTACCAAACTGATCCATGAAAAGAATCATGTAACCCTGTGAAATGAAATAACATCAAACAAAGTGATTTCTCAGAAAGTTTCTCTCTAGTTTTTGTGTGAGGATATTTAACTTTTCACAATAAGCTCAATAAGCTGTGAAATATGCCATTGTAGATTCCAAGTAAACAGTGTTAGCAAACTGCTGAATGAAAAGAACATTGTAACTGTGTGTGTTGAATTCACGAAGCAGTTTCTCAAAAAGCTTCTTTCTAGTTTTTCTATTGAGGATATTTCAATTTTCACTACAGGTGTCAATGTGTGCCCAAATATCTCTCTGTTGATTCCACAAAAACTTTGTTAGCAAACTTATCCATGAAAAGAAAGGTGTACCTCGGTGAGATGAACTCCCACATCATGGAGAACTTTCTCAGAAAGCTTCTTTCTAGTTTTTATCTGAGGATATTTCCACTGTCAATGTAGGCTTCAATGTGACCCATGAAAAGATACGTGTAATGCACTGTGATGAACACATCACAAATCAGGTTCTCAGAAGGCTTCTTTATGGTTTTCATCTGAGGATAATTCCTTTGTCACCATAGGCTTCAATTCATGCTCAAATATCCTATTGCAGATTCCATGAAAAAGTGTTACCAAACTGCTCAATAAAAGAACGGCATAGTCTGTGAGATGTTTTTCGTTTTGGGCCACAATGCACTCCCAAACATTCCTTTACTGGTTCCACGAAAACAGTGTTAGCAAACAGATTCCTGAAAAGAAAGGTGCAGCACGGTGAGATGAATTCACATATCAAAAAGAACTTTTTCAGAAACGTTTGTTCTAGTTTTTACCTGAGTGTTTTTTCTTGGTCATCAAAGGCTTCAATGCAACTGAAAATATTCCTTCTTAGTTTCCTCAAAAACAGTGCTGCCAAAATGACACAAGAAAAAATTTGTGTGACTCTATGAGATGAATTAACACATCACAAAGCGGTTTCTCAGAAAGCTTCTTTCTAGTTTTTATAGGAAGATATTTTCTTTGTCACCATAAGCTTCAATGCACTCCTGAATATCCCATGGCAGATTCCAAGAAAACAGTGTTAGTCGACTGCTAAATGAAAAGAACAGTGTATCTCTGTGACATAAATTCACATGTCACAAAGCAGTTTCTCATCAAGCTTCTTCTAGTTTCTATCTGAGCATATTTCCTTTTTCACTATAGGCCTCAATGCACTCCCAAATATGACTTTTGATGAATTCACACATCACGAAGCAGTTTCTTGGAAAACTTCTTTCTGGTTTTTATAGGAGACATTTCTTTTTTCACTATATTCCTCAATGTGCTCCCAAATATACCTTTGCAGATTCCATGAAACAAGTGTTAGCAAACTGCTCAATGAAAAGAACTGTGTAACACTTTGAGATGAATTCACACATCAAAAAGCAGTTTTTCAGAATGCTTCTTTTTGGTTTTTATCTCAGGATATTTAGTTTTTCACCATAGGCCTCAATGCACTCCCAGATATCTCCTTGAAGATTACATGAAAGCAGTTTTAGCAAACTGCTCCATGGAAAGAAAGCTGTAACTGTAAGACAAATTCACACATCACAAAGAACTTTCTCAAAAAGCTTCTTTCTAGATTTATCTGAGGATATATCCTTTTCAATGTAGACTTCAATACGATCCAATTCACTGTAGACTTCAAAGCGTTCCCAAATATTTCTTTGCAGTTTCCTTGAAAACAATGTTAGGAAAGTGTTTCATGAAAAGGAATGTGTAATGTTGTGAGATGAATTCACACATCACAAAGAACTTTCTCAGAAATGTTCTTTCTAGTGTTCATCTGAGGATGTTTCATTTGCCTCCATAGGTTTCAAAGTGATCCAAAATATCCTTTCTCAGGTTCCTCAGAAACACTGCTATGAATCTGATCCATGAAAAGAATCGTGTAGTTCTGTGAGATTAATTAACACATAACAAAGCAGTTTCTCAGAATGCTTCTTTCTCCTTTTAATCTGAGGATATTTC
>NW_012116966.1:460505-464320 GCF_000951035.1 Colobus angolensis palliatus
GAGATAAATTCACAAATCACATAGTAGTTACTCAGAAAGTTTTTTCTAGTTTTTGTCTGAGGATATTTCTTAGTCATCATAAGCTTCAATGTACTCTGAAATATCCCCTTGCAGATTGCAAGAAAACAGGGTTAGCAAACTGCTCAATGAAAAGCACAGTGTAACTCTGTGAGGTGAATTCACACATCACAAAGCAGTTTCTCAGAAAGCTTCTTTTAGGTTTTAATCTGAGGATATTTCCTATGTTACCATAGGATTTAATGCACTCCCAAATATCCTATTGCAGATTCCACAAAAACAGTATTATCAAACTGATCAATGAAAAGAACCGTGTAACTCTGTGAGATTAATTCACACATCACAAAGTTGTTTCTCAGAAAGCTTCTTTCTAGTTTTTATCTGAGGGTATTTCCTTTTTCACTATATTCCTGAATGTCCACCTGAATATCCCTTTGCAGACTAAACGAGAAAACTGTTAGCATACTTCTCAATGAAAAGAAGAGTGTTAATCTGTGAGATGAATTCACACATCACTACGCAGTTTCTCAGAGAGCTTATTTTTGTTTTATCTGAGGATACTTCCTTTGTCACCATAATCTTCAAAGTGCTCCACAGTATCCCACTGCAGATTCCAAGAAAACAGTGTTAGTAAACTTCTGAGTGAAAAGTATATTTTAACTCCATGAGATGAATTCACACATCACAAAGAAGCTTCTCAGAAAGCTTCTTTCTAGTTGTAATCTGAGGATATTTCCTTTGTCACTTTTGGCTTCAATGCCATCCAAAATATCTCTTCTCAGATCCCAAAAAACAGTGCTACCAAACTACTACGTGAAAAGAATTGTGGAACCCTGTGAGATGAATTCACCAATCACAAAGCAGTTTCTCAGAAAGCTTTTTCTACTTTTTACCTGAGGATATTTCCTTTGTCACCCTAAGCTTCAATGCGTTCAAAAATATCTCATTGCTGATTCCAAGAAAACAGTGTTATTAAACTTCTCATGAAAAGAACAGTGTAACTCTGTGAAATCAATTCACACATCACAAAGCAGTCTCTCAGAAAGCTTCTTTTTGTTTTATTTCTGAGCATAATTCATTTGTCACCATAGACTTCAAAGCGCTCCCAATATCTCTTTGCAAATTTCACAAAAATAGTGTTCACAAACTACTCCAAGAAAAGAGGGCTGTAACTGTGTGAGATGAATTCCCACATCCCAAAGAAGTTTCTCAGAAAGCTTCTTTCTCGTTTTTATGTGAGGATATTTCCATTGTCACCAGAGGCTTCAATGCGATTCAAAATATCCCTCCTCAGATTCCTCAAAAACAGTGCTACCAAACTGCTCCATAAAAAGAATTGCGTAACACAGTGAGATGAATTCACAAATCGGAAAGCACTTTCTAAGAAAGCTGTTTTCTAGTTTTTTCTGAGGATATTTCCTTAGTCACTACAATCTTCAAAACACTCCAAAATATACCATTGCAGATTCCATGAAAACAGCATTAGCAAACTGCTAAATGAAACCAATAGTGTAACGCTGTGAGATGAATTCACACCTCATAAAGCAGTTTCTCATAAAGCGTCTTTCTAGTTTTTATCTCAGAATATTTCTTTTTTTCCCATAGGCCTCAATGCATTTCCAAATATCCCTTTGCAGATTCCACAAAAACAGTGTTAGCAAACTGCTCCATGGAAAGAAAAGCGTAATTTGGAGAGATGAATTCACACATAATGAAGGAGTTTCCCAGAAAGTTTCTTTCTAGTTCTTATCTGAGGATATTTCCTTTTTCAATATAGGCTTTAATGTGATCAAAAATATCCCTTCTCAGATTCCCCAAAAACAGTGCTACCAAACTAATCCATGAAAAGAAAGGTGTAACGCTATGAGATGAATTCACAAATCAGAAAACAGTTTCTCAGAAAGTTTCTCTCTAGTTTTTGTCTGAGGGTATTTCCTTTGTCATCAAAAGCTTCAATACACTCCAAAATATCTCATTGCACATTCCAAAAAAACAGTTGTGTTAACAAACTGGTCAATATGAAGGACAGTGTATCTCTGTGATTTCAATTTACACATCACAAAGAAGTCTCTCAGAAAACTTCTTTCTACTTTTTATCTGTGGATACTTCCTTTTTCAACATAGGCCTCAATGTGCTCCCAAATATCCCTTTGGAGATTCCACTAAAACAATGTTAGCAAACTGCTCCATGAAAAAGAAGATGTAGCTCTGTGAGTTGATTTCACACATCACAATGAACTTTCTCAGAAATCTTCTTTCTAGTTTTTATCTGAGGATATTTCCTTTTTCACTATATTCCTGAATATGTGCCCGAATATCCCATTGCAGATTAAACGAGAAAAGTTTAGCAAACTTCTCAATGAAAAGAACGGTGTAACTCTGTGAGATGAATTCACACATCACAAACCAGTTTCACAGAAAGCTTATTTTTGGTTTTTATCTGTTTATATTTCCTTTGTCACCATAATCTCCAATGCACTCTGATAAATTCCTTTGCAGATTCCATGAAAACAATGTTAGCAAACTGCTCCACGAAAAGAAAGTTGTAACTCTGTGAGATGAATTTACACATCATGAATAAGTTTCTCAAAGAGCTTCTTTCTAGTTTTCATGTGAGGATAATTCCTTTGTCAATATAAGCTTCAATGTAATCAAAAATATTCCTTCTCAGATTCCCTAAAAAGAGTGCTACCAAATTAATCCATGTATAGAAAGGTGTAGCTCTCTGAAATGAATTCAAAAATCACAAAATAGTTTCTCTGGAAGCTTCTTTCTAATTTTTGTCTGAGGATATTTCCTTTGTCATCATAAGCTTCAATACACTCCGAAATATCTCATTGCACATTCCAAGAAAATATTGTTAGCAAACTGCTCAATGTAAAGGACAGTGTATCTCTGTGAGTTCAACTCACACATCACAAAGCAGTCTCTCAGAAACCTTCTTTCTACTTTTCATCTGTGGATACTTCCTTTTTCAACATAGGCCTCAATACACTCCCAAATATCCCTTTGGAGATTATTCCACAAAAACAGTGTTCCATGAAAAGAAAGATGTAGCTCTGTGAGATGAATTCACACATCATAATGAACTTTCTCAGAAGACTTCTTTCTAGCTTTCATCTAAGGATATTTCTTTTTTCACTATATTTCTGAAAGTGTGCCTGAATATCCCATTGCAGATTAAACGAGAAAAGTCTTAGAAAACTTCTCAATGAAAACAATGGTGTGCCTCTGTGAGTAGAATTCAGACATCTCTAACCAGTTTCTCAGAAAGCTGATTTTTGGTTTTTATCTGTTTATATTTCCTTTGTCACCATAATCTTCAATGTGCTCTGAGAAATCCCTTTGCAGATTCCATGAAAACAGTGTTAGCAAACTGCTCCATGCAAAGAAAGTTGTAACTCTGTGAGATGAATTTACACATCATGAAGAAGTTTCTCAAAGAGCTTCTTTCTGGTTTTCATGTGAGGATATTTCCTTTGTCAATATAGGCTTCAATGTCATACAAAATATCCCTTCTCAGATTCACCAAAAGCAGTGCTTCCAAACGGCTCCATGAAAAGAAAGATGTTACTCCTTGAGATGAATTCACAAATCACAAAGAAGTTTCTCTGGAAACTTCTTTCTAGTGTCTATCTGAGGATATTTCCTTTGTCACTGCAAGCTTTAATACACTAAAATGGTTCATTGCAGATTTCTTTTTTTTTTAATTTTTTTTTTATTATTGTACTTTAAGTTCTAGGGTACATGTGCATAACGTGCAGGTTTGTTACATATGTATACTTGTGCCATGTTGG
>NW_012116966.1:467545-469739 GCF_000951035.1 Colobus angolensis palliatus
TGAATTCACACATCACAAAGCAGTTTCTCAGAAAGGAAATGTTTACTTTTTATCTGATGATATATCCTTTCTCACCATAGCACTCAATGTGCTCCCAAATGTCACTTTGCAGATTCCACAAAAACAGTCTCAGCAAACACCTTCATGAAGAGAAAGGTGTAACTCTGTGAGATTAATTCACACATCACAAAACAGTTTCTCAGAAATCTTCTTCCTAGTGTTTATCTGATATTTCCTTTTTCACTATAGGCCTCAATGCTCTCCCAAATATCCCTTCACAGATTCAATGAAAACGGCTTCATGAATAGAAAGGTATAAATCTGTGATAAGAATTCAAACATCACAAAGAACTTTCTCAGAAAGATTCTTTCTGGATTTTATCTGAGGATATCTCCTTTGTTACCGTAGGCTTAAATGCAATCCAAAATATCCCATCTCAGATTCCCCAAAAGCTGATCCATGAAAAGAATCGTGTAACTCTGTGAGATGAATTAACACATCACAAAGCGGTTATTCAGAAAGTTTCTTTCTAGTTTTTATATGAGGATATTTTCTTTGTCATCATAAGCTTCAATGCTCTCCAAAATATCCCATTGTAGAATCCAGGAAAACAACGTTAGCAAATGGCTCAATGAAATTTACAGTGTAAATCAGTAAGATGAAATTGTACATCATGAGTCAGTTTCTCCGAAAGCTTCTTTCTACTTTTTCTCTGAGGATATTTTTTTTTCACCATGGGCCTCAATGTGCTCCCAAACATCCCTTTGCAGATTCCACAGACACTGTGTTAGCATTCTGCTCCATGTACAGAAAGGTGATACTCTGTGAGATGAATACACAGATTTCAAAGCAGTTTCTGACAAAGTTTCTTTCTAATTTTTATCTGAGAATTATTCTTTTTTCACTATAGACCTGAATGTGATCCCAAATATTCCTTTGCGGATTCCACAAAAACAGGGTTAGCAAACTGTTCCATGGAAACAAAGATGTAACTCTGTGAGATGAATGCACACATCACAAAGAAGTGTCTCAAAAAGCTTCCTTCTAGTTTTAATCTGAGGATATTTCCTTTTACAGCATAGGCCTCAGTATGCTCCAAAATATTCCTTTGCAGATTCCATGAAAGCCATGTTAAAAAACTGCTCCATGAAAAGAAAGTTGTAACTCTGTGAGGTGAACTCAAACATCACAAAGACATTCCTCTGAAAGCTTCTTTCTAATTTTAATCTGAGAATATTTCCTTTGACACCATAGGCTTCAATGCAATCCAAAATATCCCTTCTTAGATTGCCCAAAAACACGGCTACAAAACTGCTCCATGAATAGAAAGGTGTAACTCTGTGAGATGATTTCAAAAACCACAAAGCAGTTCCTCAGAAAGCTTCTTTCTAATTTTTGTCTCAGAATATTTCATTTGTCACCATAAACTTCAATGCATTCTGAAATATCACATTGCAGATTCCAAGAAAACAGTGTTCACAAACTGATCAATGAATAGAACAGTATAATGCTGTGAGATGAATTCTCACAACAAAAAGCAGTTTCTCAGAAAGCTTCTTTGAAGTTTTATTCTGAGGATGTTTCCTTTGACACCGTAGGCTTCAAAGCACTCCCAAATATCCTATAGCTGACTCCACAAAAGCAGTGTTATCAAAATACTCAAAGAAAAGCACAATTTAGCTCTGTGAGAGGAATTCACCCAACACAAAGTACTATCTCAGAATGCTTCTTTCTAGATTATATCTGAGGATATTTCCTTTTTCACCATAGGCCTCAATGCCCTCCAAAATATCCCTTTGCATATTCCACAAAAACAGTGTTAACAAACTGCTCCTTGTAAAAAAAAAAAAAGGTTAACTCTGTGAGATGGATTCACATATCACAAAGAATTTTCTCAGACAGCTCCTTTGTAGTTTTTATCTGGGGATATTTCTTTAGTCACCATAGGCTTCAATGCGATCCAAAATACCCCTTCTCAGGTTCCCCAAAAACCATGCTACCAAACTGATCCATGAAAGGAATTGTGTAACTTTGTGAGATAAATTATCACATCTCAAAGTGGTTTCTCAGAAAGCTTCTTTGTGGTTTTTCTATGAGGATATTTCCTTGGTCACCACATACTTCATTGCACTCCCAAATATCCTATTGCAGACTCCATGAAAACTGTGTTATCAAAAGTCTCTAAAAAAAGCAT
>NW_012116966.1:470704-476092 GCF_000951035.1 Colobus angolensis palliatus
AAAGTGGTTTCTTAGAAGGCTTCTTTCTAGTTTTTATCTGAGGATATTTCCTTTTTCACTATATGCCTCAATGGGCTCCCAAATATCCCTTTGCAGATTCCATGAAAACAGCATTAGCAAACTGTTCCATGAAAAGATAGGTGTAACTCTGTGAGATGAATTCACACATCACAAAGGGGTTTCTCACAATGCTTCTTTCTAGTTTTTATCTGAGGATAATTCCTTTTTCACCATAGGTCTCAATGCACTAGTAAATATCCCTTTGCAGATTCCATGAAAACAGTGTTATCAAACTATTCCATGAAAAGAAAGGTGTATCTCTGTAAGACGAATTCACACATCACCGAGAAGTTACTCAGAAAGCTTCTTTCTAGTTTTTACCTGAGGATATTTCCTTTGTCAACATAGGCTTTAATGCAATCTAAAATATCCCTTCTCAGATTCCCCAAAAACAATGGGACAAAACAACTGTATGCAAAGTAACTCTGTGAGATGGATTTACACATCAAAAAGCAGATACTCAAAAAGCTTCTTTCTAGATTCTTTCTGAGGATATTTCCTTGTCACCATAACTTCAATGTGCTCCGAAACATCCTATCGCAGATTCCAAGAAAAGAGTATGAGCAAACAGCTCAATGTAAACATCAGTGTAAGTCCGTGGGTTGAGTTCACACATCACAAAGTAGTTTATTGGAAATCTTCTTGTTGTTTTTTATCTGATTATACTTTCTTTATCACCACTGGCTTCAAAGCGCTCCTGAATATCCTATTGCAGATTCCAGGAAAACAGTGTTAGCAAGGCTGCTCAATAAAACAAATGGTGTAACTCTCTGAGATGAGATCACACGTCACAAAAAACTTTCTCAGAAAGCCTCTTTCTAATTTTTTCCTGAGTATATTTCCTTTGTCACCATTGGCTTCAATGTGATCCAAAATATACCTTTTCAGTTTCCCCTAAAACAGTACTCCCAAACTAATCCATTAAATAAATCGTGTAACTCTGGGAGATGAATTAACACATCACAAAGCAGTTTCTCAGAAAGCTTCTTTACAGTTTTTATATGAAGATATTTCCTTAGTCACAGTAAGCTTCAATGCGTTGCAAAATATTCCATTGCAGATTCTAAGAAAACAGTGTTAGCAGACTGCTAAATGAAAAGAACTTTGCCACTCTGTGAGATGAATTCACATGTTACAAAGCAGTTTCTCAGGAAGGTTCTATCTAGCATTTATCTAAGGATATTTACTTATTAACCATATGCCTCAACGTGCTCCCATACATCCCTTTGCATATTCCACAAAAATAATGTTGACAAAACTACTCCATGAAAAGAAAGGTGCAACACTGTGAGATGAATTCCCACATCACAAAGTAACTTCTCAGAAAAGTTTTTTATTATTTTTTTCAGAGTATATTTCCTTTGTCACCACAGGCTTAAAAATAATCCTCTTCACACCCCCCAAAAACAGTGCTACCAAACAGCTTTTGGAAAGAATCGTGTAACACTGTGAGAAGAATTCCCAAGTCACAAAGCGGTTTCTCAGAAAGCTTCTTTCCAGTTTTTGTCTGAGGTATTTCCATTGTCACCATAACCTTCAATGCACTCCAACATATCCCATTGCAGATTCCAATAAAAGGTATTAGTAAACTGCTCAATGCAAAGAACAGTGTAACTCTGTGAGATGAATTCACACATCACAAAGTTTCTCAGAAATCTTCTTTCTAATTTTTATCTGAGGATAAATCTTTTTTCACTATATGAATCAATGCACTCCCAAATATCCCTTTGCCCATTCCACGAAAACTGTATTAGCAAACTGCTACATGAAAAGAAAGATGTAACACGGTGAGGTGAATTCACACATCACAAAGAACTTTCTCAGAAAGCTTCTTTCTCATTTTTATCTGAGGATATTCCCTTTGTCACCATAGGCTTCAAAGCAATAAAAAAAAAAACCTTTCTGAAATTTTCCCAAAACAGTGCTAACAGATTGATTCATGAAATGAATCATGCAATGCTGTGAGATGAATTAACACATCTCAAAGCGGTTTGTCAGAAACCTTCTTTCTAGTTTTTTCTGAGGATAATTCCTTTGTCACCATAGGCTGTAATGTGATCCAAAATATCCACTTGCAGATTCCCCAAAAACAGTGCTATCAAAGTGCTCCATGAAAGGACTCGTGTAACTCTGTGATGTGAATTCAGAAATTACAAAGCAGTTTCTCAGAAAGCTTCTTTCTTCTATTGTCTGAGGATATTTCTTTGTCACCATAAGCTTCAAAGCACTCCAAAATATCCCATTGCAGATTCCAAGAAAACAGTTTAAGCAGTCTCCTAAATGAAAAGATCAGTGTGACTCTGTGAGATGAGTTCATACATCACAAAGTAGTTTCTCAGAGAGCTTTTTTCTAGTTTTTATCTGAGGATATTTCCCTTTTCACCATAGCAAATGAGCTCCAAAATGTCCCTTTGCAGATTCCACATAAGCAGTGTCAGCAAACTGCTCTATGAAAGACAGTGGTGACACTGTGAGATGAATTCCCACATCACAAAGAAGTTTCTCAGAAAGCTTCTGTATAATTTTCATCTGATGATATTTCCATTGTCACCATAAGCTTCAAGGTGATCCAAAATATCCCTTTTCAGATTCCCCAGTAAAAGTGCTACCAAACTGCTCTATGAAAGGTCTCGTGTACCTCTGTGAGATGACTTCAGAAATCACAAAGTGGTTTCTCAGAAAGCTTTTTTCCAGTTTTTGTCTGAGGATGTTTCCTTTGTCACCATAAGCTTCAATGCAGTCCAAAATATCCCATTGCAGTTTCCAAGAAAACAGTGTTACCAAACTGCTCAATGAAAAGAGGAGTGTGTCTCCGAGATAATTGACACAATATAACACAGTTTCTCAGTAAGCTTCTTTTTGGTTTTTATCTGAGGATAGTTTCTTTGTCACCACAGGCTTCATTGTGCTTCCAAATATCCTATTGCAGATTCCATGAGAAAAGGGTTATCAAACTGCTCATTGAAAAGAATGGTGTAGCTCTGTTAGATGAATGCACACATCATGAAGCAGTTTTTCAGAAAACTTCTTTCTCGTTTTTGTCTCAGGATATTTCCTTTTACACTATAGGCCTCAATGCACTCCAAAATGTCCCTTTGTAGATTTCACGAAACTATTATAGCAAACTTCTCCATAAAAAGTAAGGTGTAGCTCTGTGAGGTGCAATCACACATCATAAGGAAGTTTCTGAGAATGAGTCTTGCCAGATTTTTCTGAAGAGACTTCCTTAGTCACCATAGGCTCCAAAGGGATCCAAATTATGCCTTCTCCGATTCCACAAAAACAGTGCTAACAAACTGATCCATGAAAAGTATCGTGCAACACAGTGAGATGAATTAAAACATAACAAAGAGGTTTCTCATAAAGCTTATTTCTAGTTTTTATATGAGGATATTTCCTTTGTCACCAAAAGATTAAATGGGCTCCAAAATATCCCATTGTAGATTGCAAGAAAACAGTGTTAGCAAACTGTTCAATGAAAAGAGAAGTGTAATCCTGTGAGATGAATTCACACATAACAAAGCAGTTTCTCAGAAAGTTTTTTTTGGGCTTTTATCTATTTCCTTTGTAACCATAGGCTTCAATGCTCTCCCAAATATCCCATTGTAGATTCCATGAAAACTGGTTATCAAACTGCTCAATGCAAAGAATGTGTAACTCTTTGGGATGAATTCACACATCACAAAGTAGTTTCTCAGAAATATTCTTTCTAGTTTTTATCTGAGGATATTTCTTTTTTCAGTATATGCCTCAATGTGCTCCCAAATATTCCTTTGCAGTTTCCATGAAAACAGTGTTACCAGACTGCTCCATGAAAAGAAAGGTGAATTTCTGTGAGATGAATTCAAACATCAAAAGGAACTTTCTCAGAAAGCTTCATTATAGTTTTTATCTGAGGATATTTCCTTTCTCACCAAAGGCTTCAATGCGATCCAAAATATCCTTTCTCAGATTCCCTAAACACAGTGCTACCAATCTGCTCCATGAAAAGAATCATGTAATTCTGTGAGATGAATTCACAAATAACAAAACAATTTCTCAGAAAGAATCTTTCTACTCTTTGTCTGAGGATATTTCCCTTTTCACAGTAAGTTTCAATGCGCTCCAAAATATCTCATTGCAGATTCCAATAAAACAGTGTTAACAAACTGCTCAATGAAGAAAACAGTGTAGCTATGAAAATTGCATTCACACATCACAAAGCAGTTTCTCAGAAAGCTTCTTTTTGGTATTTCTCTGAGGATATTTCTTTGTTATAAGCATCAATGCACTCCCAAATATCCTATTGCAGATTCCACGAAAACAGTGTGATCAAACTGCTCAATGAAAAGTACGGTGCAACTCTGTGAGATGAATTCACACATCACAAAGCAGTTTCTCAGAAAGCTTCTTTTTGGTTTTCCTATGAGGATATTTCCTTTTTCACTATAAGCCTCAATGCGCTGCCAAATATCCTTTTGCAGATTCCAAGGAAACAGTGTTAGCAAACTGCTCCATGAAAAGTAAGTTGTAACTTTGTGAGATGAATTCACACAATACAAGGAACTTTCTCAGAAAGCTTCTTTCTAATTTTTTATGAACATAATTTCTTTTCACTTTAGGCCTCAATGCATTCCCAAATATCCCTTTGCAGATTCAAGGAAAACAGTGTTAGCAAACCACTCAATGTAAACAGCAGTGTAACTCTGTGCGATGCATTCATACATCACAAAACAGTTTCTCAAAAGGGTTCTTTCTCCTTTTACTATGAGGATATTTACTTTTTCACTATAGTCCTCAATGTGCTTGCAAATATCTCTTTGCAGATCCCATGAAAACTGTGCTAGCAAACTGCTCCATGAAAAGAAAGCTGTACCTCTGTGAGATGAATTCACAAATCACAAAGAACTTTCTCAGAAAGACTCTTTCTAGTTTTTATCTGATTATATTTCCTTAGTCACCATGGACTTCAACGTGATAAAAATATGCCTTCTCAGATTCCCCAAAAACAGTGTTACCAACCTGACCCATGAAAACTATCTTGTAACTCTGTGAGATGAATTAACATATCATAAAGCTATTTCTCATAAAGCTTATTTCTAGTTTCCATATGAGGATATTTCCTTTGTCACCATAAGTTTCAAAGTGCTCTGAAATATTTCATTGCAGATTCCAAGAATACAGTGTTACCAAACTGCTCAATGAATAGAATAGTGTAACTCTCTGTGATGCATTCACACATCACAAGGAAGTTTCTCACAAAGCTTCTTTCTAGTTTTTATCTGAGAATATTTCATTTTTCACCATAGGTCTCAATGCACTCCCAAATATCCCTTTGCAGATTCCACA
>NW_012116966.1:476142-478253 GCF_000951035.1 Colobus angolensis palliatus
TCTCACAAAGCTTCTTTCTAGTTTTTATCTGAGAATATTTCATTTTTCACCATAGGTCTCAATGCACTCCCAAATATCCCTTTGCAGATTCCACAGAAACAGTGTTAGCAAACTGCTCAATGAAAAGAAATGTGTAACTCTGTGAGATGAAACCACAAATCCCAAAGAACTTTCAGAGAAATCTTCTTTCTTGTTTTTATCTGAGGATATTTCTTTTGTCACCATAGGCTTCAAGGCATTAAAAAATATCCTTTCTCAGATTCCCCAAAAACAGTGTTACCAAGTGGCTCCATGACAAGAATCATGCAACTCTGAGATGAATTCACAAATAACAAAGGAGTTTCGCAGGAAGCTTCTTTCTAGTTACTGTCTGCAGGTATTTCCTTTTTCACCATAATCTTTAATGCACTCTGAAACATACCATTGCAGATTCCAAGGAAGTAGTATTAGAAAACTGCTCATTGAAAAGTACAGTGTAACTATGTTTAATGAACTCAGACATCCCAAAGCTTTTAGTTTCTCAGAAAGTTTATTTTTGATTTTTATCTGAGAATATTTCCATTGTCACCATAGGCTTCAATGCAATCCAAAATAACTCTCCTCAGATTCCCCAAAAACAGTGCTACCAAACTTCTCTAAGAAAAGAATTGTGTAACTCTGTCTGATGAATTTACAAATCACAGAGCAGTCTCTCAGAAAGTTTCTTTCTACTTTTTGTCTGAGGATATTTTCTTTTTCACAATAAGCCTCAATGCACTCCAAATTATCCCATGGAAGATTCCAAGGAAACAGTGTTAGCAAAGTCCTCAATGAAAAGAACAATGTAACTCTCTGAAATGTATTCACACATCACAAAGCAGTTTCTCAGAAAGCTTCTTTTTACTTCTTGCCTGAGGATATTTCCTTTTCACAATAAGATTCAATGTGCTCTGAAATATGCCATTGCATATTCCAAGAAAACAGTGTTAGCAAATTGCTCATTGAAAAGTACAGTGTAAGTCAGTGAGTTGAATTCACACATCGCAAAGCAGTCTCTCACAAAGCTTCTTTCTAGTTTTTCCATGAGTCTAATTCATTTTTCACTATAAGCCTCTATGTGCTCCTAAATATCCCTTTGCAGATTACAAGAACACAGTGTTAGCAAACTGCTCAAAGAAAAGATCAGTGTAACTTCATGAGATGATTTGACAAAACAAAAAGCAGTTTCTCAGAAAGTTTCTTTTTCGTATTTATCTGAGGATATTTCCTTTTTCACCCTAGCCTTCCATGCAATCCAAAATATCCCTTCTCAGATTCCCCAAAAACAGTGTTACCAAACTGCTCCATGAAAAGAAAGATGTAACTTTATGAGAAGAATTCACACATCACAAATAACTTTCTTAGACATTTTCCCTCTAGTTTTTAACTGATGATATTTCCTTTGTCACCATAGGCTTCAATGCAATCCAATATAACCCTTCACAGATTCCCCAAAAACAATGCTACCAAACTGATCCATGAAAAGATTCGTGTAACTCTGTTAGATGAACTAACACACAACAAAGCAGTGTCTCAGAAGGATTTATTCTAGTTTTTCTATGAGGATATTTCCTTTGTCACCATAGGCTTCAATGTACTCCAAAATATCCTATTGCAGACTCCACAAAAACAATGTTATCACACTTCTCAAAGAAAAAATGGTGTAACTGTGTGGGATGAATTCACACAACACAAAGCTGTTTCTCAAAAATCTTCTTTCTAGTTTTTTCTGAGGATATTTCCTTTATCACCATAGGCGTCAAAGCGTTCCAAAATATCCCTTTGCAGATTCCACAAAAACACTGTTAACACACTGTTCCATGAAAAGAAATGTGTACTTCGGTGAGATGAATTCACACATTACAGATAATGTTCACAGAAAGCCTCTGTCTAGTTTATATGTGAGGATATTCTCATTTTCACTATAAGCCTCAATGTGCTCCCAAATATCTCTGTGCAGATTCCATGAAAACTGTCAGCAAACTGCTCCATGAAAAGAAAGCTATAACTTTGTGAGATGAATTAACACATCAGAAAACGGTATCTAAGAAATATTCTTTCTAGCTTTTAGATGAGGATATTTCCTTTGTCAC
>NW_012116966.1:478603-480005 GCF_000951035.1 Colobus angolensis palliatus
TGCAGATTCCCAGAAAACAGTGTTGGAAATCTGATCAATGAAAAGAGCAGTGTAACTCTGTGAGATGAATTCACACATCACAAAGTAGTTTCTCAGAAAGCTTCTTTCTAGTTTTTATATGCTGATATTTCCTTTTGAACCATAGGCTTCAATGTGCTCCAAAATATCTCTTCTCAGACACCACAAAAGTGATGGCAAAGTTCTCCCTGAACAGAAACGTTTAGCTCTATGAAATGAATGCACAAATCACAAGGGATTGTCTTTGAAAGCTTCTCTCCAGTTTTACCTGGAAGATTTTCTTTTTTTCGCCTAAGGCCTCTATGTGCTCCCAAATATCCCATTACAGATTCCTCAAAAACAGTGTTACCAAATTGCTCAATGAGAAGAAAGATTTAACTCTGTGAGATGAATGCAACCAACTCAAAACAGTCTGTCAGAAAGCTTCTTTCTAGTTTTTATCTGAAGCTTTCTTTTTTCACCATGGGCTTCTCTCTGCTCTGAATATCCCTTTGTAGATTCCACAACATCAGGGTTAACAAACTGCTCAATGAAAAGAAAGGTTTACCTCTGGGAGAAGAATTCACACATGACAAAGAAATTTCTCAGAAAGCTCCTTTCTAGCTTTCATCTGTGCAGCATATTTACTTTTCCACCATCACCCTCAATGCCTTTCCAAATATTCCTTCTCAGACAACACAAACTCAGTGATGCCAAACTTCTCAATCAACAAAATGGTTTATCTCTCTGAGATGAATACACACATCACAAAACAGTTTCTCATAAACCTTACCAGTTTTTATCTGAAGATATTTCCTTTTTCAATATCAGCCTCTATGAACTCCAAAACATCCCTTTGCAGATTCCCCAAAGGCAGTACTACCAAACTTCTCAATGAAAAGAAAGGTGTAACTCTGTCAGATGAATTCAAACATCAAAAAGCAGTTTCTCATAAAGCTTCTTTGTAGTTTTTATCTGAGGACGTTTCTTTTTTCACCATAGGACTCAAGGTACTCCCAAATATCCCTTTGAAAATTCCAGGAAAGCAGTTTCAGCAAACTTCCATGAAAAAAATGTGTACCTCAGTGTGATGAACTCACACATCACAAAGAACTTTCTCAGAAATCTTCTTTCTTGTTTTTATCTGAGTATATTTCCTTAGTCACCAAAAGCTTCAGTACAATCCAAAATACCCCTTCTTAGATTCCCCAAAAACAGTGTTGCCAAACTGGTCCATGAAAAGGATCATTTAACTCTGTGAGATGAATTAACACACCAAAACTAGTTTCTCAGAGAGATTCTTTATAGTTTTTATGGGAGCATATTTCCTTTATCACCATCAGATTCAATGTGCTCCTAAATATCCTATTGCAGGTTTCAAGAAAACTGTGTTAGCAAACTGCTC
>NW_012116966.1:480380-481868 GCF_000951035.1 Colobus angolensis palliatus
CAGCTCAATTAAAATAACAGCATAACTCTGTGAGATGAATTCACACATGATAAAGTAGTTTCTCAGAAATCTTCTTTCTAGTTTTTAATTGAGGTTATTCCCTTTGTCACCATAGGCTTCAGTGTGACCCAAAATATCTCTACTCAGACTCCCCAAAAACAGTGCTACCAAACTGTTCCATGAAAAGAATGGTGTAACTCTGTGAGATGAATTCACATATCACAAAGATGCTTCCCAGAAAATTTATTTCTAGTTTTTATCTGAGGATATTTCCTTTTTCAGAATTTTAATCATTGCGCTCCCCGACATCCCATAGCAGATTAAATGAAAAAAGTGTTACCAAATTTTTCAATGAAAACAATGGTGTAACTCTGTGAGATGAATTCACACATCACAAAGCAGTTGCACAGAAAGCAACTTTTTGGACTTTTATCTGGATATTTCCTTTGTCTCCATAGGTTTCAATGCAGTCTGAGATATACTATTGCAGATTACATGAAAACAGTGTTATCAAACTGGTCAATGAAAAGAATGGTGAAACTCTGTAAAATGAATTCGCACATCACAAAAGTCTTTCTCAGAAAACTTCTTTCTAGTTTTTATATGAGGATATTTCCTTTTAAACCACAGGCTTCAATGTGCTCCCAAATATCCCTTCTCAGACACCACAGAAACAGTGATGCCAAAATACTCCCTCAAGAGAAACTTTTAGCTCTATGAGATGAATACACACATCATAAAGGAGTTTCTCAGAAAGCTTCTCTCCAGTTTTTACCTGAAGGTGTTTCCTTTTTCACCACTGAACTCTATGCACTCCCAAATATCCCTTTGCAGACTCCAGAAAAACGGTGTTAGCAAACTGCTCAATGAAAAGTAAGGTGTAACTCTGTGAGATGAATTCACCCATCACATGGCAGTTTCTCAAAAAGCTTCTTTCTCGTTTTTATATGCAGATAATTCCTTTTAAACAGTAGGCTTCAATGTGTTCCCAAATATCCCTTCTCAGACACCACAAAAACACTGAAGCCAAAGTGCTCCCTCAATGGAAACATTTAGCTCTATGAAATGAATACATACATCACAAAGGAGTTTCTCAGAATGCTTCTCAAGGCCTCAAGGTGCTCCAAAATATCCCTTTGCAAATTCCAGGAAAGAAGTTTAAGCAAACTGCTCTATGAAAAGAAAGGTGTAACTCTGTGAGATGAATTCACAAATCAGAAAGCAGTTTCTCAGAAAGCTTCTTTCTAGTTTTTGTCTGAGGATATTTCCTTTTTCACCATAGGCTTCAAGGTGATACAAAATGAGATGAAGTCACAAATCAGAAAGCAGTTTCTCAGAAAGCTTCTTTCTAGTTTTTGTCTGAGGATATTTCCTTTTTCACCATATTTTTCAATGCAATCCAAAAAATCCCTTCTCAGATTCCCCAGAAACAGTGCAAACAAACTGTTCCATGAAAAGCGTCATGTAACTCTGTGAGATGAATTCAAA
>NW_012116966.1:481980-503308 GCF_000951035.1 Colobus angolensis palliatus
AATGTTAGAAAACTGCTCAATGAAAAGAACAGTGTAATTCTGTGAGTTGAATTCACACATCACAAAGCAGTTTCTCTGAAATATTCTTTTTGATCTTTCTATGAGGATATTTCCTTTGTCACCACAAGCTTCAATGTGCTGAAAAATATTAGATTGCAGATTCCAAAAAAAAAACAGAGTAAGCACACTGCTCAATGACAAGAACAGTGTAGCTCTGTGAGATGAATTCACGCATCACAAAGCAGTGTCTCAGAACACTACTTTCAAGTTTTTATCTGAGGATATTCCCTTTTTCAAAATTGGCCTCAAGGATCTCCCAAATATCCCTTTGCAGATTCTATGAAAACAGTGTTAGCAAACTGCTCCATGAGAAGAAAAGTGTAACTCTGTGAGATGAATTCACACATCACAAAGAACTTTCTCAGAAAGCTTCTTTCAATTTTTTATCTGAAGATATTTTCTTTGTCACCATAGACCTCAATGCGATCCAAAATATCTGTTCTCAGAAGCCCCAAAAGCAGTACTACCAAATTGCTCCATGAAAAGAATCGTGCAACTCTGTGAGATTAATTCACAAATCACAAAGCAGTTTTCCTTTTTCACCATAGGCCTCAATGAGCTTGCAAATATCCCTTTGCAGAGTCCATGAAAACAGTGTATCCAAACTGCTCCATGATAACAACAGTGTAAATCTGTGGGATGAATTAACACATCACAATACAGTTTCTCATAAAGCTTCCTTTTGGTTTTTGTCTGAGGATATTTCCTTTGACACCCTGGGCTTCAATGTGCTCTCAAATATTCTATTGCAGATTCCGTGGGAACAGTGTTAGCAACCTGCTCCAAGCAAAGAATCATAAAACTGTGTGAGATGAATTCACACATCACAAGGAAGTTTTTTAGAAAGCTTCATTCTACTTTTTTATCTGAGTATATTTGTTTTGTCAACCTAGGATTCAACACGATCCAAAATATCCATTCTCAGGTAGCACAAAAACAGTGCTACCAACCTGCTTCATGAAAAGAATGGTGTAACACTGTGAAATGAATTTACACATCCCAAAGCTGTTTCTCAGAAAGCTTCTTTCTCGTTTTCATTGGAGGATATTTCCATTCTCACCACATTTCTCATTGTGCTCCTGAATATCCAATTGCAGATTAAATGAAAAAAGTGTTAACAAATTTCTCAATGAAAAGAACTTTGTAACTATGTGAGACAAATTCACACATCACAAAGCAGTTTCACAGTAAGCTTCTTTTTGGTTTTTACTGAGGATACTTCCTTTGTCAACATAGACTTAAATGACCAATTCTTCAATTATGAAAACAGTGATACCAAAGTGCTCCCTCAACAGAAACGTTTAGATCTATGAGTTGAATGCACACATCAAAAAGCAGATTCTCAGAAAGCTTCTCTCCAGTGTTTACCTGAAGATATTTCCTTTTTCACCATTGGACTCTATGCACTCCCAAATATCCCTTTGCAGGTTCCACAAAAAGAATGTTACTAAACTGCTCCATTAAAAGAAAGTGATAACTCGGTGAGATGAATTCACTCACCATGAAGAAGTTTCTCAGATATTTTCTTTCTAGTTATTATCTGAAGATATTTCCTTTGTTGCCACAGGTTTCAATGCACTCTGAAATATCAGATTGCAGATTCCAAGAAAATAGTGTAAGCAAACTACTCAATGCAAAGAACAGTGTAACTCTGTGAGATGAATTCACCCATTACAAAGGAGTTCATCAGAAAGCTTCTTTCTAATTTTTATCTGAGGGTATTTCCTTTTACTATTTAGGCCTCAAGGGGCTCCTAAATATCCCTTGCAGATTCCAGGAAAACACTGTTAGGAAACTTGTGCATGAAAATAAAGGTGTAACTCTCTGAGATGAATTCACACAACATGAAGAAGATTCTCAGAGAGCTTCTTTCTAATTTTTAACTGAGGAGATTTCCTTCATCACCAGAGGCTTCATTGTTATCCAAAATATACATTCTCAGATTCCCCCAAAAGAGTGCTACCAAACTGCTCCATGAAAATAAAGGTGTAACTCTGTGACATCAGTTCACAAATCCCAAAGGAGTTTCTCAGAAATATTCTTTATAGCTTTTATCTGAAGATATTTCCTTTGTCACTTAAAGCTTCAATGTGATCCAAAATATCCCTAATCAGATTCTCCAAAAACAGTGCTACCAAACTGCTCCATGAAAACAATTGCATAACTGTATGAGATGAATACACAAATCACAAAGTATTTTTTTAGAAAGCTTCTTTGTCGTTTTTGTCTGAGGATATTTCCTTTATCACCATAGGCCTTAATGAGCTCATGAATATCCCTTTGCAGATTTCCCAAAAACAGTGTTAGCAAACTGCTCCATAAAAACAACAGTGAAAATTTGTGAGGTGAATTCACACATCACAAAGCAGTTTCTCAGAAAGCTTCCTTTTGGTTTTGGTCTGAGGATATTTTCTTTGGCAACTTAGGCTTCAATGTGCTCCAAAATACCCTATTGCAAATTCCATGAATATGGTGTTAGCAAAGTGCTCCAAGAAAGGAATCATAGAACTCTGTGAGATGAATTCAAGTATCACAAATACATTTCTCAGAAAGCTTCTTTCTAATTTTTATCTGAGGATATTTCCTATGTCACCATAGACTTCAATGCAACGCAAAATATCCCTTCTCAGACTCCTCAAAAACAGTGCTACCAAACTTTTCCATGAAAAGAATGGTGTGACTCTGTGAGATGAATGCACATATCACAAAGATGTTTCTCAGAAAACTTCTTTCTAGTTTTTATCTGAGGATATTTCCTTTTTCACCGTACTCCCAAATATAAATTTGCAAATTCCACGAAAACGGTGTTAGCAAATTCCTCCATGAAAAAAATCGGGTAATCCTTTGAAATAAACTCAGGCATCATAAAGAATTTTCTCGAAAGCTTCTTTTGAGTTTTTGTCTGAGGATATTTCCTTTGTCATTATAGGCTTTAATGCAATAAAGTATATCCATTCTCAGATCCCCCTAAAACAGGCTACCTAACTGTTCCAAGAAAAGAAAGGTATACCTCTGTGATACGAATTCACACATCACAAAGAACTTTCTCAGAAGGCATCTTTCTAGTTTCTTTCTTATGCTATGTCCTTTGTCACCATAGGCTTCAATGAAATTCAAAATATCCCCTCTCAGATTCTCCAAAGGCAGTGCTACCAAACTGCTCCATGAGTAGAATCATGTAACTCTGTGAGATGCATTAGCAAATCAAAAAGGAGTTTCTCTGAACGCTTCCTTTTAGTTTTTGTCTGAGGATAATTCCTTTCTCACCCTAAGCTTCAATGCACTCCAAAATATCCCATTGCAGATTCCAAGAAAACAGTATAAGCAAACTGGTCAATGAAAAGAACAATGTAACTCTGTGAGACGAATTCACACATCACAAGGCAGTTTTTTGGAAATCTTGTTTCTAGTTTTTATCAGAGGATATTTCCTTTTTCACTCTCAGTCTCATTGTGCTCCAGAATATGCCATTTCAGATTACAGCAAAACAGTGCTAGCAAACTGCTCCATGAAAGAAAGATGTAATTCTGTGAGATGAATTCACTCACCACACGGAACTTTCTTAGAAAGTTTCTTTCAAGATTTTATGGAAGGATATTTCCTCTGTCACCATAGTCTTCAATGTGACAGAAAATATATTTTCTCAAAATTCCCAAAAACATTGTTACCAAACAGATCCGTGAAAAGGATCATGTAACTCTGTGAGATGAATTCACACATCACAAAGCAGTTTCTCAGAAATCTTCTTTCTACTTCTTATATAAGGATATTTCCTTTGTCACCCTATACTTCAATCTGGTCTAAAATAATCCGTTGCAGATTCCAAGAAAACAGTGTTAGAAAACTGCTCAATGAAAAGAACAGTTTAACTCTGTAGGATGAATTCACACATTACAAAGAAGTTTGTCAGAATGCTTCCTTCTAGTTTTTATCTGAGGATATTTCCTTTTTCACCTTAGGTTTCAATGCAATTCAAAATATCCCTTCTCAGATTCCCCCAAAACATTGCTACCAAATTGATCCATGAAAAGAATGGTGTAACTCTGTGATATGAATTCGCAAATCACAAAGCAGTTTCTCAGAATGCTTCTCTCTAGCTTTTTCTGAGGATATTTCCTTTGTCACTATAGGCTTCGATGCATTCTGAAGTATCCCATTGTAGATTCCAAGAAAACAGTGTCAGCAAACTCCTCCATGAAAAGAAAGGTGTAACTCTGTGAGATGAATTCACACATCACAAAGAAATTTCTCGGAAAGGTTCTTTCTAGTTTTTATCTTAAGATATTTCCTTTGTCACCACAGGCTTCAGGGTGATCCAAAATATTCCTTCTCAGATTCACCATAAACTGTGCTACCAAACTGCTCCATGAAAAGTATTGTGTAATGCTGTGAGACGAATTAACACATCACAGCACTTTGTCAGATTGTTTATTTCTGGATTCTACATGAGGCTATTTCCTTTTCTACCTTAGGCTTCAATGTGCTCCCAAATATTCCTTCTCAGACACAATAAAAACAGTGATGTCAAAGTGCTTCCTGAACAGGAATGTTTAGCTCTATGAGATGAATCCACACATCACAAAGGAGTTTCTCAGAAAGCTTTTCTCCAGTTTTTACCTGAAGATATTTCCTCTTTTGCCATTGGATTCTATCGGCTCCTGACTATCCCTTTGCAGATTCCAAAAATTCAGTTATATCAAAATGCTCAATGAAAAGAAAGGTGTAACTCTGTAAGATGAATTCACACATCACAAAGCAGTTTCACAGAAAGCTTCCTTCTAGTTTAAATCTGAGGATATTTCCTTTTTCACCATAGTCTTCAATGTGCTTCCAAATAGCTCCTCTCAGATTCCACAAAAAGAGTAATACCGAACTCTTCAATCAACAAAAGGCTCAAACTCTATGAGATGAATACACAGATCACAAATCCGTTTTGCAAAAAGCATCTCTCCAGTTTTATCTGAAGTTGTCTCCTTTTTCTCTTTAGGCCTCTAGGAGCTCTTTTCAGAGCTCTTTTCAGAGATCTTTTCAGATTCCACAAATTTGTGTCTCTTTTCAGATTCCACAAATACAGTGCCTTCCAAACTGCTCAAAGAAAACAAAGGTGTACCATGGTGTGTTGAATACATCTATCACAAAAAATTTCTCAGAAGTCTTTTTTCTAGTGTTTTTCTCAGGATATTTATTTTTCCACCATCAGTGTCCATGCATTCCCAAATATCCCTTCTCAGACACCACAAAGACCCTCTGTACCAAAACGATTCATGAAAAGAATCATGGAACTCTGTGAGATGAATTAACATATCACAAAGCGGTTTCTCAGCAAGTTTTTTTCTAGTTTTTATATGAGGATAATTCTTTTTCACAAAAGGCCTCAATGCACTCCAGAATATGACATTGCAGATTCCATGAAAACAGTGTCAGAAAACTGCTCTATGAAAAGAGAGGTGTAACTCTGTGAGATGAATTCACACATCACAAAACAGTTTCTCTGAAACTTTCCTTCTAGTTTAAATCTGAGGATATTTCCTATGTCCCCATAAGCTTGAATTCGATCCAAAATATCCCATTGCAGATTCCAAGAAAACAGTGTTAGCAATCTGCTCAATGAAGGGAGCAATGTAACACTGTGAGATGAATTCACACATCACAAGGCAGTTTCTCAGAAAGCTTCTATTTGTTTTTTATTGGAGGATATTTTCTTTTTCACTATAGGCCTCAATGCACTCAGGAATATCCCATTGCATATTCCACGAAAAACTGTTAACAAACTGCTCCATGAAAAGAAAGATTTACTTCTGTGAGATGAATTCACTCATCACAAAGAACTTTCTCAGAAAGCTTCTTTCTAGTTTTTATCTGAGGATATTTTCTTTGTCACCATACTTTTCAATGCAACACAAATTATCCCTTCTCAGATTCCCCAAAAACACTGCTGCCAAATTGATCGATGAAAAGGATGATGTAACTCTGTGGGATGAATTCACAAATCACAAAGGAGTTTCTCAGAAAAATTCTTCCTAGTTTTCTTCTGAGGATTTTTCCTTTGTCACAATACACTTTGATGTGCTCTGAAATATCCTATTGCAGATTCCAAGAGAACAGTGTTATCAAATTGATCCATGAAAAGAAAGGTGTAACTCTGTGAGAATAATTCGCACACCACAAAGCAGTTTCTCAGAAAGCTTCTTTCTAGTTTTTGTCTGCGTATACTTCCTTTTTCACTCTAAGCCTCCCTGTGCTACCACATATTCTTTTGCAGATTCCACGAAAACAGTGTTAGAGACTGCTCCAAGAAAAGAAAGGTGAAACCCTGTGAGGTGAGTTCACACATTCCAAAAACCTTTCTCAGAAAGCTACTTTCTAGTTGTCATCTGAGGATATTTCCTTTGTCACCATGGGCTACAACACATCCAAAATTTCCCTTCTCAGATTCCCCAAAAAGAGTGCTATCAGTTGTTACATTAAAAGGATTGGGTAACTCTGTGAGATGAATTAGCACATCAGAAATTGTTTTCTCAGGAAGCCTCTTTCTAGTTTTTATATGAGGGTATTTCCTTTGTCACCTTAAACTTCAATGTGCTCTGAACTAACCCTTTGCAGATTCCACAAAAACAGTTTCAGTAAACTGCTCAATGAGAAGAATGATGTAAATATGTGAGATGAATTCGCACATCACAATGCAGTTTCTCAGAAAAATTCTTTCTAGTTTTTATGTGAGAATATTTGCTTTTTTACCACAGATCTCAATGTGCTCCCAAATATGCCTTTGCAGATTAAATTAAAGAAGTGTTAGCAAACTGCTCCATGGAAAGAAAGGTGTAAATTTGTGAGATGAACTCATACATCAGAGAACTTTATCAGAAAGTTCCTTTCTAGCTTTTATTCATGGATATTTACTATGCCACCATAAGCTTCAATGTGCTCTGAAATATCCCATTGCAGATTCCAAAAAAACAGTTTTAGCGCACTACTCAATGAAAAGAATAGTGTTACACTGTGAGATGAATTCACACATCACAAAGCAGTTTCTCAAAAGTTTCTTTCTAGTTTTTATCTGAGGATATTTCCTTTTTCACCATAGGCCTCAGTGCACTCCCATATATCCCCTTGAAGATTCCACAAAGAGAGTGTTAGCAAATTGCTCAACAAAAAGAACATTGTAACTGTGTGAGATGAGATCACACATCACAAATCAGCATCTCAGAAATGTTCTTTTTGGTGTTTATCTGAGGATATTTCCTTTGTTACCATAGGCTTCAATGTGCTCCCAAATATCTTATTGCAGATTTCACAAAAACAGTGTTATCTAACAGCTAACTAAAAGAATGAGGTAACTCTGTGAGACAAATTCACACATCAAAAAGCAGTTTCTCAGAAAGTTTCTTTCTAGATTTTATCTGAGGATACTTCCCATTTCACAATTGGCCTCAATGCGCTCCCAAATATAGCTTTGCGGATATCATGAAAATAGTGTTAGCAAACTGCTCCATAGAAAGAAAGGTGTAACTCTCTGAGATGACTTCACACGTCACAAAGAACTTTCTCAGAAACCTTCTTTCTAGTTTTTATCTGAGGATATTTCCTTTTTCACCATAAACCTCAGTGCGTTCCGAAATAGCCTTTTGCAGATTCCACTTAAACAGTGTTAGTAAACTGCTCCATGAAAAGAAAGGTGTAACTCTGTGACATGAATTCACACATCATAAAGAGGTTTCTCAGAAAGCTTCTTTCTAGTTTTTTTCCGAGGCTATTTCCTTTGTCACCATAGGCTTCAATGTGATACAAATTATTCCTTCCAGATGCCACTAAAATAGTACTATCAAACTGACCCATGAAAAGGATGATGGAACTCTGTGAGAATTTGCAAATCACAAGGCAGTTTCTCAGAAAGCTTATTTCTTCTTTTTGTCTGAGGATATTTCCTTTGACACCATGAACTACAATGCACTCTGAAATATCCCATTGCAGATTCCATGAAATCAGTGCTGGCAAACTGCTCAATGAGTAGAAAAGTGTAACTCTGTGAGATGAATTCACGCATGGCAAGGAAGTTTCTCAGAAAGCTTCTTTCTAGTTTTTATCTGAGAATATTTTCTGTGTCACCATAGACTTCAATGTGAAACAAAGTATCCCTTCTCAGACACCACAAAAACAGTGCTACCAAACTGATTCATGCAAAGTGTTGTGAAATTTTGTGAGAAGAATTCGCAAATCAGAAAGTAGTTTCTCAGAAAGCTTCTTTCTAGTTTTTATCTGAGGATATTTCCTTTGTCATCATAAGCTTCTTTCTAGTTTGTATCTGAGGATTTTGTGTAACTCTATGGGAAGACTTCAAAAAACTCAAAGCAGTTTCTCAGAAAGCTTCCTTTTAGCTTTTATCTGAGGATATTTCCTTTTTCATCATAGGTCTCAATGCACTCTCAAATATCCCTTTGCAGATTAGATGAAAACAGTGTTAGGAAAATTCTCAATGTAAAGAAACTTGTAACTCTCTGAGGTGAAATCATGCAACACAAAGAAGTTTCACAGGCTTTCTGTGAAAAGAAGTCTTTTCTTTTTGGATTTTCCCTGAAGATATTTACTTTCTCACTGTAAGCTTAAAATGCACTCTGAATTATCCCATTGTGGATTCCAAGAAAACAGTGTTAGCAAACTGATCAATGAAAAGAAAAGTGTAACTCCATGAGATGAATTCACACATCACAAAGAATTTTCTTCGAAAACTTCTTTCTAGTTATTATCTGAGGATATTTCCTTTGTCACCATAGGCTTCAATGGGATCAAAAATATTCCTTCTCAGATTCCCCAAGAACAGTGATACCAAACTGCCCCATGAAAAGAAAGGTGTAACTCTGTGAGATGAATTTACAAATTAGAAAGCAGTTTCTCAGAAAGTTTCTTTCTAGTTTGTGTCTGAGGATTTTTCCTTTGTCAATATAAGTTTCAATGTGCTCCGAAACATCCCATTGCAGATTCCAAGAAAGGAATATTAACACACTGCTCAAGGAAAAGGACATTGTAACTCTGTCAGATGAATTAACACATCACAAAGCAGTTTCTCAGAAGGCTTCTTTTTGGTTTTTATCTGAGGATATATACCTTTTCATGAAAGCTTCAATACACTCCAAAATATCCTATTGCAGATTCCACCAAAACGGGGTTATCAAACTGCTCAACGAAAATAATGGTGTAACTCTGTGAGACGAATTTGCACATCACAAATCAGTGTGTAACACTGTGAGATGAATTCACACATAAAAATAAGTTTCTCAGAAATAATTTTTCTAGTTTTTCATCTGACGATATTTCGTTTGTCAACATGGACTTCAACGTGATCCAAAATATCATTTCTCAGATTCCCCAAAAGGAGTGCTATGAAACAACTCCACGAGAAGAATCGTGTAACTCTGGGAGATGATTTCACAAATCACAAAGCAGTTTCTCAGAAAGCTTCTTTCTAGTTTTTGTCTGAGGATATTTCCTTTTTTACCATTTGCATCAACGCACACATGAATATCCCTTTGAAAATTCCAGGAAAACAGTGTTATCAAACTGCTCAATGAAAAGAATGCTGTAGTTCTATAAGATGAAATGAAACATCACAAAACTGTTTCCCAAAAAGCTTCTTTCTAGTTTTTATCTGAGGATATTCCCTTTTTCACTATAGGCCTCAATGCACTCCGGAATATTCCATTAAAAATAAAATGAAAGCAGTGTTAGCAAACTTCTTCATGAAAAGAAAGGTGTAACTCTGTGAAATGAATTCACTCATTACAAAGAATTTTCTCAGAAAGCTTCTTTCTAGTTTTTAACTTAATATATTTCTTTTGTCAACATAGGTTTCAATGCAATCCAAATTATTCCTTCTCAGATTCACTAAAAACAGTGCAACCAAACTGCTCCATGAAAAGAATCGTGTAATTCTGTGAGATGAATTCACACATCAGAAATTTGTTTCTCAGAAACCTTCTTTCTAGTTTTTATCTCAGCGTATATTCCTTTTCACCATATTCCTCAATGCCCTCCAGAATATTCCATCGCAGATGCCACGAAAGAAGTGTTAGCAAAGTTCAAAATTAAAAGAAAGTTTTACATCTGTGAGATAAATTCACACATCACAAAGTAGTTTCTCAGAAAGCTTCTTTATAATTTTTATCTGAGTATATTTTCTTTGTCACCATAGGCTTCATTGCGATACAAAATATCCCATCTCAGATACCCCAAAAACAGTGCTACGAAACTGCTCCATGAAAACAATTGTATAACACTGTGAGATGAATTTATCAAACACAAAGCAGTTTCTCAGAAAGCTTCTCTCTAGTATTTTTCTCAGGATATTTGCTTTTTCAACATTTGCCTCAGTGCACTCATGAATATCTCTTTGTAGATTCCAGAAAAATAGTGTTAGCAAATTACTCCATGAAAAGAAAGGTGTAAATTTTTGAGGTGACATCACAAATCACAAAGCAGTTTCTCAGAAATGTTCTTTTTGGTTTTTGTCTCAGGATATTACCTTTGTCACCATAGGCTTCAAAGTGACCCAAAATATCGCTACTGAGATTCCCAAAAACAGTGCTCTCAAACTGTTAAATGAAAAAAATGGTGTATCTTTGTGAGGTGAATTCACAAACCACAACGATGTTTCTCAGATAACTTCGTTCTAGTTTTTATCTGAGGATATTTCTTTTTTCACCATATTCTTCCATGCGTTCCTGAATATCACTGCAGATTAAACAAAAAAAGTGTTAACAAAATTCTCAATGGAAAGAATGCTGTATCTCTGTGAGATGTATATGCACATCACAAACCATATACTCAGAAAGCTTCCTTTTGGTTTTTATCTGAGGATATTTACTTTGACACCACAGGCTTCAATGCACTCCCAAGTATCCTATTACAGATTCCACGAAACCAGTGTTTTCAGACTGCTTAAGGAAATAATGGTGTAATTCTGTGAGATGAATTCATGCATCACAAAGCAGTTTCTCAGAAAGATTTTTTCTACTTATTATCTGATAATATTTCCTTTTTCACTATATAAATCCATGTGCTCCCAAATATCCCTTTGCAGATTCCAGGAAAACAGTGCTAGCAAACTCCTCCTAGAAAAAAATGGTGTAACTTTGTGAGATGAAATCACACATCACAAAGAACTTTCTCAGAGAGCTTCATATTAGTTTTTATCTGAAGATATTTCCTATGTCACCATAGGCTTCAAGGTGATCCAAAATATCCTACTGTAGATTCCATGAAAACAGTGTTATTAAACTGCTAAATGAAAGAACGGTGTACCTTTGTGAGATGAATTTACACATCACAAAGCAGTTTCTCAGAAAGCTTCTTTCCAGTTTTTATCTAAGGATACTTCCTCTGTCACCATACGATTCAATGGAGTTCAAAATATCCCTTCTCAGATTCCCCAAAAAGAGTGCCACAAAACTGCTCAATGAAAAGAAAGGTGTAACACTGTGAGATGAATTCACACATCACAAAGTAATTTCTCAGAAAGCTTCTTTCTAGTTTTATCTGAGAATATTTCCTTAGTCCCCATAAACTTCAATATGATCCAAAATATCCATTCTTGATTTTGCAAAAGCAGTGCTACCAAACTGCTCCATGAAAAGAATCATGAACTCTGTGAGGTGAATTAAAACATCAAAAAGCAGTTTCTCAGAATGTTTCTTTCTAGTTTTTATATGAGACTATTTCATTTGTCACCATAAGTTTCAATGTTCTCCTAAATATTACATTGCAGATACCAAAACTGTGTTAGCAAACGCCTCAATGAAAAAAACAGTGTAACTCTGTGAGATGAATTCTCACATGACAAAACAGTTTCTCAGAAAGCTTCTTTCTCCTTTTTATCTGAGGATATTTCCTTTGTCACCATATTCTGCAATGCAATCCAAAATATTCCTTCTCAGATTTCCCAGAAACAGTGTAACCAAACTGATCCACGAAAAGAATCATGTAACTCCCTTAGATGAATCAACACATCATAAAGCAGTTTCTCAGAAGACTTCTTTCTATTTTTTCGAAGGATATATCCTTTTTCACCATAGGCCACAATGCCCTCACAAATATGCCTGCACAGATTCCATGAAAAGATTGTAAACAAACTGATCCATGAACAGAAAGGTGTCACCTTGTGAGGTGAATTCACACATCACAAAGAAGTTTCTCAGAAAGCTACTTACTAGTTTTTATCTGAGGATATTTTCTTCGGCACTGTAGGCTTCAATAAAATACAAAATATCCCTTCTCAGATCCCCACAAACAGTATTACCAAATTGCTCCATGAAAAGAATGGTGTAACACTATGGGATGAATTCACACATCACAAAACAATGTCTCAAAAAGTTTCTTTCTAGTTCTTATCTGAGGATATTTCCTTTTCACTATAGAACACAATGCACTCAAAAATATACCTCTGCATATTCCATGAAAACTGCAGTGATATCAAAGTGCTCCATGAACAGAGACATGTAACTCTGTGAGTTGAATTAACATATCATGAAGCAGTTTCTCAGAAAGCTTCTTTATAGTTTTTATATGAGGATATTTCTTTTGTCATGATAGGCTTCAATGTAATCCAAAATATCCCTTTTCAGATTCCCCAAAAACACTGCTAGCAAACTGATGCATGAAAAGAATCGTGTAACTATGAGGGATCAATTGACACATCAAAAAGTACTTTCTCAGAAAGCTTCTCTCTAGTTTTTATATGATATGTTTAAATTTGTCACCATAAGCATGAATGCACACCGAAATATCCCATTGCAGATTTCAAGAAAAGAGTGTGGGCAATCTGCTCAATAAAAAGAACAGTATAACTCTGTGAGATGCATTTACACATCGCAAAGGAGTTTCTAAGAAAGCTTCTTTCTAGTTTTTATCTGAGGGTACTTCCTTTCTAACCTTAGGCCTCAATGCTCTCCCAAATATCCCTTAGAAGATTCCACGAAAAGATTGTTAGCAAACTGCTCCATGAAAAGAAAGGTGTAACTCTGTGAGATGAATTCACACATCACAAAAAAGTTTCTCAGACACCTTCTTTCTAGTTTTTACTTGAGGACGGTCACCATAGACTTCAAAGCGATCCGAAATATCCATTCCCAGATTCCTCAAAAGCTGTGCTATGAAACTGGTCCATGAAAATAATTGTGTAACTATGTGGGATGATTTAACACACCACAAAGTGGTTTCACGCAAAGCTTCTATCTAGTTTTTTTCTGAGGATATTTTCTTTGTCAAAATAAGCTTCAATATGCTCCAAAATATAGCATTGCAGATTCGAAGAACACAGTGGTTACAAACAGCTCAATGAAAAGAACAGTGTAACTCTGTGAGAGCAAATCATATGTCACAAAGCAGTTTGTCAGAAGGCTTCTTTCTCATTTTTATCTGAGGATATTTCCTCAGTAACCATAGGCACCAATGCGATCCAAAATATCCCTTCTCAGATTCCCCTAAAACAGTGCTACTAAAATTTTCCATAAAAGGAATAGTGTAATCCTTTGGGATGAATTAACACAACACAAAGCGGTTTCTCAGAAAGCTTCTTTCTAGTTTTTATACGAGAATATTTCATTTCATAAGCTTCAAGGTGCTCCATAATATCCCATTGTAGATTCCAAGGAAACAGTGTTAATAAACTGCTTAATGAAAACATCAGTGTAACTCTGTGAGATGTATTCACACATCAGAAAGCAGTTTCAAAGAAGGCTTCATTTTTTTAAATCTCAGGATATTTAACTTTTCACTGTACACCTCAATGTGCTCCCAAATATCACTTTTCAGTTTCCATAAAAACGGTGTTAGTAAGCTGATCCATGAAAAGAAAGGTGTAACTCTGTCACATGAATTCACACATCACCAAAAACTTTCTCAGAAAGCCTCTTGCTACTTTTTATCTGAGAATATTTCCTTTGTCACCATACACTTCAATGGGATCCAAAATCTCTTCTCAGATTCCCCAAAAACAGTGCTACCAAACTGCTCCATGAAAAGAATCGTGTAACTGTATGAGATGAATTAATATATCACAAAATGGTTTCTCAAAAAGCGTCTTTATGGTTTTTGTCTGAGAATACTTACTTTGTCACCATAAACTTCTATGCACTCCGAAGAATCCCATTCCGGATTCCAAGAAAACAGTATTAGCAGACTGTTCAATGACAAGCACAGTGTAACTAAATGAGATGATTTCACACATCACTAAGCAGTTTTTCCGAAATATACTTTCTAGTTTTTATCTGAGGATATTTCCTTTTTCACCATATGCTTCAATGCTTTCTCAATTATCCCTTTGCAGATTCCATGAAATCTGTGTTATCGAAATGCTCCATTAAAAGAAAGGTGTAACTCTGTGAGATGAATTCATACATCACAAAGAACTTTCTCAGAAAGCTTCTTTCTAATTTTTATTTGAGGATATTTCCTTTGTCACCATAAGCTTCAATGCGATCCAAAATATCCCTTCTCAGATTCTCCAGAAGCATGGCTACCAAACTGCTCCATGAAAAGAATCCTGTATGTCTGTGAGATGAATTCACAAAGCACAAAGCAGTTTCTCAGGAACCTTTTATCTCAGGGTATTTCCTCTGTCACAATAACCTTCAATGTTCCTCAAAATATCCCGTTGCAGGTTTCAAGAGAGCAGTGCTGGCAAACTACTGAATGAAAAGAACAGTGTAACTCTGTGAGATGAAGTCACACATTACAAAGCAGTTTCGCAGAAATCTTCTTTTTGGTTCTTTTATGAGGATATTTCCTTTGTCACCATAGGCTGCAATGTGCTCCCAAATATCCCTTTGTAGATTCCACGAAATCTGTTATTGAACTACTCCATGAAAAAAAACATTGTAAATCTGTGAGATAAATTCACACATCACAAAGAACTTTCTCAGAAAGCTTCTTTCTAGTTTTTATCTGAGGATATTTTCTTTGTCACCATTGGCTTCAAAGTGATCCAAAATATCCTCTCTCAGATTCTCCAAAAATAGTGCTAACAAACTGATCCAAGAAAAGCATCATGCAATGCTGTGAGATGAATTAACACATCACAAAGCAGTGGATCTGAAATATTCTTTCTAGCTTTTGTATGAGAATATTTCCAATGTCACCGTAAGCTTCTATGTGGTCTGAAATATCACATAGCAGATGGCAAGAAAACAGTGTTAGCAAAATGCTCAATGAAAAGAACAGTTTCATTCTGTGATATGAATTCACACATCACTAAGGAGTTTCACAGAAGGCTTCTTCCTAATTTTAAACTGAGGATATTTCCTTTTCACTGTAGATTTCAATGCAGTTCAAAACATGCCTTCTCAGACCCCCAAAAAGAGTGCTACCAAATAACTCCATAAAAACTGTGGTGTAACTCTGAGAGACGAATTCACACATATCAAAACTGTTTCTCAGAAAGCTTTTGTCTAGTTTTTTGCAGTTTAAATCCTTTTTCACCATAATCCCCAATGCGCTACGGAATACCCCAATAGAGTTTCCACAAAAAATGTGTTGGCAAACTTCTCAAAGAAAAGAAAGGTGTAACTCTGTGAGGTGAATTCACACATCCCAACGCAGTTTCACAGAAGCCTTCTTTTTGGTTTTTATCCAAGGATTATTCCTTTGTCACTATAGATTTCAATGTACTCCCAAATATCTTATTGCAGATTCCACTAAAACAGTGTTATCCAGCTGTTCAATGAAAAGAATGGTGTGTCTCTGTGAGATGAATTCACACATTGCAAAGCAGTTTCTCAGAAAGCTTCTTTCTAGTTTTTATCTGAGGATATTTCCTTGTTTACTATAGGCCTCAATGCATTCCCAAATATCCCTTTGCAGATTCCAAGAAAATGGTGTTAGCAAATTGCTCCATGAAAACAAACGTGCAAATTTGTGAGGTGAATTCAAACATCTCAAAGAACTTACTTACAAAATTTCTTTCAATTTTTTATCTGAGGTGATTTCTTTTGACACCACAGGCTTCAATGCGATCCAAAATATCCCTTCTCATGTTCCCCAAAAACAGTGCTCCCAAACTGAATTATGAAAAGAATCATGTAACTCTGTTAATTGAATTAATGCATCACAATGTGGTTTTCCAGAAAGCTTCCTTCTAGTTTTTATATGAGGATAATTCCTTTGTCACCATAAGTTTCAATGTGCTCCAAAATATTCCACTGCAGATTCCAACAAAAGAGTGTTAGCAAACTTCTCAATAAAAAGAACAGTGTAACGTTGTAAGATGAAGTCACACATCATGAAGCAGTTTCTCACAAAATTTTTTTATAGTTTTTTTCTGAGGATATTTCCTTTTTCAACATAGGCCTCAATTCACTTCCAAATATCCATTTGCAGATTCCACGAAAACAGTGTTAGCAAACTGCTCCATGAAAACAAAGGTGTAACTCTATGAGATGAATTCACACATCATAAAAAACTGTCTCAGAAAGCTTCCTTCTAGTTTTTGTTTGAGGATATTTCATTTGTCACCATATGCTTCTATATGATCCAAACTATCCCTTCTCAGATTTCTGAAAAACAGTGCTAACAAACTGATCCATGAAAAAATTTGTGTAACTCTGTGAGATGAATTCAGGCATCACAAAGCAATTTCTCAGAAAATTTCTCTTTGCTTTTTATCTGAGGATATTTCATTTGTCACCATATGTTTCAAACCATTCCCAAATATCCTAATGCAGATTCCACAAAAACAAGGTTAGGAATCTGCTCCAAGAAAGGAATTGTGTAACTCTATGAGATGAATTTACACATCACAAAGCAGTTTCTCAGAAAGCTTCTTTCCACTTTTTATGTGAGGATATTTCCTTTTTTTACCATACGTTTCAATGAGATCCAAAATATCCCTTATCAATTTACCCAAAAACAGTACTACCAACATGCTGCATGAAAAGAGTGGTGTAACTCTGTGAGATGAATTCACACATCACAAAGCTGTTTCTCAGAAAGATTCTTTTTAGTTTTTATCTGAGGATATTTCTTTTTCATCACATTCCTCAATGCTCTCCAGAATATCCCATTATAGATTCCACGAGTAAAGTGTTAGCAGACCTGTCAATGAAAAGGATGGTGTAATGCAATGAGATGATTTCACACATCACAAAGAGGTTTCTCAGAACGCTTGCTTTGGACTCTTATCTGAGGATATTTCCTTTGACACCATAGGCTTCAAAGTGCTCCCAAATATCCTATTGCATATTACACGAGAACAGTGTTATCAAACTGCTTAATGAAAAGTACAGTGTAATTCGGTAAGGTGAATTCACACATCACAAAGCCGTTTCTCAGAAAGCTTCTTTCTAGTTTTCAAGTGAGGATATTTAGTTTTCCACCATTGACCATAACTCGCTCCCAAATATCCCTTTGTATATTCCATGAAAACGGTGTTAGCAAACTGTTCTAATGAAAAGAAAGTTGTTACTGTGTGAGATGAATACACACATCACAAAGAAGTTTCTCAGAAAGCTTCTTTCTAGTTTTTATCTGAGGATATTTTCCTTGTCACCATACTGTTTAATGTCATCCAAATATCCCTTCTCATATTCCCCAAAAAGAGTGTTAACAAACTGCTCCATGAAAACAATGGTGTAACTATGTGAGATGAATCCACACAAATTCATCTCAGATTCCACAAAAACAGCAGATTCCACAAAAACAGTGTTAGCAAACTGCTCCATGAAAAGAAAAATGTTACTCTGTGAGATGAATACACACATAACAAAGAAGTTTGTCAGAAACCTTCTTTCTAGTTTTTATCTGAGGATATTTCCTTTTTAACTATAGTTCTCAACTCACTCCCAAATATCACATTGTAGATTCCATGGAAACACAGTTAACAAACTGCTATATGAAAAGAAAGGTGTTCCTCTGTGAGATGAATACACACATCACAAATAAGTTTCTCAGAAGTTTTCTTTCTAGTTTTTATCTAATTATATTTCCTTTGTCAGCGGAGACATCAATGTGATCCAAAATATCCCTTCTCAGATTCCCCAAAAACAGTGCTAGCAAACTGCTCCATGAAAACTATTATGTAACTTTTTGAGATGAATTCACAAATCATAAAGCAGTTTCTCAGAAAGATGCTTTCTAGTTTTTGCCTGAGAATATTTACTTTTTTCCCTTAGGACTCAGTGCACTCATGAATATTTCTTTGCATATTTCACAAAAATTTTGTTAGCAAATTGCTCCATGAACAGAATGGTGTAAATTTGTGAGGTGAATTCACACATCACAAAGCAGTTTCTCAGAGAGCTTCTTTTTTGCTTTTGTCTGAGGATATTCCCTTTGTCACCATAGGCTTCAATGCACTCTCAAATATCCTTTTACAGATTCCTCATAAACAGTGCTACCATACTGCTCCATGAAGGGAATGGTGTAACTCTGTAAAATGAATTCACACATCATAAACCTGTTTCTCAGTAAGCTTCTTACTAGTTTTTATCTCAGAATATTTCCTTTTTCACCATATTCCTCCATGTGCTTTGGAATATCCCACTGCAGATTCCAGAAGTAATATGTTAGCAAACTTCTCAATGAAAGTAATGGTATAACTCTGTGAGATGAATTGACACATCACAAAGCAGTTTCACAGAAAGACGCTTTTTGGTTGTTTTCTGAGGATATTTCCTTTATCACAGTAGCCATCATTGCACTCCCAAATATCCTATTGATGATTCCAAGGAAACAATGTTATCAAACTGCTCAAAGAAAATAACAGTGTAATTCTGTGAGATGAATTCACACATTACAAAGCAGTTTCTCAGAAATCTTCTTTCTCATTTTTATCTGAGGATATTTCCTTTTTCACTATAGGTCTCAAAGTGCTCATAAATATACTTTTGCAGCTTCCACGTAAAGAGTGTTAGCAATCTGCTGCATTAATGAAAGTCTTACACTGTGAGATGAATACATACATCACAAAGAAGTTTATCAGAAAGCTGATTTCTGCTTTTCATTTGAAGATATTTCCTTTGTCACAATAGGCTTCAATGCGATTGAAAATATCCCTTCTTAGATTACCCAAAAACAGTGCTACAATACTGTTCCTTGAAAGGAATCGTGTAACTCTTTGAGTTGAATTCACAAATCACAAAGCAGTTTCTCAGAAACCTTTCTAGTTTTTGTCTGGGGTTATTTCCTTTGTCACACTAAGCCTCAATGATCTCTGAAATATACCATTGCAGATTCCAAGAAAATAGTGTTAGCCAACTGCTCAATTGATAGTAACAGTGTAACTGAGATGAATTCACACATCACAAACCAGCTTCTGAAAAAGCTTCTTTCCAGTTTTTATCTGAGGATATTTTCTTTTTCACTATAGGCCCAATGCATTCCCAAATATCCCTTTGCAGTTTCCAGGAATACAGTGATAGCAAACTACTCCATGAAAAGAAAGGTGTAACTCTGTGAGGTGAATTTACACATTACAAAGAGCTTTCTCAGAAAGATTCTCTCTAGTTTTTATCAGAGGATATCTCCTTTGTCACCATGGACTTGAATGAGATCCAAAATATTCCTTCTCAGATTCCCCAAAAACATTGCTACCAAACTACTCCATAAAAAGAATCATGTAATTCTGTGAGATGAATTAACACATCACAAAGTGGTTAATCAGAAAGCTTCTTTGTAGTTCTTATATGAGCCTATTTCCTTTTCCACCACAGGCTTTAACGCAGTCCAAAATATCGCTTTTCAGACACCACATAAACAGTGATGCCAAAGTGGTCCCTCAACAGATATTTCCTTTGTCACCATACACGTAAATGAACTCCCAAATATCCTATTGCAGATTCCACAAAAGCAGTGTTATCAAGCTGCTCCATGAAAAGAACAGTGTAATTCTGTGACAAAGGAAATATACTACTTCCAATGTGATCCAAAATATTAAAACCTTTCAAAAACTACTTGCAATACAATCCAAAATATGCCTTCTCAGATTCCCAAAAAACAGTGCTGCAAAATGATCCATAAAAAGAATCGTGTAACACTGTGAGGTGAATTAACACATCACAAAGCCGTTTCTCAGAATGCTTCTTTCTCATTTATATTTGAGGATATTTCCTTTTTCACTTCCAATATCCCTTTGCAGATTCCATGAAAACGGTGTTAGCAAACTCCTCAATGAAAAGAACAGTGTGACTCTGTGAGACGAATTCACACATCACAAAGCAGTTGATCAGAAAGCGTCTTTTTGGTTTTTGTCAGAGGATATTTCCTTTGTTACCATAGACTTCAATGCGCTACCAAATATAATGTTGCAGATTCCATGAAAACAGTGTTATCAAACTGCTCAATGTAAAGAACGGTGTAATTATGTGAGATAAATTCACACATCAGAAAGCAGTTTCTCACAAAGCTTCTTTCTCGTTTTTTTTCTGATGATACTTCCTTTTTCATTATAGGCCTCAAAACACTCCAAAATTTCCCTATGCAGATTCCACGATAACAATGTTGGCAATCAAATTCATGAAAAGAAATGTGTATCTTGGTGGGATGAATTCACACCTCACAAAGTAGTTTCTCAGAATGATTCTTTCTAGTTGTTATCTTAGGATATTTCCTTTGTCACCATAGGCTTCCATGGGCTCCCAAATATCCTATTGCAGATTCCACGTGTACAGTGTTAACACTCTGTTCCAAGAAAAGAATAGTGTAACTCTGTGAGATGAATTCACACATCACAAAGTGGTTTCTCAGAATGATTCTTTCTAGTTGTTATCTGAGGATATTTCCTTTTTCACTATAGGCCTCAATGTGCTCCCAAATATCCCTTTGCAGATTGCTCGAAAACAGTGTTAGGAAACTTTACCATGAAAATAAACTTGTTAATCTGTGAGAGGAATTCAAACATCACAAGGAGCTCCCTCATAAAGCTTCCCTCTAGCTTTTCTGAGGATATTTTTTTTTTCACTATAGGCCTCAAAGCGCTCCCAAATATCCCTTTGTAGATTTTATGAAAACAGTGCTACCAATATTATCCATGAAAAGTATCGTGTATCTCTCTGAGATGAACTGACATATTACAAAACGTATTCTCAGAAAGCTTCTTTCTAGTTTCTATATGAGGATATTTTCTTTGTCAGCATAAGCTGCCATGCACTCTGAAATTTCCCATTGCAGATTCCAAGAAAACAGTGTTAGAAAACTGCTCAATGAAAAGAACAGTGTAACTCTGTGAGATGAATTCACCCATCACAAAGCAGTTTCTCAGAAAGCTTCTTTCTAGATTTTATCTGAG
>NW_012116966.1:503536-522171 GCF_000951035.1 Colobus angolensis palliatus
CAAATTCCCTAAAAACAGTGCTACCAAACTGATATATGAAAAGAATCGTGTAACTCCGTGAGATGAAATAAAACATCAAAAAGCAGTTTTTCAATAGCTTCTTTCTGGTTTTTATATGAGGATATTTCCTTTCTCACCATAAGCTTCAATATGCTCAGAAATATCCCATTGCAGAACCCAAGAAAAGAGTGTCAACAAACTGCTAAATGAAGAGAACAGTGTAACTCTGTGAGGTGAATTCACACATCACAAGGCAGTTTCACAGAAAGATTCTTTCAACTTTTTATCAGAGGATATTTCCTTTTTCACTACAGGCCTCAATGTGTTCCAATATATCCCTTTGCAGATTCTATGAAAACGGTGTTAGCAAGCTGCTTAATTAAAGAATGCTGTAACTCTGTAAGACGAATTCACACATTACAAGAAGTTTCTCAGAAAGCTTCTTTCTAGTTTAAATCTGAGGATATTTCCTTTGTCACCATAGGCTTCAATGTAATCCAAAATATTCCTTCTCAGATTCCCAAAAAACAGTGCTACCAAATTTATCTATGAAAAGAATCGTGTAACACTGTGAGATGAATTAACATACCACAAAGCGGTTTTTCAGAAAGCTTCTTTCTAGTTTTTATATGAGGATATCTCGTTTTCCACCATAGGCTTCAATGCGCTCCAAAATATACATTCTAAGACACCAGAAAAACAGTAATTCCAAAGTGCTCCCTCAACAGAAACATTTAGCTCTATTAGACGAATGTAAACATTACAAAGGAGTTTCTCCAAAATCTTCTCTCCTGTTTTTACCTGAATAATTTTTTGTTACCTTAGACCTCTATGTGGTGCCAAATATCCCTCTGCAGATTCCACAAAAACAGTGCTAAAAAACTGCTCTATGAAAAGAATGATGTGACGCTTTGAGATAAATGGACCCATCACAAGTTAGTTTCTCAGGATGCTTCTTTCCAGTTTTTATCTGAGGATATTTCCTTTTCCACCGTAGGCTTCAATGCACTCCCAAATATCCCTTCTCAGACACCACACAAACAGTGATGCCAAAGTGGTCCCTCAACAGAAACGTTTAGCTCTATGAGATCAATGCACTGCTCACAAAGGAGTTTCTCAGAGAGTTTCTCTCCAATTTTTACCTTAAGATACTTCTTTTTTTGCCATTGGACTCTATGTGCTCCCAAATATCCCTTTGCAGATTCCACAAAAACAGTATTACCAATCTGCTCAAGGAAAAGAAAGGTTTATCTCTGTGAGATGAATTCACACATCACAAAGCAGTTTCTCAGAAAGCTTCTTTCTAATTTAAATCTGAGGATATTTCCTTTTTCACCATACGCATCAATGTGCTCCCAAATAACACTTCTCAGACACCACAAAAACACTGTTGTTGAACTACTCAATCAACAAAAAATTTAAACTCTGTGAGAAGAATCCACACATCCCAAAACCATTACTCAAAGTGCTTCTCTCCAGTTTTCATCTGCAATTATTTCATTTTTCACTATAGGCCTCTGGGATGTCCCAAATATCCCTTTGCAGATTCCATGAAAACAGTGCTATCAAACTGCTCAAAGAAAACAATTGTGTATATTTTATGATGAATTCACCCATTCCAAAGAAATTTCTCAGAAAGCTTCTTTCTAGTTTTTATCTCAGGATATTTCCTTTTCCACCCTCCACTTCCATGCACTCCCAAATATCCCTTCTCAGACACCACAAAAACAGTGATGCCAAACTGCTCTCTCAACAGAAAGCTTTAACTCTATGAGATGAATGCACACATCACAACGCAGTTATCAGAAACTTTCTCTCCTGTTTTTACCTGTAGATACTTCCTTTTTCAATGTTGGCCTATATTTGCTTCCAAATATCCCTTGCACATTCCACAAAAGGAGTGCTAACAAACTGCTCAATGAAAAGAAAGCTTTAACTCTGTGAGATAATTCGCCCATCACAAAAGAGTCTCTCAGAAAGCTTCATTCTAGCTTTTATCTGAGGGTATTTCATTTTTCACATAGGTTTCTCTGTGCTCCTAATATCCCTTCGTATATACCGCAAAAACAGGGTTACCAAACTGCTCAATGAAAGGAATCAATTACCTCTGCGAGATGAGTTCACCCATTACAAAGAAATTTCCCAGAACGCTCCTTTCTAGGTTTTCTCTTTGCATATTTTCTTTTCCACCATCAGCCTCAATGTGCTCCCAAATACCGCTTCCCAGACACCACAAAAACAGTGATGAAAAACTGCTCAATCACCAAAATGGTTTATCTCTATCAGGTGAATACAAACCTCACAAAACAGTTTCTCAAAACCTTCACTCCATTTTTTATCTGAAGATATTTCCTTTTTCACCATAGGCCTATATGAACTCCAGAAAATCCCTTTGCAGATTCCCCCAAAAGAGTGCTGCCAAACTGTTGGGGTCTGCGTGTTTCCTAAACAAAGGAATTAACACACAAGACAACACAAGACAAATATGGCGGCCACCCAGAAAGACACGCTCTGCATTATTTTATACAGTGGTTTGTGGAACGTTACCAAGTCACAAGACACATTGTTGTTTTTCTGATGTTTCCCTGACTTTCTGGATTTTCAAGATGTTTACATGTAAACAAGCCCCCAGGGTCTGCTGTTTGCAGTTGGCTCCTTTGTCTTTCCTGTTTGCAGGGAAGGAACATACTGCTTTGTTTGCAAGAGCAGGACGTACTGGGAACGTCTCGTTTGTGAGCATGTAGTCTTCTACATTTCCCCTTTCTTTATTTACAAGTTTGAATTTCTTTCAAAACCATCATTACATGTTGGGCTTGCTGGGATTCGGTGTATGTCCTTTGGCACCATCTCCAGCAGACTGTGAAAATGACAAAAACAAGAACAGCAATCAATACATTGCTAGAAACAGAGGTCAGCAAAGTTTTTACAGGGCTCATAGGGTTCAAAGACGTCAAACTTTGTGCAATACCAGTCATCACATCTGCATCAGTCAGCAGCAGTAACTGATTGTGAAATGTTTCAGAAATGTTCTGTGTTAATTCTTGTATTTCTGACAATTTACTACAGCCAGCATAGCCAGGAATAAAGCCAGTGGGGTTTTGGGCTGCCCAGCTTGTTGAACAACCTCTTCAGCTTTCTGAGTAAGCTTTTTCAGTTGATCCCATGTTGGGGGCTCTGCACGTTGAGTCCTGAAGGTGAATGTTCTCTGAGCACTCAGATTCAGCTCCTGAAATTCCTTGAGAAATCCTTAGATTGGCTCCTCTTCGCCATGGCAGTGTTTCAACCGTCAAGATGGAAACCACTCCTCCGGCACCTGTACGGATAAGAGCATAGCCTCACTCCCATTGTAAAACCTTTCCTTTTAAGTATTTCCCTTGTAATGAAAGATCATACACACACAGATTACTGTTTTGTGGCTTTTCTAAAGGCTGTTGAAAATGTTTCACCACTGCAGACTGCTGTAATTGGTATCAATGGTTGAGAAAATTTAAAGCAAAAAGGGCTTTCAGAATTTGGTGTTTTGGGGAATCTCTCCCATCTCCCCCTTTTTGTTTTAAAAGTTGTAATTTTAAGGTAGCATTGGCTCTTTCAATAATTGCTTGACCTTTACTGTTATATGGAATACCAGTGGAATGATGAATATGGTATAAAGAAAGGAACGCAGCCAATTTACAAGAGCAATAAGCAGGGAGCATTATCAGTTTTTAGTTCAGCAGGTACTCCCATAACAGCAAAGCAAGTAAGTAAATGAGTAATAACAGAGTCAAACTTTTCAGAAGGCAATGGTGTGGCCCATTGGAAATGTGACCAGGTATCAATTGTATGATGAACATATTTTAAACGACTAAAAGAAGGAACATAAGCTACATCCATTTGCCAAATGTGATTTTGTTGAATGTCTTGAGGATTAATACCTGGACTTTATTTTTATTTTTATTTTTATTCATTTATTTTTTTTTGAGGCAGGGTCTCGCTCTGTTGCCCGGACTGGAGTGCAGTGGCCAGATCTCAGCTCACTGCAAGCTCCGCCTCCTGGGTTTACGCCATTCTCCTGCCTCAGCCTCCCGAGTAGCTGGGACTACAGGCACCCGCCACCTCGCCCGGCTAGTTTTTGTATTTTTAGTAGAGATGGGGTTTCACCGTGTTAGCCAGGATGGTCTTGATCTCCTGACCTCGTGATCCGCCCGTCTCGGCCTTCCAAAGTGCTGGGATTACAGGCTTGAGCCACCGCTCCCGGCCAATACCTGGACTTTAAAAACGTGCAATAATAGGAGCACAAGATGGGCAGGCTCTGACAATAGCTCAGGCTGGATGGCGTGTTATAGAAAATCACCATTGTAATCCTAAACTATTAGTATGATGTAGTTGGTGCTCATCCTGAGCCCTTTGGACACTACCAATAAGTAAAGAATCAATCTGATTATTGCCAAAAGATAAAGGTCCTGGCAAAGCTGAATGAGAACGAATATGAGTGGTAAAGAATATTGTTGAAGAAAAGCAAATAATTTATTACTAGTGTATGTTTGGACGAACGGAGGTAAGATGGCTCACTTCCGGGTTCTTCATCACCAATTTTTCCCGTGCGCTCGAAAATGTAGCTGGTGCCCGGGAAGGTGCAGATTAATCAGGCATCTGCCAGGTGATGTCAATCCAAAGAGACCAAGATTTACCTGGTGGCACCTGTGGAGCCCCTCCCCCTCCCCGACACACCCATGCCCCTCCTATTGCCCTTTCACTCCTAGAAAAGCCGCTCTCAGTGGGCACACTGTGGCGGGCTTCCTCAGCCCCTATTTTTGTTGGGACTGTATCAGGAACTCCGCGCAAGGGCTTTACTGGGCGACTCTCTTGGCCTCCTTTGCTGGAGACCGACAGACCCTACCCCAACACTTCCTTTCCTGAAGCTAGATGATCAAAGAATAAATTTGCAGTTTTGCTTCTAGCCTTGCCTAATCGCTAGTTCTTTTGTGCTCTCTCTGGTGGTTCTTAGAAAAACAAATCAGTTGGTGCCGAAACCCGGGAGGACATCCCTCCTCAGGCCTCTAAGCATTGAGGAACCTCCTCCTGCTCCTACACCGCAGACGGACCAGGACCTGAGACCCGCTTTCCTCACTCTCATGGCCTCTCTGGGGTAAGTGCCCTTGTCTCCTCTTTACCTCCCTCGGCGCAGGTCCGAGGCCCACTTTTGAGCCACCAAGTGGCTTGGGAGCCACCACGTGGCCGGGGAGACCTGTTCAGGACGTCCACCTGAAGGTAATCTCTACCTGGTCTCCAAGAGCCTCCAGTCTGTCTCTGGTGGTTCCAAAGGACCTACTAGCCAATTTAAAAATCTTACAGCTCAAACAAGACCTTAGGAGGAAGCAGTTAATTTTTTTTTCCACTGTGGCATGGCCCCAATATAAACTAAACAATCAGTCTCAGTGGCCATCAGAGGGCACTTTAGACCACAATGTTTTGATAGACCTTAGCAATTTCTGCCAGCGGCTAGGCAAGTGGTCCAAAATTAATTACATACAAGGCTTTTGGGCTTTACACTCTCGTCCCGACTTGTGTAGCCGGTGTTCTTTGGTTCAGGTTGTGCTGGCCAAGGACGCCAGCTCACAGGAACTCGAAAAAGAGGATTCTTCATTCCTTTCTGTTCAGCTGGAGGACCTAGGGTTTCCTTCTGTTTCTGCAAACTCACCTCCGCCTTATACTCCGCTTTCTCCTCCTGTCCAGACTCCTCCTTCCTCCTCTTTATCTACTAGTAATCCGCTTGGTCCTGTGCCTCCTCCGGGGCCCCCAACTGGTTGTCTTGAGTCTCCTGTCTCTGCCCACACCCGGACTAAGTGCCCTGCTGATGCCCCCACTCCTGCCCCACACCCTCCTACGGTTTTAGCAGATTTTTGAGAGGTAGCTGGGGCAGAGGGGGTAGTCAGAGTATATGTCCCTTTTTCATTGGCCAATCTTTCCAAAGTTGAGAAGCCTTTAGTTGATTTCTCAGCTAATCCTACCATATACATAAAGGAATTTGGATACCTTTGTCAGGCCTATGACTTAACTTGGCATGACCTCCAGGTGATCCTAACTTCCACCGTTAACCCTGAGGAGCAGAAGCGCATCCTAGTGGCTGCCAGGCAGCACGCCAACCAACTACATTTAACTGATGCCGCCATTCCATTAGGGGAGCAAGCAGTCCCCTTGGCGGACCCAGACTGGGACTATCAAGTAGGCCAGCCTGGGTGCCGTAAGTGAGATGTAATGGTCCAGTGTTTGTTGGCTGGTATGCAAGCAGCCTCAAACAAAACTGTAAATTTTAACAAATTAAAAGAAATTATTCAAAATCCGGAAGAAAATCTAGCCACATTCTTAAATAGGCTGACTAAGGTTCTAACCCAATATACCCGGTTAGATCCGGCCTCCCCCACAGGGGCCACCATTTTGGCGTCTTCTTTCATTTCTCAATCAGCTCCTGACATTCATGAAAAACTTCAAAAGGTAGAGAATGGTCCTCAGGCAACAATACAAGACCTAGTTAAATTAGCCTTTAAGGTCTATAACTCCAGAGAGGAGACGGCTGAAGCACAGCGACAGGCTCGCCTGAAACAGAAAGTACAGCTCCTAGCAGCAGCTTTACAGCCCAGTCGTAACCCCAGATCAGAGAGTACACACCCTGCAGACTCCAAGGTTAAAAAAAAAGCCTGCTATAGGTGTGGCAAGGCAGTACACTATGCCAACAGGTGTCCACGGGGCCCTCGAGCCCCAACGCAGCCTTGCTATAAGTGCAAGGCGTCAGGACATTGGGCCAGTGAGTGTCCGAACCCTCGTCCATCAGCAACCCCCTGCCCTATTTGCCAAAAGGAAGGACACAGGAAGTCTGATTGCCCCACCCTGGGAACAGGTGCTGCGTCTCAACATGCCTCCCTTTCCCAGGATCCTGGGAGCTCCTTCCAGCTCCTACATCTGGATGATGACAAATGAAGGTGCTGAGACTCAGGGACCCCCATCACCCTCGCCGAGCTGCGGGTAACTCTCCTGGTAGTGGGTAAGACAATTAATTTTTTGATCGATAGCGGGGCTACCTATTCTGTTTTGCCGTCCTTCTCTGGACCTAGCTTTTCATCCAATATCACTGTAGTAGGAGTGGACGGAAAGCCATCCACTCCACGAAAAACTCCATTCCTTAATTGCTGCCTGGCTAACAACTACTTTGTGCACTCCTTCCTCATTATACGCTCATGCCCTACCCCTTTATTAGGCCGAGACATTTTAAGCACCTTAAAGTCCTCCATATTCATTCCCACCAACCCATCCACTCTCCTTCAACCTTTTCATGACCTGTTGCTTATGCTTTGGGCAGGTGTACAAGCTTCTTCTATGTCGCCTCCATCCCCATCTTCCCTATTTCTGTACACCCTCAAGTGTGGGACACTTCCACTCCAGTCATAGCGGCCCACAACCCAGCAGTTCTTGTCAAGCTCAAAGATCCCACTCGATTCCCAAACCGCCCCCAATTCTCTCTCTCTCCAACACATCTGCAAGGTTTAAAGCCAATTATTACGTGACTATTTAGCCAACATATTCTTGTCCGCATACATTCCCCCTGTAACACTCCAATACTTCCAGTTAAGAAGGCAGATGGAACGTGTAGGTTAGTACAGGATCTTCAGCTAGTAAATGAGGCTATCCGTCCCATGCATCCTGTAGTTTCCAACCCTTACACCCTTCTGTTCCATATCCCTACTAATTCTACTTATTTTACTGTGCTAGACCTTAACGATGTCTTCTTTACCATACCCCTACACACAGACTACCAGTTACTTTTTGCTTTCACATGGGAGGGGCCAGACACACATATCTCCACTCAACTGATGTGGACAGTCCTCCCACAAGGGTTCCAGGGAAGCCTCCATTTCTTCGGTCAGGCCTTAGCAAAAGACATTGCCTCCTGCCCTCTCACTAATAGCAAAGTTCTACAGTATGTAGATGATCTCCTAATTTGTAGCCCTACCAAACAAGACTCTCTTCTAGGCACTGCAACTCTCCTTAACCATTTAGCTTCACTAAGTTATAGAGTATCTAAACACAAGGCCCAAATTTCTTGCCAAACCGTCATATACTTAGGAATTGAAATCACCCCAACAACCCGGTCATTAACTACCGATTGCATGGCCTTAATACACACCTTCTTCCTCCTCAAAATGCAAAAGAAATTCAATCCTTCATAGGTCTAATAGGTTTCTTCAGACATTGGATCCCCAATTTTGGAATCTTAGCCAAACCTTTATATGCTGCAGTTTAAGAAACATCACATGGGCCTTTGTCCAAACCCAAGTTAATCTCAATTTATTTCACCCGTTTAAAAGCTTGCCTTCTCTCACAACCTACACTCTCACTGCCTGATTTTCAGCGTCCCTTCCAACTCTTTACAGATGAAAGGCAGAAAGTGGCAGTTGGTTTTTAGCCCAGCCTGTTGGCAGCACCCACCACCCTGTGGCCTATCTATCCAAACAACTAGACCCAACTGTACAAGGCTGGCAACCCTGTCTGCATGCATTAGCAGTGGCAGACTGCCTGACCCAGGAAGCAAAAAAGCTCATTAGAGGCAGTAATCTCACAGTCCTTTCCACACATCATCTTCAGGATCTCATCTCTCATAAAAGTATTAGCCACTTAACTCCATCCCAGCTCCAACTTTTTCATCTCTTATTCATAGAAGACCACACTGTTACTTTAGAAGTTTGCTCTTCTCTAAATCCAGCCACTTTGCTACCAGACCCTCTTAAAGCACCCCATACTAAACATTCTTGTCCTGAGGTCCTGGAGGCTCAACCCCCAAGCCACTTACACTTGCATGACCGGCCCCTACAGAATGCACAATTAACCCTATTTGTGGATGGCAGCTCCTTTATCAACCCTCAAGGAAACAGACAGGCAGGATATGCAGTAGTTACCTCGTCCACAGTTTTAGAGGCAAAACCCCTACCACAAGGGACCACATCACAGCAGGCAGAACTTACTGCATTAACCAAGGCACTCCTCCTATCAAAAGGAAAAACAGTAAACATATATACAGATTCTAAATATGCTTTCCTAATTGCACACACTCATTCAGTCATTTGGAAAGAGGGAGGGTTTTTAACCCCCTGCGGTACCCCTATTATTAAAAAAACCCAAATACTCAAACTATTAGATGCACTGTTGGCACCTTCCAAGGTAGCCATTATACATTGTAAAAGTCACCAAACTTCATCTAGTCCGGTAGCAGCTGGCAACAATTTTGCTGACGTCACTGCCAAGTCAGCCACTGGATTTTCCACCTCTAAGCCTCCTTCTGTCTGTTTTCTCTCTCCCCAGTATGCCCCTAATTACACTCAGGAAGAAAAGGCTAAGCTATTACAAAATCCAACAGCCAAATTAACTACAGATGACTGGATATATACTAATAACAAATTAGTTATTCCTGAATTACAGCTCCATGCCATTCTAACAGACATACATAATTCTTTACATATGGGATGCAAAGCCTTATACAATTTTCTAAATCCCCTCCTCCATTGTCCAACACTACAAAAACATTTACTTATAATTAATCAGCAGTGCTTTACCTACCTAAAGGCAAATCCTCAAGGTGCATTGCATAATCCCCATCCCAGCCACCAACTCAGTGGACAGCAACCAGGTGAAGATTGGAAAATTGATTTCACACATATGCCAAGACATAAAAAATTCAAATACCTCTTAACCCTTGTGGACACCTTTTCAGGGTGGATAGAGTCCTATCCCACCACAGGAGAAACCGCTAACACTGTTGCCTCAATACCCACTGAACATATTATCCCTAGGTTTGGCCTCCCTGTCACCCTTCAATCTGACAATGGTCCAGCATTCATCTCCAAGGTAGTCCAACAGGTGGCAGCCCTCCTACACATCACCTGGAAACTCCACATCCCTTATAGACCTCAGTCATCTGGTAAGGTGGAAAAGGCTAACGGACTCATCAAACAACAGCTCACCAAACTCTCAATCAAAACCCGGCAGTCGTGGGTAACTCTCCTTCCCTTAGCCCTGACCCGGCTGTGGGCAGCACCTCAAAGCCCAACAGGCCTCAGTCCATTCGAATTAGTCTATGGACGATTCTTAACCCTCCAGCAAATACCTTCCCTGCCCGCCCCTTTGGCGAACTACCTCCCATATTTCACTCTTCTCAGACAAATCCTAAGACAACATGCTGAGTTAGCACACCCTCCTCCAACAGACGCTTACAACCCACATCTCTTCCTCAGTCCTGGAGACTAAGTATACATAAAAGATATTCAAGCCAAAGACTTACAGCCCAGGTGGAAAGACCCATATACTGTCCTCCTGTCTACACATACAGCAGCAAAACTTCTAGGACACATGCATTGGATTCATATTTCTCAGCTAAAAAGGGCCCCCACTGAAAGCAATCAGTGGAAATCAGTTCAACTTTCCCCCACTCGCGTCAAATTTACTATATTTTCTTAACTATCTCATAATCCTCAACCTTGCCAGGATAATCCTTCTGGGTTTTGCCTATATTCCAACAAACGCTTCCATTCCTTATTCCTATACTAATACTGTGCTTATTTTATGTTTCACCCCCATTTTGATCAAATTTCTTCAAGCCAAGATTCAAGGCACTGAATTCATGTCACCTTCAACCAGGTGCTTCTTCATCTGTGCGTCCAAATGGCAACCATAGACCCCAATCTTAATGACGCCCCTTAACAGCAGGAAGTAGCCAGATAGACCAAGGCGCCCCTTATCACTATTATCAATAAAAGGTCGGAATGTTTGGACGAACAGAGGTAAGATGGCACACTTCCAGGTTCTTCATCACCAATTTTTCCCGCACGCGCGAAAATGCAGCTGGCGCCCGGGAAGGTGCAGATTAATCAGGCATGTGCCAGGTGATGTCAATCCAAAGAGAACAAGATTTACCTGGTGGCACCTGTGGAGCCTCTCCCCCTCCCCGACATGCCCGTGCCCCACCTATTGCCCTTCCACTCCTAGAAAAGCCGCTCTCAGCAGGCGCACTGTGGTGGGCTTCCTCAGCCCCTATTTTTGTCGGGACTGCATCAGGAACTCCGCCCGAGGGCTTTACCGGGCGACTCTCTTGGCCTCCTTTGCTGGAGACCGACAGACCTTACCCCTACACTTTCTTCCCTGAAGCTAGATGATCAAAGAATAAATTTGCAGTTTTGCTTCTAGCCTTGCCTACTTGCTGGTTCTTTTGTGCTCTCTCTGGTGGTTCTTAGAAAAACAAATCAGTATAATGCTGAGAAAAAGAACCAGTGTACTCAGCACAAGCCACTTGCCAAGCCTCATGAATTTCCAACAGAGATTCAATGTATTGATTAGATAATCAGGTAATAATTTTTATAGGGTCAGCACCAAGCAACTGATGACCTCGATGTCGTCCTTTAATAAATAATTCAGCCAATTTATCAATATACAGTTGAATTTTCTTAATGGCTTTAGTAGCAAAAAACAGCCACTGCAGAATATTATTATCTTGGTGTAAAATGGCCGTTGACGAATGGGGAGTATGAAAAATACACAAAGAAAGTGGAATATTGGGTGCAATATATCAAGGTGAGCTTCACTAATTCATTTTTTACAAATGACAATTCTTCTGCTACAGGGGATAATTGACGAGAACTATTTAAATCTGAATCTCCTTCCAAGGTAGCAAATAGATGTTGCAATTTATAAGTAGGGATGATAAGAGCTGGATTAGGAAGCCCAGGTTGTAAAATTCCCATAGGTGGAATACAAGCATTTACAGCTCTAAGATCAGTTAATAAGTGCCGTTTTCCACTTTTCTTTTTAATGACAAACACAGGGGAATTCCATGCAGAAGTACTTGGTTCAATAAGCCCCTCGGCCAATTGTTCTTTAACTAAATTCTTTAAAATCTTAAGTTTTCCTTTAGGTAATGGCCACTGTTCCACCTAAACAGGACTTGTAGTTTTCCACTTCAAATGTAAAGCTTGAGACTTGTGGACACTGGCTAAGAGTTTAAAGGATTGCAGCCCATTTTGAACATCATATTTTTGGCAGCTGAAGAAATATGAGGAATGCTTAAAAAGGCACCAAATTGTTGCAAAAGATCACGGCCCCAAAGGTCAATATTAATGGGAACAATATAAAAGAACACTTTTCCTTGTTGCCCTTCAGGACCTACAAAGCTCAGGGGGCTCAACACTTTGGTAGACTATAGAAGCAGTACCTAGACCAGATAGAGTAACTGATACTTGTTTCTTTTTCCAATGATCAGGCCATTGAGCCAAGCATATAATAGATACATCCACTCCTGTGTCGACTAATCCCTCAAAAAGTATCCTACTAATTTGCAATGAACATAAAGGTTTTTGATCAGAAACTAAAGTTTCCCAGAAAACAGTTTTCCCAGTACTACCGAAACCTCCTTGATGAGACACATCTCTAGATAAGAAAGAATAAAAAGGCAATAAAAGCAGTTGTGCAATACATTCCCCTGCCTCTAGGTGCATAAATTGTGAGACTTGTACCTTAATAAGGATTTCATCAGTAAAATTAGGATCAATAATTCCTGTGACCACCATAACTGCCGCATAGCGCTGCTGCTTCGACCTAACAAAAGTCCTACATGTCCCTTTGGCAAAGGGCCACACACTCCAGTAGTTAACTTATATATTCCTCCATTAGGAGACAGAGTATAAGGTTGAGTAATAGCTAAGTCAGCAGCAGCACTCTGCTTAGTTGCAGCATAAAGCTGGGAAACAGGGGTGTGGGGTGATACACTTAAGGACGACTCGAAATCATTCCTTGATGTTGTAAGCCATCGCTCAGTGGGTATTGTGGTAGGCCTGCATTGTAATTGTTGGGGCCCCAAGCCTGCGGGTCCCGGTTCCCATTTCCTGGGAGGGTTGACAATAAATTTCCACTCTTTTCAGTTTTTGAACAGCATTCATTTGTCCAATGTCGACCTTTACCACATCATTTGCACTCCCCAGAGGGTAACTTTTTCTCTTTTGTGATAGGGAAGCGCAGTTTTTTCTGATGTCCTTTCTTATTGAGCATTGTAAATAGCTCCCCCAAAGCCTGCACAAGCCCGAATATACTCATCTAAATTAGCTCCACTGGCCTTTAAAGGTCTTAATAATTTTTGTTGCAGCTTTCATTTCTTTCAAAAATTTAAATTGTAGGGCTGTAAAAGTCACATTCTGGCCACCGTTTGGGAAATGAGCATTGGGGCCAAAAGCAGCCCGTGCTAGGGGAATAGATCTAATTCCTCGAAATCATCCTTTTCCTTCAATTCCTTCTTTTCTCCTACAGGAGGAAAAGTCACAGAGAAAACCTGACCTGACATAGTCAAAGAGGTTGGAGGTGGAGGCAAAGGGAAATCTTTTTAACAGGGAAGGCTCGTGGCGGAGAGATAGAGAAACAGGAGCAGCAACACCTTGCAATTTTAACAACTGTTGTAACATCTTTAAAATACGCTGCAAATCAGAATTTCCTTCAGATGAAGGAGGCATTAGCTCCTTTTCCAATTCCTTGTCCTCAACAACCAGGGCGTAAATATGTTCCTCTCTAGGATCATTCCTCTCTAAAGCTTCAGATATCTCACTTCCTGTGGCAGTATAGCCACACTCTGAGTCAGTTTCAAGTAACTCTAATGCCTGAGTAATGGAACTACACAAAGTCCACAAAGTCAGAGGCATCATTTGCCCTCACTGATGAGCTCGACTCAGAACTGTAACCACTTGTAACCATTCCTTTCGATTTAACTGCACTTTGTTTTGATATTGGAACCAATAACAATGTGGTTCATCATGGGCAAACAATCGCTTCAAAGTCTTTTCTTTTACTTCTACTCCTACAGGCATCAACAGTCCCTGGAGTAACCGCAAATATTCAGAGGACAGAGAGGTGGAATTCCTCATAATTTTCCCGTGGGTCCCCCTTCATTTATTTACCTGCCCGGGGTGTTCCCCCTCTGGTTCCTTGCTTTCGTGGAGCCATGGACCCTGCTTGCTGCACCAGATGTTGGGGTCCACATGTTTCCTAAACATAGGAATGAACACACAAGACAAGACAAACATAGCGGACACGCCAAACAACACGTTCCACTTTATTTTATGCAGTCATTTGTGGAATGTTAACAAGTCACAAGACACATTGTTGTTTTTCTGACCTTTCCCTGATTTTCTGGATTTTCAAGATGTTTACACATAAACAAGCCCCCAGGATCTGCTGTTTACAGCTGGCTCCTTTGTCCTCCCTGTTTGCAGGTAAGGAACGCCCTGCTTCATTTTCAAGAGCAGGACTTATCGGGAACCCCCTGCTTTGTTTGCAAGAGCAGGACTTATTGGGAACATCTTGTTTGCGAGCACGTAGTACTCTACACAAAACTGCTCAATGAAAAGAAACGTGTAACTCTGTGAGATGAATTTTTTCTAGTTTTTATGTGAGGATATTTCTTTTTTCACCATAGGTCTCAAAGCACTCCCAAGTATACCTTTGCAGACTCCTGGAAAACAGTGTTTGCAATCTGCTCCATGAAAAGAAAGGTATAACTCTGTGAGATGAATTCATACATCACAAAAAACTTTCTCAGAAAGCCTCTTTCTAGTTTTTATCTGAGGATATTTCCTTTGTCACCACAGGTTTCAATGTGATCCAAAATATCCCATCTCAGATGCACCAAAAACAGTGCTACCAAACTGCTCTATGAAAGCAATCATATAATTTTGTGTGATGAAATAACACATCAGAAAGCGATTTCACAGAAAACTTATTTCTAGTTTTTATATGAGGATACTTACTTTGTCACCATGAGCTTCAAAGCCCTCAAAAATATTAGATTTCAGATTCCAAGAAAACAGTGTGAGTAAACTGCTCAATGCAAAGAGCAGTGTAACTCTGTTAGATGAATTCACACATCACAAAGCAGTTTGTCAGAAGGGTTCATTTTAGCTTTTTTATGAGGATATTTCCATTGTCAAAATAACCTTCAGTGGGCTCTGAAACATGCAATTGCAGATTCCAAGAAAAAAGTGTTAGAAAGCCGTTCAATGAAAACAACTGAGTTGAATTCATACATCAAAAAGCAGTTTCTCAGAAAGCTTATTTCCTGTTTTTATGTGAGGATATATACTTTTTCACCATAGGCCACAATACACTCCCAAATATCAATTTACAGATTCCATGAAAGCATGGAGCAAAGGGCTCCATGAAAGGAATCATGTTACTCTGTGAGATGAATTCACATATCACGATGAAATTTCTCATAAAGATTCTTTCTAGTTTTTATCTGAGGATATTTTCTTTGTCACCATAGGCTTCATATCGATTGAAAATATCCCTCCTCAGATTCCCCAAAAACAGTGCTACCAAACTGATCCATGAAAAGTATCATGTTACTCAGTGGGATCAATAAACCCATCACAAATCGGTTTCTCATAAACAATTTTTCTAGTTTCATATAAGAATATTTCCTTTGTCACCGTAAACTCCAGTGCACTCCCAAATATGTCATTGCAGATTCCAAGAAAACAGTGTTAGCAAACTCCTCAATGAAAAGAATGGTGTAACTCTGTGAGATGAATTCACTCATCACAAAAAGTTTGTCAGAAAGCTTCTTCCTAGTTTTTTCTGAGGATATTTCCTTTTTCACTGTAGTCCACAATTCGCTCTGAAATATTCCTTTGCAGTTTAGATGATAACAGCATTAGGAAACTGCTCCATGAAAAGAAAGGTGTAACTCTGCATGATGAATTCACACATCACCAAGAAGTTTCTCAGAAAGCTTCTCTCTACTTTTTATCTGAGAAATTTTCTTTTGTCACCATAGGCTTCAATGTGATCCTAAACATCCCTTCTCTGGTTCTTCAAAAAGAGTGTTACCAAACTGCTGCATGAAGGGAAAGGTGTAACTGTGCAAGATGAATTAACACATTGCAAAGTGGTTTCTCAGAAATTTTCTTTCTAGTTTTTATATGAGGTCATTTCCTTTGTAATGATCAGCTTCAGTGCTCTCTGAAAAATCCATTTGTGGTTTCTAAGAAAACAGTATTAGCAAACTGCTCAATGAAAAGTACAGTGTAAATGAGAGACATGAATTAACACATCACAAAGTAGTTTCACAGAAAACTTCTTTATAGTTTTTTTCCGAGGATATTTCCTTTGTCTCCATAAGCTTCAATGTGCTCCAAAATATCCCATTACAGATTCCAAGAAAACAGTGTTACCAAACTGCTCAATGAAGAAATGGTGTAACTCTGTGAGATGAATTCACACACCACAAAGCAGTTTCTCAGAAAGCTGCTTTTTGGTTTTTATCTGAAGATGTTTAGACTTTCACCATATTCCTCAAGGCACAGGCGAGTAGCCCTATGCAGATAATGCAAAAATAGTGTTACCAAACTACTCCATGAAAATAAAGGTGTAAATCTGTGAGATGAATTCACACATCACAAAGAACTTTCTCAGAAAGCTTCTTTCTCTTTTTTATCTGAGGAAAATTACTATTTTACTATGATAGCCTATGGTTATCATAGGCTTCAATGCGATCCAAAATGTCCCTCCTCCAAATCCTCAAAAACAGTACTACAAAACTCCTCCGTGAAAATAACCGTGTAACTCTGTGAGATGAATTTACAAATCACAAAGTAGCTTCTTTGAAAACTTCTTTCCAGTTATTATCTGAGGATATTTCCCTTTTCACCATGAGCCTCATTGTGCTCATGAATATTCCGTTGCATATTCCATGATAATAGTGTTAGCAAACTGTTCCAAGAAAAGAAAGGTGTAAATCTGTGAGATGAATTCACACATCACAAACTTGTTTCTCAAAAAGCTTCTTTTTGATTTTTCTCTGAGGATATTTCCTTTGTCACCATGCCCTTCAATGTGCTCCAAAAAACCCAATCGCAGATCCCATGAAAACAGTGTCATCAAACTGCTAATTCAAAAGAATGGTTTAACACTGTAAGACGAATTCACTCATTACGAAGCTGTTTCTCAAAAAGTTTCTTTCTAATTTTTATCTGGGGATATTTCCTTTTTCACTATAGGCCTCAATGAGCTCCTAAATATCCCTGTGCAGATACCACAATAAGAGTGCTAGGAAACTTCTTCATGGAAAAAAAGGTGTAACTCTGTGAGATGAATTCACACATCACAAAGACCTTTATCAGAAAAGTTTTTTCTAGTTTTTATCTGTGAATATGTCCTTTGTCACCATAGTCTTCAATGTGATCCCAAATATCCCTTCTCAGTTTCCCCAAAAGCAGTGCTACCAAACTGCTCCATGAAGAGTATCATGTAACTCTGTTAGATGAATTCATAAATCACAAAGAGATTTCTCAGGAAGCTTCTTTCTAGTTTTTATATGAGGATATTACCTTTGTCAAAATAAGCTTCAATGCACTCCAAAATATCCCATTGCAGAGTCCAAGAAAAGAGTGTTAGCAAACTGCTCAATAAAAACAAGAGTGTAAATCTGTGAGATAAATGCACACATAATATAGCAGTTTCTCTGAAAGTTTGTTTCTAGTTTTGATTTGATGATATTTCCTTTTCACCATAGGCTTCAATGCACTTCTAAATATCACACTGCAGATTACACAAAAACAGTGTTAGCAAACTGCTCCGTGAAAAGAAATTTGTAACTCTGTGAGATGAATTCACACATCACAAAGTCCTTTCTCAGAAGCTTCTTTCTAGTTTTTATCTGAGGATATTATCTTTTTCACCATAGGCTTCAATGCGATCCAAAATATCAATTCTCAGATTCCTCAAACACAGTATACCAAACTGCTCCACAAAAGTGACCATTTAAATCTGTGAGATAAATTCACAAATCAAAACGCAGTTTCTCAGAAAGCTTGTTTCCATTTTTCATCTGTGAATAATTCCTTTGTCAACATAACCTTCAATGTGCTCAGGAATATGCCATTACAGATTCCAAGAAAACTGTGTTAGCAAACTGCTGCATAAAAAGAGCAGTGTAACTTTGTGAGATGAATTCACACATCACAAAACAGTTTCTCAAAACGCTTCCTTCTAGTTTTTGTCTGAGTGTATTTCCTTTCTCACCGTAGTCCTCAATGCACTCCCAAATATCCTTTTGCAGATTCCACTAAAACAGTGTTAGCCAATTGCTCCATGAAAATTGAGCTGTAAATTTGTTAGATGAATTCACACACAAAAAAGTTCATTCTCAGAAACCTTCTTTCTACCTTTTTTCTGAGGATATTTTCTTTGTCACCGTAGGTTTCAATACGATCCAAAATACCCCTTCTCAGATTCCCAAAAACAGTGCTTCCAAACTGCTCCATGAAAACAATCGTATAACTCTGTGAGATGAATTATCACATCACAAAACAGTTTCTCAGACAAATTCCTTCTAGTATTTATCTGAGGATATTTCCTATTTCAAAATAGGCCTCAATTTGCTCCCAGATATCACTTTGCACATACCTCAAAAACAGTGTTAGCAAACTGCCCAATGAAAAGTACAGTGTAACTCTGAGTTGAATTCACACATCACAAAGCAGTTTCTCAGAAAGTCTTTTTCTAGTTTTTATCTTAGGATATTTACTATTTCACCACAGGCCTCAATACCCTCCCGAATATCCCTTTGCAGA
>NW_012116966.1:522581-525203 GCF_000951035.1 Colobus angolensis palliatus
AAACAAAGTTATCAAACTGCTCAATGAAAATAATGGTGTAACACTGTGAGACGAAATTACACAACACAAAACAGTTTCTCAGAAAGTTTCTTTCTAGTTTTTATCTGAAGATATTTCCTTTTTCACCATAGACCTCGAGGTGTTCCCAAGTATCCCTTTGCAGATTCCACAAAAAAAGTGTTAGGACACTACTCCATGAAAAGAAAGCTGCAATTCTGTGTGATGAATTCACACATCTCAAAGAAGCTTCTCAGAAAGCTTATTTCTAATATTTATCTGGCTATATCCCCGTTTTCACTATAGGCTTCCATGTGCTCCCCATTATCCTTTTGCAGATTCCATGAAAGCAGTGCTACAATACTGACCCATGTAAATAATCGTGTAACTCCAGGAAATAAACTCACAAATCTCAAAGCAGTTTTTAAGAACGTTTCTTTCTATTATTTGTCAGAGGACATTTCCTTTGTCACCCTAAACTTGAATGTTCTCCAAAATATCCCATTGAAGATTCCAAGAAAACAGTGTTAGCAAACTGCTCAATGAAAAGAACAGTGTAACTCTGTGAGATGGATTCACACATCACAATACAGTTTCTCAGAAAGTTTCTTTCTAGTTTTTATCTGAGGATACTTCCTTTTTCACTATAGGCCTCATTGCGCTCCCAAATGTCCCTTGCACATTTCACGAAAACATGGTTAGCAAACTGCTCCATGAAAAGAAAAGTGCAAGTGTGTGAGATGAATTCACACAACATAAAGACCATTCTCAGAAAGCTTCTTTCTAGTTTTTGTCTAAGGATGCTTCCTTTGTCATCACTGGCTTCAATGCAATCCAAAATATCCTTCCTCAGATTCCCCAAAAACAGTGCTACCAAACTCATCCATGAAAGGAATCATGTAACTCTGTAAGATGTATTAAGAAATCACAAAATGGTTTCTCAGAAAGCTTCTTTCTAGATTTATATGAGGATATTTCCTTTGTCACCAGAAGCTTCAATGCACTCCGAAATATCCCTATGCAGATTCCAAGATAACAGACAGACTACTCAATGAAAAGAACAGTGTAACTCTCTAAGATAAATTCACATATCAGAAGGCAGCCTCTCAGAAAGCTTCTTTCTAGTTTTTGCATGAGGATATTTCTTTTGTCACCATAAGCTTCAATGCACTCCAAAATATCAGATTGCAGATTCCAATTAAACAGTGAAAGCAAACTGCTCAATGCAAAGATCCATGTTTCTGTTTGAGATGAATTCCCACATCACAACGCAGTTTCTCAGAAAGCTTCTTTCTAGTTTTTATCTTAGGTTATTTCCTATTTCAGCACAGGCCTCCATATGCTCCCAAATATCCCTTTGAAGATTCCAGGAAAAGTGTGTTATTAACCTGCTGAATGAAAACAGTGGTGACCTATATGAGGTGAATTCACACATCACAAATAACTTTCTCAGAAAGCTTCTGTCTAGTCTTTACTTGAGTATATTCACTTTGTCACCATAAGCTTCAATGCAATCCAAAATATCCCTTCTCAGAGTCCCCAGAAACAGTGCTACCAAACTGCTCCATGAAAGGAATCGTATAACTCTGTGAGTTGAATTCACAAATCACCAATCACTTTCTCAGAAAGCTGCTTTCTAGTTTTTTCTAAGGATATTTCCTTTGTCACCATAAGCACATGTGAGCTCTGATATATACCATTGAAAATTCCAAGAAAAGAGTGATAGTAAATTGATCAATGAAAAGAACAGTGAGATTAATTCATGCACCACAAAGCAGTTTCTCATAAAACTTCTTTCTAGTTTTTGTCTGAGTATATTTCCTTTGTCACCATGGGCATCAATGTGATTCAAAATATCCCTCCTCAGATTCCCCAAAAACAAAGCTACCAAACAACTGCATGAAAAGAATCGTGTAAGTCTGTGAGATGAATTCACAAATCACAGTGCCATTTCTCAGAAAGCTTCTTTCTAGTTTTTGTCTGAGTATATTTCCTTTGTCACCATGGGCATCAATGTGATTCAAAATATCCCTCCTCAGATTCCCCAAAAACAAAGCTACCAAACAACTGCATGAAAAGAATCGTGTAAGTCTGTGAGATGAATTCACAAATCACAGTGCCATTTCTCAGAAAGCTTCTTTCTAGTTTTTGTCTGAGTATATTTCCTTTGTCACCATGGGCATCAATGTGATTCAAAATATCCCTCCTCAGATTCCCCAAAAACAAAGCTACCAAACAACTGCATGAAAAGAATCGTGTAAGTCTGTGAGATGAATTCACAAATCACAGTGCCATTTCTCAGAAAGCTTCTTTCTAGTTTTTGTCTGTGGGTATTTCTTTGTCACCATAACCTTCAATGCACTCCGAAATATCCCATTGCAGATCCCAAGAAAACAGTGTTAACAAACTACTCAATGTAAAGAATAGTGTAACCCTGTGAAATGAATTCACACATCACAAAGCAGTTTCTCAGATAGCTTCTTTCTAGTTCTTACATGAGGGTATTTCCTTTATCACCATCAGCTTCAATGAACTTCCAAATATACCTTTGCAGATTCCACAAAAACAGTGTTAGCAACTGCTCGATGAAAAGAACAGTGTAAATCTGGGAGATGAATTCATGCA
>NW_012116966.1:525748-536015 GCF_000951035.1 Colobus angolensis palliatus
TATCCCCTTACAGATTCCAAGGAATTAGTGTTCGTAAACTGCTCCATGATAATAAAGGTGTAACTCTGTGGGATGAATTAACACATCAAAAAGTAGTTTCTCAGAAAGCTTCTTTCTAGCTTTTATCTGAGGATATTTCCTTTGCCATCATAGTCTTCAGTATGATACAAAATATCTCTTCTCATATTCCCCAAAATACTGCTGCCAAAATGGTAAATGAAAAGAGTCATTTAACACTTTGAGATGAATTAACACATCACAAAGCAATGTCTCAGAAAGCTTCTTTCTAGTTTTTGTATGAGGATATTTCCTTTGTCACCATAAGCTTTAATGTGCTCTGAAGTATCCCATTGTAGATTCCAAGAAAATACTGTTAGAAACTGCTCAATGGAAAGTACGGTGTGACTCTGTGAGATGAGTTCACAAATCACAAAGCAGTTTCTCAGAGAGCTTCTTTTTGGTTTTTATTTGAGGATATTTCCTTTGTCACCATAGGCTTCAATGTGCTCCAAAATATCCTATTACAGATTCCACGAATACATTTTTAGAAAACAATCCAATGAAAAGAACGGTGTAACTCTGTGAGATGAATTCAAACATCATAAAGCATGTTCTGAGAAAGCTTCTTTCTAGTTTTTATATGAGGATATTGTCTTTGTGACCATTGTCTTCAATGCGATCCAAAATATTGCTTCTCAGATTTCCCAAAAACAGTGTTACCAAACTGATCCATGAAAAGAATCAAATAAATCTGTGAGATGAATTAGGACATCACAAAGTGGCTTCAAAGAAATCTTCTTTCTAGCTTTTATATAGGAATATTTCCTTTTCCACCATAGACTTCAATGTGCTCCCAATTAGCCCTTCCCAGACACCACAAAAACAGTGATGCCAAGTGCTCCCTCAACAGAAATGTTCAGATCTATGAGATGAATGCACACATCACAAAGGAGTTTCTCTGAAATATTCTCTCTAGTTGTGACCTTAATAACTTTCCCTTTTCACCTTAGGCCTCTATGCGTTCCCAATTATCTCTCTGCAGATTCCACAAAAACAGTGCTAAAAAGCTGCTCCATGAAAAGAATGATGTAACTCTGTGAGATAAATTGACCCATCACAAAGCAGTTTCTCTGAAGCTTTTTTCTCATTTTTCTCTGATGATATTTGCTTTTCCACCATAGGTTTCAAGGTGCTACCAAATATTCTTCTGAAACACAACAAAAACAGTGATACCAATGTGGTCCCTCAACATAAATGTTTAGCTCTGTGAAATGAATGCACACAACATAAAAAGTTTCTCAGAAATCTTCTCGCCAGTTTTTACCTTAAGAATTTTCTTTTTTCACCTTAGGCCTCTATGTGCTCCCAAATATCCCTTTGGAGACTCCACAAAAACAGTGCTAACAATCTACTCCAAGAAAAGATAGGTGGAACTCTGTGAGATGAGTTCACCGATCACAAAGCAGTTTCTCTGAAAGCTTCATTTATAGTTTAAATCTGAGTATATTTACTTTTTCATCACAGACTTCCATGTGTTCCTCTCAGATAGCACAAAAACAGTAATGTTGAATTGCTGAATCAAAATAGATGTTGAACTCCATGAGATGAATACACGCAACAAAACCATTTCTTAAAAAAGTTTCTCTCTAGTTTGTATCTGAAGTTATTTCCTTTTTCACCATAGGGCTCTGGGAGCTCTTAAATATACCTTTGCAGTTTCCTTAAAAACAGGGATACCAAACTGCTCCATAAAAAGAATCGTGTAATTCCATGAGATGAAATCAAAAATCACAAAGCAGTTTCTCAGAAACCTTCTTTCTAGTTTTTGTCTGATGATATTTTCTTTGTCACTCTAAGTGTCAGTGTGTTCCAAAGTATACCATTGCAGATTCCAAGAAAACAGTGGTAGCAAACTGATCAATGAAAAGAACAGTGTAACTCTTTGAGGTGAATTCACACATCCCAAAACAGTTTCTCAGAAAGCTTCTTTTTGGTTTTCATCTGGGGGTATTTCCTATGTCACCATAGGCTTCAATGCGCTCCACAATATCCTATTGAAGATTCCATGAAAACATTGTTACCAAACTGCTCAATGAAAAGAAGATTGAACCTGTGTGAGATGAATTCACACATCACAAAGCGGTTTCTCAGAAACCTTCTTTCTAGTTTTTATCTGAGGATATTTCCTTTTTCACCATGGGCCTCAATGCACTCCCAAATATCCCTTTGCAGATTCCACGAAAACAGTGTCAGCAAACGAAACCATGAAATAAAGGTGTAACTCTGTGAGATGAACTCACACATCACAAAGAACATTCTCAGAAATCTTCCTTCTAGTTTTAATCTGAGGAAATTTCCTTTGTAATCATAGGTTTCAATGCAATTCAAAATATCCCTTCTCAGATTCAACAAAAAGAGTGCTACCAAACTGTTAATCGTGTAACTCTCTGAGATGAATTAACACATTACAAAGCAGTTTCTCAGAAAGCTTCTTTCTATTTTTTATATCAGATTTCCCTTTCCACCATATGCTTCAATGTGCTCCCAAATATCCCTTTGCAGACACAACAAAAACAGTGATACCAAAGTGCTCCCTCAACGGAAACATTTACCACTATGAGGATGTACACCTCACAATGGAGTTTCTCAGAAAGTTCTCTCCAGTTTCTACCTGAACAATTTTTTTTCACCTCAAGCCTCTATGTGCTCCCAAATATCCCTCTGCTGATTCCAGAAAAACAGTGCTACCAAACTGTGCATTGAAAAGAAAGGTTTAACACTGTGAGATATACTCACCCATCACAAAGTTTTTCATCAGGAAGCTTGTTTCTAGTTTTTATTTTAGGATATTTCTGTTGTCAGCATAGGCTTGAATGTGATCCAAAATATCCTTTCTCAGATTCCACAGAAACATTGTTAACAAAGTGTTCCATGAAAGGAAATTTTAACTCTGTGAGATGAATTCACAAATTCAAAAGCAGTTTCTCAGAAAGCTTCTTTCTAGTTTTTACCTGAGGATATTTTCTTTTCAACCATAGACTTCAATGGGCTCCCAAATACCCCTTCTCAGACACCATAAAAAGAGTGAAGCCTAAGTGCTCCCTCAACAGAAAGGTTTAGATCTATGAGATGAATACAGACATAATAAAGCAGTTTCTCAGAAAGCTTCTCTCCAGTTTTTACCTGAAGAACTTTCTTTTTTCACCTTAGGCCTCTATGTGCTCCTAAATATCCCTCTGCAGATTCCACAAAAACAGCACTACCAAACTGCTCAATGAAAACAATAGTGTAACTCTGTGAGATGAATTCACCCATCACAAAGTAGTTTGTCAGAAAGCTTCATTCTACTTTAAATCTGAGAATATTTCCTTTTTTCACCATAGGCTTCAATGTGCTCCCAAATATACCCTCTCAGATACCACATAAACAGTGATGCCAAACAGCTCAATGAACAAAAAGTTTAAACTCTGTGAGATGAATAAACACACCAAAAACAATTTCTCAAAAAGCTTCTCTCCAGTTTTTATCTGAAGTTATTTCCTTTCTCACCGTAGGCCTCTGGGAGTTCCTGAATATCCCTTTGAAGATTCCATAGAAACAGTGCTACCAAACTGTGCCATGTAAAGAATCATGTAACTGTGTGAGATGAATCACAAATCACAAAGCAGTTTTTCAAAACAATTATTTCTAGTTTTTGTCTGAGGATATTTTCTTTGTCACCTTAAACTTGAATGTGTTCCAAAATATCATATTGCAGATTCCAAAAACACAGGAGTAGCAAACTGCTCAATGAAAAGAACAGTGTAACTCTATGAGATGAATTCACTCATCACAAAGCAGTTTCTCACAAAGTTTCTTTTTGGTTTCTAACTGAGGATAATTCCTTTGTCACCATAGGCTTCAATGTGCTCCAAAATATACTACCAAATATTTCATGAAAACATTGCTAGCAAAATGATCAGTGCAAAGAACAGTGTAACTCATGAGATGAGTTCATACATCACAAAGTAGTTTCTCAGAAAACTTCTTTCTAGTTTTAATCTGAGGACATTTCCCTTTTCACCAAACGTCTCCAATCGCTCATAAATATCCCTTTGCAGATTCCATAAAAACAGTGTCAGGAAACTGCTCCATGAAAGGAAAGGTGTAACTCTGTGAGATGAATTCACACATCACAAAGCAGTTTCTCAGAAAGCTTCTTTCTAGTTTTAAACTGAGGATATTACCTTTGTCACCATAGGCTTTGATGTAATCCAAAATATGTCTTCTCAGATTCCCCAGAAACAGTGCTACAAAACTGCTCCATGAAAAGCATCATGTAAGTCTGTGAGATGAATTCAAATCCCAAAACTCTTTCTCAGAAATCTTCTTTCTAGTTTTTGTCTGAGGATATTTCCTTTTTCACCGTAAGGCTCAATGCACTCTCAAATATACCTTTGCAGTTTCCACGAAAACAGTGTTAGCAATCTGCTCCATGAAAAGAAAGGTGTAAATGTGTGAGATGAATTCACACATCACAAAGCAGTTTCTAAGAAATCTTCCTTTTTTTTTCCTGAGGATATTTCCTTTGACACTACAGGCTTCAATGCACTCCCAAATATACAATTGCAGATTCCATGAAAACAGAATTATTAAACTGTTCAATGTAAACCTCAGTGTATCTCTGTGAGATGAATTCACCCATCAAAGTAGTTTCTTATAAAGCTTCTTTCTACTTCTTATCTGAGGATATTTCTTTTTCCACTGTAGGCTTCAATGCACTCCCAAATATCCCTTCTCAGACACCACAAAAACACTGATGCCAAAGTGCTCCCTCAACAGAAACGTTTAGCCATGTGAGATGAATACAGACATCACAAAGGAGTTTCTCTGAAACCTTCTCTCCGGTTTTTACCTGAAGAATTTTCTGTTTTCACCTTATGCCTCTATGCACTCCCAAATATCCCCTTGCAGTTTCCACAAAAACAGTGCTACCAAACTGGGCAATGAAAAGAAAGATATAACTCTGTGAAATGATTTCAACCATCACAAAGACGTTTCTCAGACATCTTCTTTTTAGTTTAAATCTGAGGATATTTCTTTTTCACCATTGACTTCAATGTGTCCCCAAAAACTCTTCTCAGATACCACAAAAACAGTGATGCCGAACTGCTCAATAAACAATAAGGTTAAACTTTCTGACCTGAATTCACACATCACAAAACCGTTTCTTGAAAAGCTTGTATCCAGTTTTTATCTGACGTTATTTCCTTTTTCACCATAGGCCTCTAGGATCTCCTGAATATCCCTTCACAGATTCCATAAAAAGAGTGCAGCCAAACTGCTCAAAGAAAACGAAGTGGAACTCTGTGTGTTGAATTCACCCATCACAAAGAAATTTCTCAGAAAGCTTCTTTCTAGTTTTGATCTCAGAATATTTCCTTTTCCACCATCAGCTTCCATGCACTCCCAAATACATCTTCTCAGATACCACAAAAACTCTGATGACAAACTGCTCTCTCCACACGAAGTGGAACTCTGTGTGTTGAATTCACCCATCACAAAGAAATTTCTCAGAAAGCTTCTTTCTAGTTTTGATCTCAGAATATTTCCTTTTCCACCATCGGCTTCCATGCACTCCCAAATACATCTTCTCAGATACCACAAAAACTCTGATGACAAACTGCTCTCTCCACAGAAAGCTTCACCTCTATGAGATGTATGCATGCATCACAAAGGAGTTATCAGAAACTTTCTCTCCAATTTCAACCTGAAGATATTTCCTTTTTCAACTTTGGCATCTATCCGCTCTTGATTATCCCTCCATATTCCAAAAAAACAGTGTTATCAGACTGCTCAATGAAAATAAAGATTTTACTCTGTGAGAGAATTCTCCCATCACAAAGCTGTCTCTCAGAAAGCTTCTTTCTAGTTTTTGTCTGAGGGAATTTCCTTTGTCACCAAAGGCTAATCTGTGCTCCGAATATCACTTCATAGAGTCCAAAAAAACAGTGTTATCAAACTGCTCAAGGAAAAGAATGGTTTACTTCTGGAAGATGAATTCACTCATCACAAGGAAATTTCTCATAAAGCTCCTTTCCAATTTTCATCTGAACATACTTACTTTTCCACCATCAGCCTCAGTGTGCTCCCAAATATCCTTTCTCAGACACCACAGAAACAGTGAGGCCAAACTGCTCAATAAACAAAATGGTTTATCTCTATGAGATGAATACACACATCACAAATAGTTTCTCAAAAACCTTCTCTCCAGTTTTTATCTGAAGATATTTCCTTTTTCACCATAGGCTTCTGTGAGCTCCAGAAAATCCCTTTGCAGATTCCTGAAAACAGGACTAGAAAACGGCTCAATGAAAAGAAAGTTGTAACACTTTGAGATGAATTCACCCATCACAAAGCAGTTTCTTACAAGGATTCTTTCTAGTATTCACCTGAGGATAATTCCTTTTTCACTATAGACCTCAATGCACTCCGGAATATCCCATTGCAGATTCCATGAAAACAGTGTTAGCACACTGCTCCATGAAAAGAAAGGTGAAACTCTGTGAAATGAATTCACACACCACAAAGAACTTTCTCAGAAAGCTTCTTTCTAGTTAATATCTGAGGATATTTCCATTGGCACCATCAGCTTCAATCCGATCCAAAATGTCCCTTCTCATATTTCCCAGAGCCTTCTACAAATCTGCTACATGAAAAGGTCCTTGTAACTCTGTGAGAAGAATTCTCAGATCACAAAACAGTTTCTCAGAAAGCATCTTTCTAGTTTTTGTATGAGGATATTTCTTTTGTCACCATAAGCTTCTATGCGCTCCAAAATATCCCATTGCAGATTCAAAGAAAACAATGTTAGCAAAGTGGTCAATGAAAAGAACAGTGTAACCCTGTGAGATGAATTGTCACAATACAAAGAAGTTTTTCAGAAAGCTTATTTTTGGTTTTCATCTGATTATATTTCCTTTGTCACTGTATGCTTCATTGCACTCTGAGGTATCCCATTGCAGATTCCAAGAAAACAATGTGACCAAGCTGTTCAATGAAAACAACAATGTAACTCTGTGAGATGAATTCACACATTACAAAGCAGATTCTCAGAAGGATTGTTTCTAGCTTTTAACTGACAATATGCCCTTTTTCAACTTAGTCCTCAATGAGCTCCCAAATTTCCCTTTGCAGATTCCACGAAAACAGTGTTAAGGAACTGCTCCATGAAAAGAAATTTGTAACTCTGTGAGTTGAATTCTCACATGATGAAGAACTTTCTCGGAAAGTTTCTTTCTGGTTTTTATCTGAGGATATTGCCTTAGTCAACATATACTTCAATGCAATCCAAAATATCCTTTCTCAGGTTACCCAAAAACAGTGCTACCAAACTGATCCATGAAAGCAGTTGTGTAACTCAGTGAGATGAATTAACACATCAGGCAGCAGTTTCTCAGAAAGCTACTTACTAGTTTTTTAAATGAAGATGTTTCCTTTGTCACCATAAGTTTCAAGGTGCTCCGAAATATCGCATTGCAGATTCCCAGAAAACACTGTTAGCAAACTGCTTGATGAAAAGAATGGTGTAACTCTGTGAGATGCATTCACACATCCCAAAGCTGTTTCTCAGAAAGCTTTTTTCTAGTTTTTGTCTGAGGATATTTACTTTGTCACCCTACGCTTCAATGCAATTCAAAGTATCCCTTCTCAAATTCTCCAAAAAGAGTGCTGGGAAACTGCTCCATGAAAAGAACTTTGTGTCTCTGTGAGGTGAATTCACACATCAGAAACAATTTTCTCAGAAAACTTCTTTCTAGTTTTTGTCTCAGGATATTTCCTTTGTCACCATAAACTTCAATGCCCTCCAAAATATCCCGTTGCAGATTCCAAGAAAACAGTGCTAGCAAACTGATCAAAGAACAGAACAGTGTAATGCTGTGAGATGAATTCACACATCAAAAAGCAGATTATCAGAAAGCTTCTTTCTAATTTTTTTCAGAGGATATTTCCTTTGCCACCATAGGTTTCAGTGCACTCCCAAATATTCTATTGCAGACTCCATGAAGACAGTGTTATCAAACGGCTCAAAGTAATGCATGATGTAGGTCTGTGAGATGAGTTCACCCATCACAAAGCATTTTCTCAGAAAGCTTCTTTCTGGTTTTTATCTGAGGATATTTCCTTTTTCACCGTAGGCATCAATGTGCTCCCAAATATCAAATTGCATATTCCATGAAAACGGTGTTAGCGAATTTCTCCTTGGAAAGAAAGGTGTAGTCTTGTGAGGTGAATTCCCACATCACAAAGAAGTTTCTCAGATAGCTTCTTTCTAGTTTTTATCTGAGGATAATTCCTTTGTCACCAAAGGCTTCAATGCAATCCCAAATATCCCTTCCCATATTCCTCAAAAACAGTGCTACCCAACCGCTACATGAAAAGAATGGTGTAACTCTGTGAGATGAATTCACACATCACAAAACAGTTTCTCAGAATGTTTCTTTCTAGCTTTTATCTGAGGATATTTCCTTTTTCACTATAGGCCTGCATGTGCTCCTAAATATCTCTTTGTAGATTCCAAGAAAACGGTTGTGGTAAAGTACTCCAAGAAAAGAAAGGAGTATGACTCTGTTAGGTGAACTAATACATCACAAAGGGGTTTCTCAGAGAGCTTCTTGTCAGTTTTTTTATAAATCTATTTCCTTTGTCACCATATGATTCAATGTGTTCCAAAATATTCCTTCTCAGATTCCCCAGAATCATGGCTGGTAAACTGCTCCATTAAAAGAGTCGTGTAACTCTGTGGGATGAATTAACATATCACAAAGTGGTCTCAGAAAGCTTCTTTCTAGTTTTTATGTGATATTATTTATTTTGTCACCATAAGCATTAATGCACTCTGAAATGTCCCATTGCAGATTCCAAGAAAACAGTGTTAGCAAACTGCTTAATGAAAAGAACAGTGTAACTCAGTGAGATGAATTCACACATCACAAAAGAGTTTCTCAGAAAGCTTCTTTCTAGTTTTTATATATGGAAATTTCCTTTTAAAACACAAGTTTCAATGTGTTCCCAAGTATCCCTTCTCAGACACCACAAAAAAAGTGATGCCAAAGTGTTCACTCAACAGAAATGCTTAGCTGAATGAGATGAATGCACAAATCACAAAGGACCTTCTCTGAAAGATTCTCTTCAGCTTTTACTTGGAAAATTTTCTTCTTTTACCTCAGGACTCTATGTACTCCCAAATATCCCATTACAGATTCCACAAAATCAGTGTTACCCAACTGCTCAATGAAAAGAAAGATTTAACACTGTGGATGAATTCACGCATCACTAAACAGTCTCTCAGAAATCTTCTGTCTAGTTTTATCTGAGGGTATTTCCTTTTTCACCATAGGTTTCTCTGTGCTTCGTATATCCCTTTGTAGATTCCACAAAAACAGTGTTAGCAAACTGCTCAATGAAAAGAATGGTTTACCTCTGGGAGATGAATTCACCCATCACAAAGAAATTTCTCTGAAAGCTCCTTTCTACCTTTCATCTGTGCAGCATATTTACTCTTCCAACATTAGCCTCAAAGCATTCCCAAATATCTCTTCTCAGACACCACAAAAACAGTGATGCCAAACTGGTCAATCACAAATATGGTTTAACTCCATGAGGTGAATGCACACATCACAAAACAGTTTCTCAAAAACCTTCTTTTCAGTTTTTATATGAAGTTATTTCCTTTTTCAACATCAGCCTCTATGAGCTTCCAAATATCCGTTTGCAGATCCCCCAAAAAATTGCTACCAAACTGCTCAATGAACAGAAAGGTGTAACTCTGTGAGATGAATTCAATCACCACAAAGCAGTTTCTCATAAAGCTTATTTCTAGCTATTATCAGAGGATGTTTGTTTTTTCACCATAGGTCTCAAGGCGCTCCCAAATATCCCTTTGCAAATTCCAGGAAAGCAGTTTTAGCAAACTGCTCCATGAAAATAAAGGTGTAACTGAGGAAGATGCACAAACATATCTGAAAATCTTTCTCAGAAAGCTTCTTTCTAGTTGTTATCTTTGTGTATTTCCTTAGTCACCAAAGGCTCCAATGTGATCCAAAATATCCCTTCTCAGATTCCACAAAAACAGAGCTAGAAAAGTGATCCATGAAAAGGATCACGTAACTCTGTGAGATGAATTAACACATCACAAAGTGGTTTCTCAGAGTGATTCTATCTAGTTTTTGTATGAGGATATTTCCTTTATCACCATAAACTTCAATGTGTTCCTGAATATCCCATT
>NW_012116966.1:538430-555661 GCF_000951035.1 Colobus angolensis palliatus
TCACAAAAGAGTTTCTCAGAAAGCTTCTTTCTAGTTTTTATATACGGATATTTCCTTTTAAACCATAAGTTTCAATGTGCCCCCAACTATCCCTTCTCAGACACCACAAAAACAGTGATGCCAAAGTGTTCACTCAACAGAAACGTTTAGCTGTATGAGATGAATGTACAAATCACAAAGGACTTTCTTTGAAAGATTCTTTCCAGTTTTTACCTGGAGAATTTTCTTCTTTCAACTCGGGACTCTATGTGCTACCAAATATCCCATTACAGATTCCACAAAAGCAGTGTTACTGCACTGCTCAATGAAAAGAAAGATTTAACACTGTGGAAGAATTAACTCATCACTAAACAGTCTCTCAGAAAGCTTCTGTCTAGTTTTTATCTGAGGGTATTTCCTTTTTTCACGATAGGTTTCTCTGTGCTTCATATATCTCTTTGTAGATTCCACAAAAACAGTGTTAACAAATTGCTCAATGAAAAGAATGGTTTACCAATGGGAGATGAATTCACCCATCACAAAGAAATTTCTCAGAAATCTCCTTTCTACCTTTCATCTGTGCAGCATATTTACTACACCACCATTAGCCTCAAAGCATTCCCAAATGTCTCTTCTCAGACACCACAAAAACAGTGATGCCAAACTGGTCAATCATAAATATGGTTTAACTCCATGAGGTAAAGGCACACATCACAAAACAGTTTCTCAAAAACCTTCTCTCCAGTTTTTATTTTAAGATATTTCCTTTTTCAACATAAGCTTCTATGAGCTCCCAAATATCCTTTTGCAGATCCCCCAAAAAAGTGCTACCAAACTGCTCAATGAACAGAAAGGTGTAACTCTGTGAGATGAATTCAACCATCACAAAGCAGTTTCTCATAAAGCTTCTTTCTAGTTTTTATCAGAGGATGTTTCTTTTTTCACCATAGGTCTCAAGGCACTCCCAAATGTCCCTTTGCAAATTCCAGGAAAGCAGTTTTAGCAAACAGCTCCATGAAAATAAAGGTGTAACTCAGGAAGATGAACAAACATATCTGAAAATCTTTCTCAGAAGGCTTCTTTCTAGTTGTTTCCTGAGTATATTTCCTTAGTTACCAAAGGCTCCAATGTGATCCAAAATATCCCTTCTCAGATTCCACAAAAACAGAGCTACAAAAGTGATCCATGAAAAGGATCACGTAACTCTGTGAGATAAATTAACACATCACAAAGAGGTTTCTCAGAGTGCTTCTATCCAGTTTTTGTATGAGAATATTTCCTTTATCACCATAAGCTTCAATGCTCTCCTGAATATCCCATTGCAGATTCCAAGAAAACAGTGTTAGAAAACTGCTCAAAGAAAAGAACAGTGTAACTCGGTGAGATGAATTTACACATCAGAAAGCAGTTCCTGAGAAAGCTTCTTTCTAGTTTTTATGGGAGGATATTTCCTTTTTCACCATAGATCTCAAAGTGCTCACAAATATCCCTTTGCAGATTCCAAAAAAACATGTAGCAGTGTTAGCAAACTGCTATATGAAAAGAAAGGTGCAACCGTGTGAAATGAATTCACATATTGCAAAGACCTTTCTCAGAAAGGTTCCTTCTAGTTTTTATCTGAGGATACTTCGTTTTTCACAATTTGCCTCAATGTGCCCCTGAATATCCCGTTGCAGATTCCACGAAAATAGTGTTAGCACACTACTCCATAAAAAGAAAGGTGTAAATCTGTGAGATAGGCCTCAATGCGCTCCAGAATATCCCATCTCAGATTCCACGAAGATAGTGTTAGCAAACTTCTCATTGAAAGAACAGTGTAACTCTGTGAAACGAATTCACACATCACTAAGAAATTTCTCAGAAATTTTCTTTTCAGATTTTATCTGAGGATATTTCCTTTGTCACCATAGGCTTCAACACAATCAAAAATATTCTTTCTCAGATTCCACAAATACAGTGCTACCAAACGGCTCCATGAAAAGGATCATGTAGCTCTGTGAGATGAATTCACAAATCACAAAGCAGTTTCTCAGAAAGCTCCTTTCTAGATTTTGTCTGCGGATATTTTCTTTTTCAACATTTGCCTCAATGCACTTGCGAATATCTCTTTGCAGATTCCATGAAAATGGTGTTAGGAAAATGCTCCATGAAAATAAAGGTGTAAATCTGTGAAATGAATTCACACATGGCAAAGTAGTTTCTCAGAAAACATCTTTTTGGTTTTTGTCTGAGAATATTTCCTTTGTCACCATAGACTTCAATGCACTCCCAAATATCCCTTCTCAGACACCACAAAAACAGTGATGCCAAAGTCCTCCCTTAACAGAAACGTTTACCTCTTTGAGATGAATGCACACATCACAAAGGAGTTTTCCTGAAAGCTTCTCTCCAGTTTCTACCTGGAGAATTTTCTTTTTTCACCTTAGGTCTCTATGTGCTCCCAAATATTCCTTTGCAGATTCCATAGAAAGAGTGCTGCCAAACTTCTCAAAGAAAAGAAAGGTGTAACTCTGTGTGATGAATTCACCCATCACAAATAAATTTCTCAGAAAGCCTCTTTCTTGTTTTTGTCTTGGGATAATTCCATTTCCACCATCAGGTTCCATGCACTCCCAAATATCCCTTCTCAGTCACCACAAAGCAGTGATGCCAAACTGCTCTCTCAACAGAAAGCTTTACCTCTATGAGGTGAATGCACACTTCTCAAAGGAGTTATCAGAAACTTTCTCTCCAGTTTTTACCGGAAGATATTACCTTTTTCAACCTTGGTCTCTTTCCACTCCCAAAAATTCCTTTGCATATTCCACAAAAAGAGTGTTACCAAACTGTTCAATGAAAAGAAAGATTTAACTCTGTGAGATGAATTCACACATCACAAAATGATCTTCTAGTTTTTATCTGAGGGCATTCCCTTTTTCACTATAGGCTTCCCTGTGCTCTGAATATCCCTTTGCAGATTCCACAAAAACAGTGTGACCAAACTGCTCAATGAAAGAATGGTTTACCTCTGGGAGATTAATTCGCCCATAACAAAGAAATTTCTCAGAAAGCTCCTTTCTAGTGTTTATCTGTGCATATTCACTTTTCCACCATCAGCCTCAATACGCTCCCAAATATCTCTTCTCAGACACCACAAAAACAGTTATAAAAAACTACTCAATCAACAAAATGGTTTATCTCTATGAGGTGAATATGAAGTGAATACACATTTCATAAAACAGTTTCTCAAAATCCTTCTCTGCAGTTTTTATCTGAAAGCATTTCCTTTTCCACCACAGGCCTCTATGAGTTTCAGAAAATCCCTTTACAGATTCCCCAAAAGAGTGCTACCAAACTGCTCAATGAAAATTAAGTGGTAACTCTGTGAGGTGAATTAAGCCATCACAAAGCAGTTTGTAAGAAGACTTTTTTCTAGTTTTTATCTGAGGATATTTCCTTTTTCACCACAAGCCTCAAAGTGTTCGCAAATATCCCTTTGCAGATTCCATGAAAGCTGTGCTTGCAAACTGCTCCATGAAAAGAAAGCTGTAATTCTGTAAGATGAATTCACATATCACAAATAACTTTCTTAGAAAGCTTCTTTCTATTTTTAATCTAAGGATATTTCCTTTGTCACCATAGGCTGCAATGCATTCAAAAATATCCTATTGCAGATTCCACAAAAACAGTGCTATCAAACTGCTCACTGAGAAGAATGGTGTAACTCTGTAAGATGAACTCAGACATCACAAAGCTGTTTCTCAGAAAGGTTCTTTCTAGTTTTTATCTGAGGATATTTTCTTTTTCACTATAGGCCTCAAGGTATTACAGAATATTCCATTGCAGACTCCATGGAAACAGTGTTAGCAAATTGCTCCATGAAAAGAAAGGTGTAACTCCATGAAACAAATAGACACCTCAGAAAGAACTTTCTCAGAAAGCTTATTTCTAGTTCTACCTCAGGGTATTTCCTTTGTGACCATAGGCTTCAAGGTGATACAAAATATTCCTTCTCAGATTCCACAAAAACACTGCTACCAAACTGATCCATGAAAAGGATTGTGTAACACAGTGGGGTGAATTAATACATCATGAAGTGGTTTCTCAGAAAGCTTCTGTCTAGTTTTTATATGAGGATATTGCCTTTGTCACCATAAGCTTCAAAGCACTACTAAATATACCATTGCATATCCCAAGAAAACATTGTTAGCAAACTGTTCAATGAAAATAACAACATAACTCTATGAGATGAATTCACACATCACAAACAAGTTTCTCAGAAATCTTCTTTGTAGCTTTTCTGTGAGGATATCACCTTTTTCACTAAAGGTCTCAAAGGGCTCCCAAATATCCCTTTGTAGATTCCAAGAAAACATTGTGAGCAAACTCCTCCATGAAAAGAAATGTGTATCTCTGTGAGGTGAATTCACAGATCACAAAGAACTTCCTCAGAGCTCCTTCTAGTTTTTATTTGAGGATACTTACTTTGTCATCATAGGCTTCAAAGTGATCCAAAATATCCCTTCTCAGATTCCCCAAAAACAGTGCTACCAAACTGTTCCATGAAAAGAATCGTGTAACTCTGTGAAACTCTCGTGTAACTCTGTGAGATGAAAGAACACATCACAAAAGGGATTCTCAGATAGCTCCAACATAGCAAATTGCACATTCCAAGGAAAGAATGTTAGCAAACAGCTCAATGAAAACAACTGTGTAACTCTGTGAGATGAATTCACACATCACTAAGCAGTTTCTCAGAAAGATTATTTCTTGTTTTTGTCTCAGCATATTTCCTTTATCATCCTAGACCTCAATGCCATTCAAAATATCCCTTCTCAGATTCCCCAAATCAGTGCTACCAAACTGTGCCTTGAAAATAAAGTGTAACTATGTGAGGTGAATTCACAGATCACTAAGCAGTTTTACAGGAAGTTTCTTTTTGGCATTTGTCAGGATATTTTGTTTCTCACCAAAGGCTTCAATACACTCTGAAATATTCTCTTGCTGATTCCACAAAAGCATTGTTAGCAAACTGCTCGACAAAAGGAATGGTGTAATTCTGTGAGATGAGTTCACACATCACAAAGCAATTCCTCAGAAAGCTTCCTTCTAGTTTTTATCTGAGGATATTTTCCTTTTCACCATATGTCTCAACTTTCTCCCAAATATCATGTTTCTCCCAAATATCATGTTTTGTTGTAGATCCAACAAAAACAGTGTTAGCAAGCTGCTCCATGAAAAGAAACATGTTACTCTGAGAGATGAAAACACACACCACAAAGAAGTTTCTCGGAATGCTTCTTGCTAGTTTTTTTCTGATTATATTTCCGAATGTCATGCATTGGATTCAATGCGATTCAAAATATCCCTTTTCAGACCCCCAAAAACAGTGCTACCAAACTGCTACATGAAAAGAATTTTGTAACTCTGTAAGATGAATTCACACATCAGAAAGATGTTTCTCCGACTGCTTCTTTCTAGATTTTATCTGAGGGTATTTTCTTTTTCACCATGTTCCTCAATATGCTCTCCAATATCCCATTGCAGAATAAACGAAAAAAGTGTTAGCAAACTTCCCAATGAGAAAAAAGGTATAACCCTGTGAGGTGAATGCATGCATCACAAAGTCGTTTCACAGAAAGCTTCTGTTTGGTTTTTATCTGAGAATAGTTCTTTTGTCACCATAGGCATCAATGCGCTCCCTAATATCCTATATGCAGATTCCATGAAAACAGTCCTATCAAACTGCCCTGGGAGAATAAAGGTGTAACTCTGTAAGAAAAATTCACATATAACAAGGAACTTTCTCAGAAAGCTTTTTCTAGCTTTTATCTGAGGATATTTCAATTGTCACCATAGGCTTCAATGTGATCCACACTATCCCTTCTCAGATTCTCCCAAATCAGTGCTACCAAACTGACCCATGAAAAGAATCGTGTAACTCTGTGAGATGTAATAACACATCACAAAGTGGTTTCTCAGAAACTTTCTTTCTAATTTTTATATGAGGATATTTCCTTTTTCACTATAGGCCTCAATGTGCTCTGGAATATTCAATTGCATATACCATGAAAAGAGTGTTGGCAAACTGCCTCATGAAAAGGGAGGTGTAACTCTGTGAAATGAATTCACACATCATGATGAAGTTTCTCAGAAAGATTCTTTCTAGTTTTTGTATGAGGATACCCTTTTCACCATTTGCCTCAATTCACTCTGAAATATCCCTTTGCAGATTCCAGGAAAAGAGCGTTGGCAAACTACTCCATGGAAAGAAATGTGTAATTTTGTGAGTTGAATTCAGACATCAAACGTAAGTTTCACAGAAAGCTTCTTTCTCGTTTTTATATGAGGATATTTCCTTTGTCAACCTAGGCTTCAATGCGATCCAAAGTATCCCTTCTCAGATTCCCCAAAAACAGTGCTACCAAACTGTTGTATGAAAAGTATCATGTAACTCTGTAAGATGAATTGACAAATTATGAAGTAGTTTCTCAGAAAGCTTCTTTGTAGTTTTTGTCTGAGGATAATTCCTTTGTCACCATAAACTTGAATGTGCTCCAAAATATCCCATTACAGATATGAAGAAAACAGTGTTAGCAAAACACTCCATGGAAAGAACAGTGTTACTCTGGGAGATGAATTCACACATGACAAAGCAGTTTCTCAGAAAGCATCTTTTTGGTTTTTATCTGTGGATATTTTCTTGGTCAACATAGGCTTCAATGTGATCCCAAATATCCTATTGCAGATTCCATGAAAACAGTTTTATCAAACTCCTCAATGAAAGAAAAGGTGTACCTCTGTAAGGTGAATTCACACAGCACAAATTACCTTCTAAGAAAGCTTCTTTCTAGTTTTTATCTGAGAATATTTCCTTTTTCACTATAGGCCTCACTGTGCCAGCAAATATCACTTTGCAGATTCCATGAAAAGAGTTTTAGCAAACTTCACCATAAATAGAACTATATAACCCTGTTAGATGATTTCACAAGTCACAAATAATTGTCTCAGAAAGTTTCTTTCTAGTTTTTATCTGAGGATATTTCGTTTCTCACCATAGGCTTAATATGATCCAAAATATCCCTTCTCACATTCCCCAAAAACCATTCTATTACACTGCTCAATGAAAAGAATCTTGTATCTCTGTGAGATGAATTCACAAATCACAAAGAGTTTCTCAGAAAACTTCTTTCTAGTTTTTTTCTGAGGATATTTCCGTTGTCACCATATGCTTCAACAACAGTGTTATTTGTGACATGAATTCATGCATTACAAAGCAGATTCTCAGAAAGCCTCTTTCTAGTTTTTTTCTGAGGATATTTCCTTTTTCACCATAGGCCTCAATGCATTCCCAAATATCCCATTCCGGATTCCACAAAAGAAGTGTCAGAAAACTTCTACTTTTTCACCAAAGGCTTCAATGTGATCCCAAATATCCCTTCACAGATTCCCCAAAGTCAGTGCTACAAAACTGATTCATAAAAGGAATTTTGTAACTCTGTGAGATGAATTAACACATCACAAAGCAGTTTCTCAGAAAGTTTCTTTCTAGTTTTTATATGAGGATACTTCCTTTGTCACTATAAACTTCAAAGTGGTCCAAAATATCCCATTGTAGATTCCAGGAAAATAGTATTAGCAAACAGATCAATGAAAAGAACAGTGTAACCCTGTAAGATTAACTCACGCATCACAAAACAGTTTCTCAGAAAGTTACTTTCTAGTTTCTATCTGGGGATATTTAGTTTTTGCACTATAAGCCTCAATGCACTCCCAAATATCCCTTTGTACACTCTGCGAAAATGGTGTCAGCAAACTGCTCAATGAAAAGAAAGATGTGACTGTGAGATGAATTCACGTATCACAAAGATCTTTCTCAGAAATCTTTCTAATTTTTATCTGAGGATATTTCTTTTCTCACTATAGGTTTCAATGCAATGGAAAATATCACTTCAGAGTTTCCCCAAAATTGTGTTACCAAACTGCTCCATGAAAAGAATTCTGCAACTGTGAGATGAATTCACAAATCAGAAAGCAGATTCTCAGAAAGGTTCTTTCTAGTTTTAGTCTCAGGATATTTCCTTTGTCACCGTAGACTTCAAGGCGATCCCAAATATCCTATTGCTGATTCCATGAAAACAGTGTTAGGAAACTACTACAAGAAAAGAATAGTGCACCTCTGTGATACGAATACACACATCACAAAGCCATTTCTCAGAAAGCTTCTTTCTAGTTTTCATCTGAGGATATTTTGTTTTTCACCATAGGCTTCAAAGCAATAAAAATCAACCCTTCTCAGATTCTGCAAAAACAGTGCTAACAGATTCCTCCATGAAAATAATTGTGTAACTCTGTGACATGAATTCACACACCACAAAACTGTTTCACAGAAAGCTTCCTACTAGTTTTTCTCTGAGGATATTTCCTCTTTCACCATAGGCCTCAATGCACTCCTGAATATCCCAATGAAGATTCCAGGAAACAAGTGTTAGCAAACTTCTCAGTGAAAGGAATGGTGTAACACTGTGAGATGAATTCACACATCACAAATCAGTTTCTCAGAAAGCTTATTTTTGTTTCTTATCTGAGGATACTTCCTTTGCCACAAAGGCTTCAATGCACACCCAAATATCTTATTGCAGATTCGATGAAAAGAGTGTTATCAGACTGCCCAATGAAAAGAATGGTAAAGTTCTGTAAGATGAATTCACACATCATGAAGCAGCTTCTAAGAATGTTTCTTTCTAGTTTTTTTCTGAGTTTATTTCCTTGTTCAGTATAGGCCTCAGTGCGCTCCAAATTATCCCTTTGCAGATTCCATGAAAATCTTGTTAGGAAACTTCTCCATGAAAAGTACGGTGTAACTCTGTGAGATAAATGCACATATCACAAAGAAATATCTCAGAAAGCTTCTACCTCGTTTTTATCTGAGGATATTTCCTTTGTCATGTTAGGCTTCATTGCAATCGAAAATAACCCTTCTCAGATTCCCCAAAAAGAGTGCTACCAAACTGTGCCAAGAAAATAAAGATGTAACTTTGTGATGTGAATTAACATATCTCTAGGCAGTTTCACAGAAAGCTTCGTTTTTTTTTGGCTGATGCTATTTCTCTTGTCACCAAAGGCTCTATGCGCTCCCGAATATCCCTTTACAGATTATGGAAAACCAGTTTTACGAAACTGCTCAATGAAAAGAAAGGTGTAACTCTGTGAGATGAATTCACCCACCACAAATCAGTTTCTCAGAAAGCGTCTTTCTAGCTTATATCTGAGGATATTTCCTTTTTCACCTTAGGCTTCAATGTGCTCCCAAATATCTCTTCTCAGGTACTACAAAAACTATGATGCCGAACTGCTCAGTCAACAGAAATTTTAAACTCTATGAGGTGAATAGACCCATCAAAAAACTGTTTCTCGCATATCTTCTCTCCAATTTTATCTGAAATTATTTCCTTTTTCACTGTAAGCTCAAAAATGTCCCATTACAGATTCCAAGAACAGTGTTAGCAAATTGCTCCATGAAAAGAAAGGTGTAACTCTGTGAGATGAATTCACACATCACAAAGAACTTTCTCAGAAAGTTTCTAATTTTTATCTCAGGATATTTCCTTTGTCACCATAGCCTTCACTACAATCCAAAATATCCCTTCTCAGATTCAACAAAGACAGTGCTACCAAACTGCTCCTTGAAAAGGATCATGTAATTCTGTGAGATGAATTAACACATCATAGAGCAGTTTCTCAGAAAGCTTCTTTCCAGTTTTTATAGGAGGATATTTCCTTTTTAACCATAGGCCTCAATGCACTCCCAAATATCCCTTTGTAGATTCCACGAAAACAGTGTTAGCAAACTTCTCCATGAAAAGAAAGGTGTAACTCTGTGAGATGAATTCACACATCACAAGGAATTTTCTCAGATAGGTTCTTTCTAGGTATTTTCTGAGGATATTTCCTTTTTCACCATATTCTTCAATGTGATCCAAAATATCCCATGTACCATTCTGCAAAAACAGTGGTAACAAATTGCTCCCTGGAAAGCATGCTGTAACTCTGTGAGATGAATTCACACATCACAAAGGACTTTCTCAGATAGGTTCTTTCTAGGTATTTTCTGAGGATATTTCCTTTTTCACCATATTCTTCAATGTGATCCAAAATATCCCATGTACCATTCCGCAAAAACAGTGGTAACAAACTGCTCCATGGAAAGAATCGTGTAACTCTGTGAGATGAATTAACATAATTAACACATAACAAACAGTTTCTCAGAAGTCTTCTTTTTAGTTATTATATGAGGATATGTCCTTTTCCAATATAGGCTTCAATGCATTCCCAAATATCCCTTCTCAGACTAAACAAAAAGAGTGATGCCAAAGTGCTCCCTCAAGAGAAACATTTAACTCTATGAGATGAACGCACACTTCACAAAGGAGTATCTCAGAAAGCTTCTCTTAAGTTTTTCCTGAATATGCTTGATATTTCACCATTGAACTCTGTGCACTCCCAAATATCCCATGGCAGATTTCACAAAACAGTGTTACCAAAATGTGCAATGAAAAGAAAGGTGGAACTTTTGGAGATGAATTCACCCATCACCAAGCAGTTTCACAGGAAGCTATTTTCCAGTTTTTTTTTTTCTGAGGATATTTCCTTTTTCACCATAAGTTTCAATATGCTCGAATCAAATCATTGCAGATTCCAAGAAAACAAAACAGTGTTAGCAAACTGGTCAACGAAAAGAACAGTGTAACACTGTGAGATGAATTCATGACACACAAATCTGTTTCTCAGAAATCTTCTTTCTAGTTTTTATCTGAGGATATTTCCTTTTTCCCCATAGGCCGAAATGCGCTCTCATATATCCCTTTGCTGATTCCATGAAAACAGTGTTAGTAGACTGCAACATGAAAAGAAATGTGTAACTCTGTGAGATGAATTCACTAATCACAAAGCAGTTTCTCAGGAAACTTCTTTCCAGTTTTTTTCTGAGGACATTTCCTTGTTCACCATAGGCTTCAATGTGATATGAAATATCACTTCTGAGATTCCCCAAAAACAGTGCTACCAAACTGCTCCATGAAAAGAATTGTATAACTCTGTGAGATGATTTCAAAAATCACAAAGCAGTTTCCTAGAAAGGTTCTTTCCAGTTTTTGTCTGAGGATATTTCCTTTCTCACCTTAAGCTTCACTGTGTTCCAAAATATCCCATTGTAGATTCCAAGAAAACAGTGTTAACCTACTACACAATGAAAAGAACAGTGTAACTCTGTGAGGTGGATTCACACATATCTAAGCAGTTTCTCATTAAGCTATTATCTAGTTATTATTTGAGGATATTTCCTTTTCCACAATAGGCTTCAATGCACTCCCAAATATCCTATTGCAGATTCAACGAAAACAGTGTTAGCATACTGCTCAATGAAAAGAGCATTGTAACTCTGTGAGATGAATTCAAACATCACAAAGCAGTTTCACAGAAAGATTCTTTTTGATTTTTATCTGATTATACTTCCTTTCTCATCATAGCACCATAGGCTCCAATGCACTCCCAAGTATCCTATTACAGATTCCACGAAACCAGTGTTATCAGACTACCCAATGAAAACGGTGGTGTATCTATTTGAGATGAATTCACACATCACTAGGCAGTTGCTCAGACAATTTCTAACTTTCATCTAAGCATATTTCCTTTCTCACTATCGTTCTCAATGTGCTCCCAAATATCCCTTTGCAGATTCCAAAAAACAGTGTTAACAAACTGCTCAATGAGAAAAGTGGTTCAACACTGTGAGATGAATTCACCCATCACAAATAACTTTCTCAGAAAGTTTCTTTCAATCTTTTATCTGAGGATGTTTCCTTTGTCACCATATGCTTCATTGCGATCCAAAATATCCCTTATCAGTTCCCCAAAAACAGTGCTACCAAACTGCTCCATGAAAAAAATCGTGTGAGGTGAACTCACACATCACAAAGCAGTTTCTCTGAACACTTCTTTCTAGTTTTTATACGCAGATATTTCCTTTTAAACCGTAGGATTCAATGTGCTCCCCAATATCCCTTCTCAGACATCATAAAAACAGTGATTCCAAGTGCTCCCTCAAGAGCAATGTTTAGGTCTATGAGACAAGTGCACAAATCACAAAGGATTTTCTGTGAAAACTTCTCTCCAGTTTTTATCTGGAGTATTTTCTTCTTTCACCTTAGGCCTCTATGTGCTCCAAAATATGTCACTACAGATTCAACAAAAACAGTATTACCAAACTGCTCAATGAAAAGAAAGATTTAACTAAAAACAGTCTCTCAGAAAGCTTCGTTCTAGTTTTTATCTGAAGGTATTTCCTTTTTCACCATAGGCTTCTCTGTGCTCTGAATATCCCTTTGTAGATTCCTCAAAATCAGGGTTAACAAACTGCTCCATGAAAAGAGTAGTTTACCTCTGGGAGATGAATTCACTCATCACAAATAAATTTCTCAGAAAACTCCTTTCTAGCTTTCATCTGTGCAGGATATTTACTCTTCCACCATCAGCCTCAGTGCATTCCCAAATATCCCTTCTCAGACACCACAAAAACAGTGAGGCCGAACTGCTCAATCAACAAAATGGTTTATCTCTCTGAGGTGAATACACACATCACAAAATAGTTTCCAGTTTTTATCTGAGTATATTTCGTTAGTCACCAAAGGCTTCAATGCGATTCAAAATATCCCATCTCAGATTAAACAAAAACAGTGCTACCAAACTGATCCATGAAACGGATCACGTAACTGTGAGATGAATTTAACTCTGTAAGATGAATTTACACATCAGGAAGCAGTTTCTGAGAAAGCTTCTTCTAGTTTTAATGTGAGGATATTTCCTTTTTCAGCATAGGCCTCAAAGTGCTCACAAATATCCCTTGGCAGATTTCAAAAAAACAGTGTCAGAAAACTGCAACATGAAAAGAAAGGTGCAACTCTGTGAGATGAATTCACAAATCACCAAGCAATTTCTCAGAATGCTTCTTTTTGGTTTTTGTCTGAAGATATTTTCTTTGTCACCTTAGGCTTCAATGTGCTCCAAAATATCCTATTGCAGATTCCACGAAAACAGTGTTATCAAATTGCTCAATGGAAACAACATTGTAACTCTGTGAGATGAATTCATACATGATGAAGTAATTTCTCAGAAATCTTCTTTCTAGTTTTTAAGTGAGGATATTTCCTTTGCCTCCATAGGCTTCAATGTGACCCAAAATATCCCTTCTCATATTCCACATAAACGGTGCTAAAAATCTATTTCATGAAAATAATGGTGTAACTCTGTTCATTTTTCACTAAAGACAACAAGGACTCCGGAATATTCCATTACAGATTCCATGAAAACAATGTTAGCAAACTGCTCCAGGAAAAGAAAGGTGTAACACTGTGAGATGAATTCACACATCACAGAGAACTTTCTCATAAAACTTCTTTCTAGTTTTGATCTGAGGATATTTCCTTTGTCACCATAGGCTTCAATGCGATCCAAAATATCCCTTCTCACATTCCCCAAAAACAGTGCTACCAAACTGCTCCATGAAAAGAATGGTGTAATTCTGTGAGATGAATTCATACGTCACAAAGTTGTTTCTCAGAAAAACTTCTTTCTAGTTTTTATATGCGGATATTTGCTTTTAAACCATAGGCTTCAAATATCCATTCTCAGACACCACAAAACAGTGATGCCAAACTGGTCAATCAACAACATGATTTATCTCTATGAGGTGAATGCAAACATCACAAAAGAGTTTCTCAAAAACCTTCTCTCCAGGTTTTATCTGAAGATATTCCTTTGTTCACCAAATTCCTCTATGAGCTCCTGTATATCCCTTTGCAGATTGTCCAAAACAGTGCTACCAAACTGCGCAATGAAAAGAAAGATGTAACTCTGTGAGGTGACCTCACCCATTACAAAGCAGTTTCTCAGAAAGCTTCTTTATACTTTTTCTCTAAGAATATTTCCTTTTTCACCATAGGCCTCAAGGCCCTCCCAAGTATCCCTTTGGTGATAACAGGAAAGCAGTGTTAGCAAGCTGTTCCATGAAAAGAACTGAACCATGAAAAGAATCATGTAACTGTGTGCGATGAATTAACACATCACAAAGCGATTTCTCAGAAAATTTCTTTCTAGTTTTAATATGAGGATACTTCTTTTTTCACCATAAGCTTCAAAGTATCCCAAAATAGCCCATTGCACATTCCAAGAAAACAGTGTTGGCAAGCTGCTCAATGAAAAGAAAGGTGTAACTCCGTGATTTGAATTGACACATCACAAAGAACTTTCCCAGAAAGCTTCTTTCTATTTTTTATCTGAGGATATTACTTTTTCACCATGGGCTTCAATGCAGTACAAAATATCCCTTCACAGAGTCTGCAAAAACAGTGCTACCAAACTGCTCCATGAAAGGAATGGTGTAAATCTGTGAGATTAATTCACACATCACAAAACTGTTTGTCAGAAAGCTTCTTTCTCATTTTTATCTGAGGATATTTCCTTTGTCACCGTATACTTCAATGTGCTCCAAAATATGCTCTTGCAGATTCCACAAAAACAGTGTTAGCAAAATGCTGAATGAAAAGGACAATACAGCTCTGTGAGATGAATTCACACTATACTGACCAGTTTCTCAGAAAGATTCTTTCTAGTTTTTATCTTATGATATTTCTTTATTCACTATAGACCTCAATGCACTCCCATATATTCATTTGCAGATTCCTTGAAAACAGTGGTAGCAAACTACTCGATGACAAGTAAGGTGTATCACTGTGAGGTAAATTCACACATTACAAACAACTTCCTCAGAAACCTTCATTCTAGCTTTTATTTGAGGATATTTCCTTTTCCACCATAGGTTTCATGTGCTCACAAATATCCCTTCTCAGACACCCCAAAAACAGTGATGCTGAAGTGCTCCCTCAACAGAAACATTTAACTCTATTAGATGAATGCAAACATCACAAAGGAGTTTCTCAGAATGCTTCTCTCCTGTTTTTACCTGAAAATACTTACTTTTTCATCAATGGATTCTAAGAGCTCCTGAATATCCCTTTGAAGATTCCACAAAAACAGTGTTACCATACTGCTCAATGAAAAGAAAGGTGTAACTCAGTGAGATCAGTTCAGAAATCACAAAGCAGTTTCTCAGAAAGCTTCTTTCTACTTTTTATCTGAGGATGTTTCCTTTTTTGCCATCGACCTCAATGAGCTCACATATATCCCTTTACAGATTCCACAAAAATAGTGTTATCAAACTGCTCCATGAAAAGTAAATTGTAAATTTGTGAGGTGAATTCATGCATCAGAAAGCAGTTTCTCAGAAAGCTTCTATTTTGTTTTTGTCTGAGGATATTTCCTTTGTCACCATAGGCTTCAATGCACTCCCAAATATCCTATTGCAGATTAAGCAAAAACAGTGCTACCATGCTACTCCATGAAAACAGTGTTAACATAGTGCTCCATGAGAAAAAGGTGTAACTCTATGAGATGAACTCACACATCAAAAAGAACTTTCTCATAAATCTTCTTTCTTGTTTTTATCTGAGGATATTTCCTTTGTCACCATAGGCTTCAATTCAATGTAAATTAACACTTCTGAGATTCCCCTAAAACAGTGCTACTGAACTGTTCCAATAAAAGAATAGTAACTCTGTGAGATGAATTCACAAATCGCAGAGCAGTTCCTCAGAAAGCTTCTTTCTAGTTTTTGTCTGAGGATATTTCCTTTGTCACAATAAGCTTCAATGCCATCCCAAATATCCTATTGCTGATTCCATGAAAACAGTGTTAGCAAACTGCTCCAAGAAAAGAATTGAATAACTCTGTGAGATGATTAGCACATCACAAAGCTTTTTCTCAGAAAGTTTCTTTCTAACTTTTATCTGAGGTTATTTCCTTTTTCACCACAGGTTTCAATGCGATAAAAATCTTCCCTTCTCAGATTCCCCTAATACAGTGCCACCAAACCACTCCATGAAAAGAATGGTGTAACTGTGTGACATGAATTCACACACTACAAAGCTGTTTCTCTGAATGCTTCTTTCTAGTTTTTCCCTGAGGATTTTTTTTTTCACCATGTTCCTCAATGTGATTCCTAATATATCATTGCAGATTCCAGGGAAAAAAGTGTTTGAAAACTTCTCAATGAAAAGTACTGTGTAACACTGTGAGATGATTTCATGTATCACAAAGTAGTTTCACAGAAAGCTTCTTTTTGGTTTTTATGTGAGGATATATTGTTTGCAACCATAGGCTTCAGTATGCTCTGAAATATCCTCTTGCAGATTCTATGAAAACAGTTTTATCAAACTCTTCAATGAAAACAATGGTACAATTCTGTAAGATGAAATCACACATCACAAAGCAGTTTCTCAGAATGCTTCTTTATAGCTTTTATCTGAGGATATTTCCTTGTTCAGTATAGGCCTCAGTGGGCTGCTAAATATCCCTTTGCAGATTCCCCAAATCGGTGTTAGTAAACTGCTCCATGAAAAGAAAGGTGTAATTCTGTGAGATGAATTCAAACATCACAAGGAAATATCTCAGAAAGCTTCTTTCTAATTTTTATGTGAGGATATTTCCTTTGTCACCATAGGCTTCATGGTGACCGAAAATAACCCTTCTCAGATTACCCAAAAACAGTGCTACAAAACTGATCCATGAAAAGAATTGTGTAACTCTCTGAGATGAATTAACCCAGTGCAAAGTGGTTTCTCAGAAAGTTTCTATCTAGTTTTTATATGAGGATATTTCCTTTTTCACTCATAGCTTCAATGTGCTCCGACATACCAAATTGCGGATTCCTAGGAAAGAGTGTTAGCAAACAGCTCAATGAAAACAACTATGTAATCCTGTGAGATGAATTCACATATCACTAAGCAGTTTCTCAGAAATATTTTCTTTTGTTTTTGTCTCTGGATATTTCCTTTGTCACCATAGGCTTTTATGCCATCAAAAATACCCCTTCTGAAATTCCCCAAATCAGTGCTACCAAACTGCAATGAAAATAAAGTGTAAATCTTTGAGGTGAATTCAGAGAACACTAAGCAGTTTTACAGAAAGTTTCTTTTTGTCATTTGTCAGGATATTTTGTTTGTCACCAAAGTCTTCAATATACTCCAAAATATCCTATTGCAGATTCCATGAAAACATTGTAAACAAACTGCTCCACAAAATGAATGGTGTAGCTCTGTGAGATAAATTCACACATCACAAAGAAGTTTCTCAGAAAGCTTCCTTCTAGTTTTCATCTG
>NW_012116966.1:555731-560723 GCF_000951035.1 Colobus angolensis palliatus
TGTTAACAAACTGCTCCATGAAGAGAAACATGTTACTCTGAGAGATAAAAACACACACCCCAAGTTTCTCAGATAGCTTCTTGCTAGTTTTATCTGATTATATTTTAATATGTCATGCATTGGCTTCAATGTGATTCAAAATGTCCCTTTTCAAATTCCCAAAAACAGTGCTACCAAACTGCTACATGAAAAAAATGTTGTAATTCTGTAAGATGAATTCACACATCAGAAAGATGTTTCTCTGACCGCTTCTTTCTAGATTTTATCTGAGGGTATTTTCTTTTTCTCCATATTCCTCAATACTCTCTGGGATAGCCCATTACAGATTCCACGAAAAAAGTGTTAGCAAACTGCTCAATGGAAAGAATGGGGTAACTCAGTGAGATGATTTCACACCTCACAAAGCAGTTTCACAGAAAGCTTCTTTTTGGTTTTTATCTGAGGATATTTCCATTGTCACCATAGGCTTCAGTGCGATTCAAAGTATCCCTTCTCACATTACCTAAAAACAGTGCTACCAAACTGTTCCATGAAAACAGTGTTGTAACTCTGTGGGATGAATTTACACATCACAAAGTAGTTTCTCAGAAAGCTTCTTTCTAGTTTTTCTCTGAGGATATTTACCTTTTCAACATAGGCCTCACCTTGCTCCCAAATATCCATTTGTTAATTCCACAAAAACAGTTTTAGCAAACTACTCAATGAAAAGAAGGTGTTACTCTACGAGATGCATATATACATCGCAAAGAACTTTCTCAGAAAGTTTTTTCTTGTTTTATCTGTGGATATTTCCTTTGTCACCATAGGTTTCAATACAATCCAAAATATCCCTTCTCAGACTCCCCACAAACAGTGCTACCAAACTATTCCATGAAAACAATGGTGTGACTCCGGGAGATAAATTGACACACAACAAAGTCATTTCTCAGTATGCTTCTTTCTAATTTTTATCTGATAATATTAACTTTTTCACCGTATTCCTCAGAGCTCTGGAATATCCCTTTGCAGATTCCAGGAAAAAAGTGTTAGCAAACTTCTCAATGAAAGGAATGGTGTAACACTGTGAGATGAATTCACACATCATAAAAGAGTTTCACAGAAATATTCCTCTGTATTTTATCTGAGGATTTTTTTGTCAAAATAGACTTCAATGCACTCCCAAATATCCTATTGCAGATTTCAAGAAAACAGTGATATCAAACTGCTCAATGAAAATAACATTGTAACTCTGTGAGGTGAATTCACACATTATAAAGCAGTTTCTCAGAAATCTTTCCCTTTTTTATCTGAGGATATTTCCTTTTTCACTATAGACTTCAAAGGAGTCACAAATATCTTCTTGCAGATTCCATGAAAACAGTGTTAGCAACTTCTCCATGAAAAGATAGGTGTTACTCTGTGAGATGAATATATACATTACAAAGAAACTTCTCACAAAGCTGATTTCTACTGTTTATCTGAGGATATTTGCTTTGTCAACATAGACTTCAATGTGATCGAAAATATCCCTTCTCAGATTCCACAAAAACAGTGCTCTAATACTGCTCCTTGAAAGGAATATTGTAACTCTGTGAGAGGAATTCACAACTCACAAAGCAGTGTCTCAGAAACCATCTTTTAGTTTTTGTCTGAGGATATTTCCTTTGTCACCCTAATCTTCATTGATCTTTGAAATATCCCATTGCAGATTCCAAGAAAACAGTGTTTGCCAACTGCTCAATAATAGGAATGGTGTAACTCTGTGAGTTGAATTCACACATCACAAAGCAGTTTCTCAGAAAGCTTCTTTCTAATTTTTATCTGAGGATATTTCCATTTTCACTATAGTCTCAATGTGTTCCCAAATATCTCTTTGCAGATTCCAGGAATCAAGGATAGCAAACTACTCCATGAGAAGAAAGTTGTAACTCTGTGAGATGAATTCACACATCACAAAGAACTTTCTCAGAAAACTTCTCTCTAGTTTTTATCTGAGGACATTTCCTCATCACCATAGGCTTGAATGAGAGCCAAAATACTCCTTCTCAGATTCCCCATAAACATTGCTACCTAACTGCTCCATGAAAATAGTCATGTAACTCTGTTAGATGTATTAACACATCACAAAACGGTTTTTCAGAAAGCTTCTTTCTAGTTTTTATATGAGCCTATTTCCTTTTCCTCCATAGGGTTCAATGTGCTCCCAATTATCCCTTCTCTGATACCACAAAAAAAGTGATGCCAAAGTGCTCCCTCAACAGAAACATTTTGCTCTATGAGATAAATGCTCACATCACAAAGGGGTTTATCAGAAAGCTTCTCTCCAGTTTTTACCTGAAGTTATTTCCTTTTTGGCCAATGGACTCCAAGTGCTCCTGAATATCCCTTTGCAGATTTTCCAAAGCAGTGTTAGCAAACTGCTCAACCAAAAGAACGATATCATTCTGTAAGATAAATTCACACATCACAAAGCACATTTTCTGAAAACTACTTTCCAGTTTTTATCTGAGGATACTTCCTTTTTCAATATTGGCCTCAGTGCACTCCCAAACATCTCTTTTCAGATTCCATGAAAACCATGTTAGCAAACTGCTCCATGAAAAGAAAGGTGTAACTCTGTGAGATGAATTCACACATCATAAAGAAATATCTCAGAAAGCTTCGTTCTAGTATTTATCTGAAGATATTTCCTTTTTCACCATAGGCATGAGTGAGATCCAAATTATTCCTTCTCAGATTCTCCAAAAAAACATTGTTACCAAACTACTCAATGAAAAGAATCATGTAACCCTGTGAGCTTCTTTTTGGTTTTTATCTTTGGATATTTTCTTTGTTACCACAGGATTCAATGCACTCCCATATATCCTATTGCAGATTCCATGAAAACACTGTTATCGAAGAGCTTAAAGAAAAAACGTTGTAACTCTGTAAGATGAATTCACATATCACATATAACTTTCTCAGAAAGCTTCTTTCTAGAGATTTTCTCAGGATATGTCCTTTGTCATCATAGGCTTGAATATGACCCATAATATCCATTCTCAGATTCCCCAAAAATAGTGCTACTAAACGGATCCATGAAAAGAATCATGTAACTCTGTGAGTTGAATTAGGATATCACAAAGAGGTTTCACAGAAAGCTTCTTTTTACTTTTTCTATGAGGATATTTCCTATGTCACCACAAGCACAATGTGCTCTGAAATATCCCAATGCAGGTTAGAAGAAAACAGTGTTAGCAAACTGCTCTATGGAAAGACCAGTGTAACACTGTGAGATGAAATCATACATCAAAAAGCAGTTTCTCAGAAAGTGCCTTTCCACTTTTTATCTGAGGATATTTCCTTTTTCACCATAGGCCTCAACATGCTACCAAATATCTCTTTGCAGATTCGATGAAAACAGTGTTAGCAAAGTGATCCATGGAAAGAAAGGTGTAACTCTGTGTGATGAATTGACCCATCACAAGGAAGTTTCTGAGAAAACTTCTTTCTAGTTTTTGTCTGAGGATATTTCCTTTGACACCATAGGCTTCAATGTGATCCCAAATATCCCTTCACAGACTCCCCAAAAACAGTGCTACCAAACTGCTACATGAAAAGAAAGGTGTAACTCTTTGAGACGAAATAACACACCACAAAACAGTTTCTCAGAAAACTTATTTCCAGTTTTTGTCTTAGGATAGTTCCTTTGACAGCATAAAGTTAAATGCTCTCCAAATTATCCATTGCTGATTCCAAGAAAAGAGTTTTAGCAAACTGCTCAATGAAAAGGAGAGTGTAACTCTGTGAGATGAATTCAGAAATCACAAAGCAGTATGTCAGAAGACTTCTTTTCGCTTTTAATCTGAGGATATTTCCTTTGTCACATTTGGCATAAATTAGTCTCAAATATCCTATTGCAGATTCCACAAAAACAGTGTTATCAAACTGTTCCATGAAAAGAACGGTGTAACTCTGTGAGATGAGTTCATATACTACAAAGGACTTTCTCAGAAAGCTTCTTTCTAATTTGTATCTGAGAATATTTCCTTTGTCACCATCACCTTCAATGTGATCCCAAATATCTCTTCACAGATTTCCCAAAAAAGAGTCCTACCAAACTGATCTCTGAAAAGAATCCTGTAACTCTGTGAGGTGAAGTAACACATCACAAAGTGATGACTCAGAAAGCTTCTTTCTAGTTTTCCTCTAAGGATATGTTCTTTGTCACGGTGAGCTTCATTGAGCTAAGAAATATACCATTGCAGATTCCAAGAAAACAGTGTTAGAAAACTGCTGAGTGAAACGAACAGTGTAACTCTGTGATAGGAATTCACACATCACAAAGCAGTTTCTCAGAAAGCTTCTTTCTAGTTTTTATCTGAAGGTAATTTCTTTTTCACCATAGGGGTTAATATGCTCCCAAATATCCCTTTGCAGATTCCAGGAAAATAGTACTAGTATTATCCTCCATGAAGAGAAAATTGTAACTCTCTGAGGCGAATTCACGCATCACAAAGAAATTTCGAAGAAAACTTATTTCTGGTTTTTATCTCAGGACATTTCCTTTGTCACCATAGGCTTCAATGCCTTCCAAAGTATCCCTTCTCAGACACCCCAAAAAGAGTGCTACCAAACTGCTCCATGAAAAGAATCGTGTAACTCTGTGAGATGAATTCAAAAATCATAAAGCAGTTTCTCAAAAAGCTTCTGTGTAGTTTTTATCTGAGGATGTTTAGTTTTTCACCATTGGCCTCAATGCGCTCTGAAATATCTCTTGGCGGATTCCACGAAAACAGTGTTAGCAAACAACTCCATGAAAAGAAAGTTGTAACACTGTGAGATGAATTCACACATCACAAAGAACATTCCCAGAAACTTTCTTTCCAGTTTGTATCTGAGGATATTTCCTGTGTCACCATAGGCTTCAATAGTTCCAAGATATCCCCTCTCATATTTCCCAAACAGAGTTCTACCAAGCTGCTACATGTAAGGAAAGGTGTAACTCTGTTATATAAATTCACAAATCACAAA
>NW_012116966.1:560773-563751 GCF_000951035.1 Colobus angolensis palliatus
TCACAAAGCAGTTTCTCAGAAAGCTTTTTTCTAGTTTTTGTCTGAGGATATTTCCTTTGTCATCCTAAGATTCAATGTGCTCCAGAATATCCCATAGCAGATTCCACGAAAAGAGTGTTAGCAAACTGTTCCATGAAAAGGCAGGTGGAACTCTATGAGACGAATTCACACGTCAAAAAGAATTTTCTCAGAAAGCTTCCTTCTAGTTTTTATCTGAGGATATTTCGTTTGTCACCATAGCCTTCAATGAGATCCAAAATGTCCCTTCTCAGATTCCACAAAAACAATGTTGCCAAACTGCTCCATAAAAAGAATTGTGTAACTCTGTGACAAGAATTAGCACATCAGGAAGCCTTTCCTCAGAAAGCTTCTTTCTAGTTTTTATATGAGGGTAATCCTTTGTCACCTTAAGCTTCAATGCACTCCAAAATATTCCTTTGTAGATTCCATGAAAACAGTGTTATGAAATGGTGCAATGAAAAGAATGGTGTAACTCTGTGAGTTAACTTCACACATCAGAAAGACTATGTCAGAAAGCTTATTTCTAGTTTTTATCTGAGGATAGATCCTTTGTCACCATAGGCTTCAATGTGCTCCCAAATATCAATTTGCAAATTCCATAAAAACAGTGCTAGCAAACTGCTCAGTAAAAACTACAGTGTAACACGGTGAGATGAATTCACACATCACAAAGCAATTTCCCAGAAAGTTTCTTTCTAGTTTTTATCTGAGGGTATTAATTTTTCAAAATAGGCCTCAATGCACTCCCCAATATCCCTTTACAGATTACACAAAAACAGTGTTAGCATGAAAATTTCCATGAAAAGAAATTTGTAACTCTTTGAGTTGAATTCCCACATCACAAAGAACCTTCTCAGAACGCTTCTTTCTAGTTTTTATCTGAGGATATTTCCTTTCTCACGATAGGCTGAAATGCAATCTAAATTATCCCTTCTTAGAATACCCAAAAAACAGTGCTACGAAACTGCAAAATGAAAAGAATTGTGTAAAACTGTGGGATGAATTAACACATCAGAATACGTTTTCTCAGAAAGCTTCCTCTGTTTCTTATATGAGAATATTTCGTTTGTCACCCAAAGTTTCAATGCACTCCAAAATGTCCCTTTGCAGTTTCCACAAAAACAGTATTGGCAAACTGCTCAATGAAAAGGACACTGTAACTCTGTGAGATGAATTCACACATCACCAGCAGTTTCTCAGGAAGCTTCTAGCTACTTATTATCTGAGGATATTTCCTTTTTCACCATAGGCCTCAATATGCTCCCATATGTCCCCTTGCAGTTTCCATGAAAAAATGCAAAACAGTGTTATCAAACTGCTCCATGGAAAATATCGTGTACTCTGTGAGATGAATTCACAAATCACAAAACGGTTCCTCAGAAACTGTTTTTATCTGTGGATAATTCTTTTGTCAACATAAGCTTCAATGCACTCCAAAATATCACATTGCAGTTTCCAAGAAAACAGTGTTGGAAATCAGTTCATTGAAGAGACGAGTGTAACTCGGTGAGATGGATTCACACATCACAAAGCAGTTTCTCAGAAAGCTTCTTTCTAGTTTTTGTCTGAGGATATTTCCTTTGTCACCATAGGCTTCAAGGTGATACAAAATGAGAGGAAGTCACAAATCAGAAAGCAGTTTCTCAGAAAGCTTCTTTCTAGTTTTTGTCTGAGGATATTTCCTTTGTCACCATAGGCTTAAATGTGCTCCCAAATATTCTACTTCAGATTCAACAAATACAATGTTTTCAAACTGCTCAATGAAAAGAACAGTGTAACTCTGTGAGATGAACTCACAAATTACAAACAAGTTTCTCAGGAAGCTTGTTTTTAGTTTTCATTAAAGTTTATTTCCTTTGTCACCATAAGCTTCAATAAGCTCAGAAATATCCAACTGCAGATTCCAGGAAAACAGTGTTAGAAAAGTGCTCAATGAAAACAACATTGTAACTCTCTGAGATGAATTCAGAAATCACAAAGTACTTTCTCAGAAAGATTATTTCTAATTTTTATGCGAGGATATTTCCTTTTCCACCCTAGTACCCAATGTGCTCCAAATATCCCTTTACAGATTCCATGAAAGCAGTGTTGGCAATCTTCTTCATGAAAAGAAATGTGTTACACTGTTAGATGAATACACACATGATAAAGAAGTTTCTGAAAAAGCTTCTTTCTAGTTTTGATCTTAGGATATTTCTTTTGTTACCATAGGCTTTGAAGGGATCGAGAATATCCCCTTTCAGATTGCCCAAACACAGTGTTACCAAACTGATCCATGAATAGAATCCTGTAAGTCTAAGATATCAATGAACTCAGCACAACTTGGTTTCTCAGAAAGAATTTTCTAGTTTTTATACGAAGATATTTCCTTTGTCATCATAAGCTCCAATGCACTCCAAAATATGTCATTGCAGATTCCAAGAAAACTGTTATCAAACTCCTCAATGGAAAGAACAGTGTAACTCTATGAGATGACTTCACACATCACAAAGCAATTTCTCAGAAAGCTTCCCTGTAGTTTTGGTCTGAGGATATTTTCTTTTTCACCACAGGCCTCACTGTGCTCGTGAATATCTCTTTGCAGTTTCCACGAAAATAGTGTTAGGAAACTGCTCCATGAAAACAAAAGTGTAAGTGTGTGAGATGAATTCACACATCACAACGCAGTTTCTCAGAAAGTTTCTTTTTGTTTTTTGTCTGAAGATATTTCCTTTGTCACCATATTCTTCAGTGCACTGCCAGATATCCTATTGAAGATTCACGAAAACAGTTTCAGCAAACTGCTCCAAGAAAAGAATCATACTACTCTGCGAGATGAATACACACAACACAAAGCAGTTTCTCAGAAAACTTCTTTCTAGTTTTTATCTAAGGATATTTCCTTTTTCAAAAGAGGTTTCAATGCAATCCAAAATATCCCTTCTCAGATTCCCAAAAACAATTTTACTAAACTGCTC
>NW_012116966.1:569031-571475 GCF_000951035.1 Colobus angolensis palliatus
AAAAAACAAAAAACAAATATATCCTTGCAGATTAGACAAAAACAGTGTTAGCCCACTGCTCCATGGAAAGAAATATGTAAATCTGTGACATGAATTCACACATCACAAAGCAGTTTCTCAGAAATCCTCCATGTAGTTTTTATCTGGGGATATTTCCTTTTTCACCATATTCCTCACTGTGCTCCCGATTATCCCATTGCAGATTCCATGAAAAAAGTGGTAGGAAATTTCTCAATGAAAGGAAAGGTGTAAATCTGTGAGCTGAAATCATGCATCACAAAACAGTTGCACAGAAGGTTTCATTTTCGTTTTCATCTGGGGATATTTCCTTTGTCACTGTAAGTTTCAAAGCAATCCAAAATATCCTATTGCAGATTCCACAAAAACAGTATTAGCAAACAGCTCAATTAAAAGAACACTGTAACTCTGTGAGATGAGTTCACACATTGGGAAGTAGTTTTTCAGACAATTCTTTTTGGTTTTTATCTGAGGATAATTCCATTGTCACATTAGGCTTCAATGTGTTCCAAAATATCTGTTCTCAGATTCCCCAAAAACAGTGCTACCGAACTGATCCATGAAAAGAATCATGTAACTCTGTGAGATGAATTAACACATCACAATATGGTTTCTCAGAAAACTTCTTTCTAGTTTTCTTCTGAGAGTGTTTCCTTTGTTACCATAAGCTTAAAATGTGCTCCGAAATATCCCATTGCAGAATCTAAGAAAACAGTGTTAGCAAACTGATCAATGAAAAGAACAGCGTAATTCTGTGAGCTGAATTCACACATCACAAAAAATATTCTTAGCTTCTTTCTTTCTAGTTTTTACCTGAGGACATTTCTTCTGTCACCATAGGCTTCAAGGTGATCTGAAATGTCCCATCTCAGATTCCCCAGAAACAGTGCTACCAAACTGCTCCACGAAAAGAAAGGTGTAACTCTGTGAGATGAATTCAGAAATCAGAAAGCAGTTTCTCAGAATGCTTCTTTCTAGTTTTTGCCTGAGGATATTTTCTTTGTCAATATAAGCTTCAATGCCTTCTGAAACATCCCATTGCGGATTCCCAGAAAACAGTGTTATTAAGCTGCTCAATGAAAAGAACAGTGTAGCTCTGTGAGACGAATTCACACATCAGAAAGCAGTTTCTCAGGAGGCTTCCTTTTGGTTTTTATCTGAGAATATATCCTTTGTTACCAAAGGCTTCAATACACTCCCAAATATCGTATTGCAGATTCCATGAATACAGTGTTCTCAAACTGCTCCATGTAAAGAAGGTGTAACTCTGTAAGATGAATTTACACATCACAAATCACTTTCTCAGAAAGTTTCTTTCTAGTTTTTATCTTGGCATATATCCTTTTTCACTATAGGCCTCAATGTGCTTCCAAATATATCCTTGCAATTCCACGAAAACAGTGTTAGCAAACTGCTCAACGAGAAGAACAGTGTAACTCTGTGTGGTAAATTGACATATCACAAAGCAAATTTTCAGAAAACTTCTTTCTAATTTTTATCCGAGGATATTTCGTTTTTCACCAAAGGCCTCAATGCGCTTGTGAATATCCCTTTGAAGATTCCACGAAAATAGTGTTAGCAATCTGCTCCATGAAATGAAAGGTGTACATTTGTGAGATGCATTCACCCATCACAAAGCAGTTTCTGAAAAAGCTTCTTTTTGCTTTTTGTCTGAGGATATTTCCTTGCTCACCATAAGCTTCAATGCACTCCCAATTATCCTATTGCTACCATAGTGCTTCATGAAAAGAATGGTGTAACTATGAAATGAATTCACGTAACACAGGGCTGTTTCTCAGAAAGCTTCTTACTAGTTTTTATCCGAGGATATTTCCTTTTTCACCATAGGCTTCATTGATATCCACAATATCCCTTCTCAGACTCCTAAAGACAGTGTTACCTAACTGTTACATTAAAAGTTTCATGTAACTCTGTGAGATGAATTCAAAAATCACAAAGCAGTTGATCAGAAAACTTCTTTCTAGTTTTTGTCGGGGGATATTACCTTTTTCACCATAGGCCTCAGCGTGCTCAGTAATATCCCTTTGCATATTCCACAAAAGTAGTGGAAGCAAACTGCTCCACGAAAAGAAAGGTGTAATTTGTGAGATGAATTCACACATCACAAAGCAGTTTCTCAGAAGGCTTCTTTTTGGTTTTTGTCTGAGGATATTTCCATTGTCACCATTGGCTTCAACGTGCTTCCAAATATCCTATTGCAGATTTCTGAACAACAGTGCTACCATACTGCTGCATGAAAAAAATGTTGTAGCTCTGTGAAATGAATTTAGACATAACAAGGATGTCTCTCACTAAGCTTCTTACTAGTTTTTATGTGAGGATATTTCCTTTTTCACCTTATTCCTCTATGTGCTGACGAATATTCCAATGAAGATTCCAAGAAAAAAGTGTTAACAAACTTCTCA
>NW_012116966.1:571750-583004 GCF_000951035.1 Colobus angolensis palliatus
AGTGTTATCAAACTGCTCAATGAAAATGACGGCGTAACTCTGTAAGATGAAATCACATATCACAAAGCAGTTTCTCAGAAAGATGCTTTCTAGTTTTTATCGGAGGATATTTCCTATTTCACCAAAGGCTTCAATGCACTCCCTAATATCTCTTTGCAGATTCCAGGAAAAAAGTGTTAGCAAACTGTTGAATAAAAAGAAAGGGGTAACTCTTTGAGATGAATTTACACATCACAAAGAACATTCTCAGAAAGTTTCATTTCTAGTTTTTATCTGAGGATATTTCCTTTGTCACCATAGGTTTCAATGCACACAAAAATACCCTATTGCAGATTCCAAACAAACTGTGTTAAAAAACTGCTGCAAGAAAAGAATCGTGTACCTCTATGAGATGAATTCACACATCACAATGCAGTTTCTCAGAAATATTCTTCCTAATTTTAATCTTATGATTTTTCCTTTATCACCATTGGCCTCAATGTGCTCTCAAATATCCTACTGCAGATTCCACGAAACCAGTATTATAAATATGCTCAATGAAAATAATGGTGTAACTCTGTAAGAAAAATTCACACATCATAAAGCAGTTTCTCAAGAAGCTTCTTTCTAGTTTTTATCTGAGGATATTTCTTTTTTCACTGTAGTCCTCAATGCACTCCCAAATATCCCTTTGCAGATTCCATCAAAACAGTGTTAGCAAACTGCTCTATGAAAAGAAAGGTGTAAAACTGTGAGATGAATTCAAACACCACAAGTAACTTTCTCATAAACCTTCTTTCTAGTTTCTATCGGAGGATATTTCCTGGTCTCCATAAGCTTCAATGCAAAACAATATATCCCTCCTCAGATTCCCCAAAAACAGTGCTACTAAATTGATCCATGCAAACAATAGTGTAATACTGTGAGATGAATTAACAAATCACAAAATAGTTTCTCAGAAAGCTTCTTTCTAGTCATGATATGAGGGTATTTAATTAGTCACTGTAAGCTTCAAAGTGCCCCAAAATGTCCTTCGTAGATTCCCCAAAAATGGCATTAGCAAACTACTCCATGAAAAGAAAGGTGTAACTCTGAGAGATGAATTCACCGATCACAAAGCAATTTCTCAGAAAGCTTCTTTCTGGTTTAAATTTGTGAATATTTCCTTTTTCACAGTAGCCTTCAGCATGCCCCCAAATATATCCTCTCAGATACATAAAAACAGTGATGCCAAACTTCTCAATCAACGAAAAGATCAAACTCTATGAGATGAATAAATACATCAAAAATCTTTTCTCAAAATGCTTCTCTCCAGTTTTTATCTGGCATTATTTCTTTTTTCACCGTAGGCCTCTAGGAGCTCCCGAATATCCCTTTGCAGATTCCATAAAAACAGTGCTAGCAAACTGCTCCATGTAAAGAGTGATGTAACTCTGTGAGGTGAATTCATGAATCACAAAGCAGTTTTTCAGAATGCTTCTTTCTATTTTTTGTCTGAGGATATTTTCTTTGTCACTCACAAGTTGAATGTGCTCCAAAATATCCCACTGCAGATTCCAAGAAAACAGTGTTAGCAAACTGCTAAAGAAGAGGAAAGGCATAAATCTGTGAGATGAATTCACCCATCACAAAGCAGTTTCTCAGAAAGCTTCTTTCTATTTCAAATCTGAGGTTATTTCCTTTTCCACCATAGGCTCCAATGTGCTCACAAAAACAGTGATGCCGAACTGTTCAATCAAATAAAAAGTTAAACTCTTGGAGATGACTACACACATCACAAAACCGTTTCTGGGACAGCGTCCCTGCAGTTTTTATCTGAAGTTATGTCCTTTTTCACCATAAACCACCAGGGTCTCCCAAGTCTCCCATTTCAGATTCCATAAAACCAGTGGTAGCAAACTGCTTCATGAAAATAAACCTGTAACTATGTGAGATGAATTAACACACCACAAAGTGGTTCCTCAGAAAGCTTCTTTCTAGTTATTATCTCAGGATATTTCCTTTGTCACCCTAAGCTTCAAGGCTCTCTAAAATATCACATTGCAGATTCCAAGAAAACAGCCTTAGGAAACTACTCAATTAAATTAACAGTGTAACTCTGTGAGATGAATTCACACATCACAAAGCAGTTTCTCAGAAAGGTTCTTTCTAGTTTTTTTCTGAAGATATTTAGTTTTTCACCAGAGGCCTAAATGTGTTCCCAAATATCCCTTTGCATATTCCACGAAAACAGTGTTAGCGAACTGCTCCATGAAAAGAAAGGTGTTACTCTATGGGATGAATTCTCACTTCACAAAGAACTTTCTCAGAAACCTTCTGTCTAATTTCTATCTGAGGATATTCCTTTTGTCACCATAAGCTTCAATGTGATCCAAAATATCCCTTCTCAGATTCCCCAAAAACGGTGCTAACAAACTTCCCCATGAAAAGAATCTGTAACTCTGTGAGATGAAGTCACAAATCAGAAAGCAGTTTCTCAGAAAGTTTCTTTCTTGTTTTTGACTTATGATATTTTCTTTGTCACCATAAGCTTCAATGTGTTCTGAAATATCAAAATGCACATTCCAAGAAAACAATGTTACCAAACTGCTCAATGAAAAAAACAGTGTAACTCTGTGAGTAAAATTCACACATCACAACACAGTTTCTGAGAAAGCTTCTTTTTGGTTTTCATCTGAGGATATTTCCTATGTCACCATAGGCTTCAATGTGCTCCCAAATATCATATTGTAGATTTCACGGAAACTGTGTTATCAAAATGCTCAGTGGAAAGAAAGGTGTAACTCTTTGAGATGAATTCACACATCTGGAAACAGTTTCTCAGAAAGCTTCTTTCTAGTTTTTATCTGAGGATTTTTCTCTTTTCACTATAGGTCTCACTGCACTCACAAATATACCTTTGCACATTCCATGAAAACATTGTTAGCAAACTGCTCCATGAAAAGAAAGGCATAACTCAGTGAGATGAAAAAACACATCACAAAGAACTTTCTCAGAAAGCTTCTTTCTAGTTTTTATCCTAGGATATTTCCTTTGTCAGCATATACTTCAATCGGATCGAAAATATTCCTTCTCAAATTCCCCAAAGACAATGGTACCAAACTCATCAATGAAAAGCTTTGTGTATCTCTGTGAGATGAATTTACAGATCACAAAGCGGTTTCTCAGAAACCTTCTTTCTAGTTTTATATGAGGATATTTCCATTGTCACCACATGCTTCAAAGTGCTCTGAAATATGGCATTGAAGATTCCAAGAAAATAGTGATAGCAAACAGAAAATGAAAAGAGCAATGAAACTCTCTGAGATTATTTCACACATCATAAAGCAGTTTCTTAGAAAACTTCTTTCTGGCTTTTGTCTGAGGATATTTCCTTCTTCACCATAGGCCTCAATGCGCTCCCAAGATCCCTTTGCAGATTCCAGGAAAACAACGTTAGCAAACTGCTCCCTGGAAAGAAAGGTGTAACTTTGTGAGATGAAATCACACATCACAAAGAAGTTTCTCTGACAGCTTCTTTCTTGTTTTTATCTGAGGATATTTCCTTTTCACAGTAGGCCTCATTGCACTCCCAAATGTCCTTTTGCAGATTCCACGAAAACAGTGATAGCAAACTGCTCTATGAAAAGTGTGGTGTAACCTTGTTAGATGAACTCACCCATCACAAAGATGTTTCTCAGAAAGCTTGTTTCTAGTTTTTATCTGAGGCTATTTCCCTTTTCAATATTCCTCAATGTGCTCTGGAATATCCCATCACAGATTCCATGAAAAAAAGTGTTAGCAAACTTCTCAATGAAAATATTGGTGTAATTCTGTGAGATGAATTCACACACCAAGAAGAAGTTCCTCAGAAATCTTCATTGTAGTTTTTATCTGAGGATATTTACTTTTTCATCCCAGGCCTCAGTGCACTACAAAATATGCCTTTGCCGATTCCATGAAAACGGTGTTAACAAACTGCTCCATGAAAAGAAATGGGTAACTCTTTGAGATAAATTATCACATGACAAAGAACTTTCTCAGAAAGCTTCTTTCTAGTTTCCATCTGAGGATATTTCCCTTGTCACCATAGGCTTCATTGCGATCCAAATTCTCCCATCTCAGATTCCCCAAAAAGAGTCCTACCAAACTGATCCATGAAAAGAATCATGTAACTCTTTGGGGAGAGTTAACACATTATAAAGCGATATCTGAGAAAGCTTCTTTCTAGTTTTAATATGAGGGTATTTCCTTTGTCACCGTAAGCATCAGTGCACTCAGAAATACTTCATTGCAGACTCCAAAAGAGAGTGTTAGCAAACTGTTCAATGAAAACAGCAGTGTGACTCTGTGACATGAATTCACACATCACAGAGCAGTTTCTCAGAAAGCTTATTTTTTTAATCTGAGGATATTTCCTTTGTTACCAGTGGCTTCATAGCGATCCAAAATATCCTATTGCAGATCCCCTGAAAACATTGTTAGAAAACTGCGCAATGTAAAGTACATTGTACATCTGTGAGATGAATCCACACAGAAGAAAGCAGCTTCTGAGAAAGCTTCTTTCTAGTTTTTATCTGAGGATATTTCCTTTTCATTATAGGCGTCGATGAGTTCCCAAATATCCCACTGGAGATTCCATGAAAACAGTGCTACCAAACTGCTTCATGAAAAGAATCATGTAACTCTGTGATATGAATGAACACATCACAAAGCAGTTTTGAAGAATGCTTCTTTCTGTTTTTTATATGAGGATATTTCATTTTCCACTGTTGGCTTACATGCCTTTCCAAATATCCTTTCTTAGGCACCACAGAAACATTGATGCTAAAGTGCTCCTTCAACAGAAACGTTTAGCTCTATGAGTTGAATGCAAACATCACAAAGGAGTTTATCTGAAAGCTTCTGTCCAGGTTTTACCTGAAGAATTTTCTTTTTTCACCTTAGGCCTCTATGCACTGCCAAATATCCCTCTGCTGATTCAACAAAAACAGTGCTAACAAACTGCACCAAGAAGAGAATGATGTAACTCTGAGAGAAAAATCGACCCATCATAAAGCAGTTTCTCTGGAAGCTTCTTTCTAGTTTTTATCTGAGGATATTTACTTTTCCGCTGTAGCCTTCAATGCGTTCCCAAATATCCCTTCTCAGACACCACACAAACAGTGATGCCAAAGTGCTCCCTCAACAGAAACGTTTAGCTCTATGAGATGAATGCACACATCATAAAGGAGTTTCTCGGAAAGCTTCACTCCAGTATTTACCTCAAGATATTTCCTTTTTTGCCATTCGACTCTATGCACTCCTTAGTATCCCTTTACAGATTCCACAAAAAGAGTGTTATCATATTGCTCAATGGAAACAAAATTGAAACTCTCTGGGATGAATTCACCCATCACAAAACAGTTCCTCAGAAAGCATCTTTCTAGTTTAAATCTTAGGATATTTTCTTTTTCACCATATGCTTCACTGTGCTCCCAAGTGTCTCTTTTCAGATACCACAAAAACTGTGATGCCGAACTGCTCAATCAGCAAAAAGGTTAAACTCTATGATACAAATACACATATCAGAAAACCGTTTGTTGAAAATCTTCTCTCCAGTTTTTGTCCAAGGTTGTTTCCTTTTTCACTGTAGGCCTCTATGAGCTGTGGAATATCCCTTTGAAGAATCCATAAAGTGCTACCAAACTAACTTCTCCCTGAAAAAAATCATGTAACTCTGTGAGATGAATTCACAAATCACAAAACAGTTTGTCAGAAAGCTTCTTTCTAGTTTTTGCATGAGGATATTTTCTTTGTCACCCTAAGCTTCAATGCACTCCAAAATATCATATTGCAAATTCCAAGAAAACTGTGTTGGCAAACTGATCAATGAAAAGAACAGTGTAACTCTGTGAGATGAAATCACACATCACAAAGCAATTTGTCAGAAGGATTCTTTTCTGCTTTTATCTGGGGATGTTTCCTTTTTCACCAGAGGCTTCAATGCACTCCAAACTATCCTATTGAATATTCTAAAAACATTGTTAAGAAACTGATAAATGAAAAGAATGGTGTAACTCTGTGAGTTGAATTCACACATCACAAAGCTGATTCTCAGAAAGCTTCTTTCTATCTTTTATCTGAGAATACTTACTTTTTCACCATAGGCCTCAATGCGCTCCTGAATATCCCAAAGCAGATTGCACGAAAACAGTGTTAGCAAACTGCTCCATGAAAAGAAAGGTGTAACTCTGTGGGATTAATTCACACATCACAAATAACTTTCTCAGAAAGCATCTTTCTAGTTTTTATATGAGGATATTGCCTTTTTGACCATAGACTTCAATGTGATCCAAAATGTCTCTTCTCAGATTCCCCAAAAACAGTGCTACCAAACTAATCCATGAAAAGAATTGAGTAACTCTGTGACATGAATTAACACATCACAAAGCGGTTTTGAAGAAAGCTTCTTTCTATTTTTCATATGAGGATATTTCCTTTTCCACCATAGGCTTCAATGCCCTTCCAATTATCCCTTCTCAGACACCACATAAAGAGTGATGCCAAGTGTTCCCTCAAGAGGAAGGTTTAGCTCCATGAGTTGAATGCACACATCACAAAGGAGTTTCTCTGAAATATTCTTTCCAGTTGTTACCTGAAGAAATTGCTTTTTTCACCTTAGGTCTCTCTGAGCTCCCAATATCCCTCTGCAGATTCCACAAAAACAGTGCTGCAAATTGCTCCATGAAAAGAAAGATGGAACTCTCTGTGATGAGTTAGCACATCACAAAGCAGTTTCTAAGAAAGCTTCATTTGTAGTTTAAACCTGAGTATATTTCCTTTTTCACCGTAGACTTCAATGTGTTCCTAAATATCTCCTCTTAGGTAACATAAAAAGAGTAGTGCCAAACTGCTCAATCAACAAAGAGGTTAAACTCTATCAGATGAATGCACATAACAAAACCACTTCTCGAAAAGCTTCTCTCTAGTTTTTATCTGAAGTTATTTCCTTTCTCACTGTAGGCCTCTGGGAGCTCCCAAATATACCTTTGCAGATTCCATATAAACAGGGCTACCAAACTACTCCATGAAAAGAATCATGTAACTCTGTGACACAAAATCAGAAATCGCTAGTAGTTTCTCAGAAAGCTTCTTTCTAGTTTTTGTCTGAGGATATTTCCTTTGTCACCCTAAGCGTCAATGGGCTCCAAAATATCCCATTGCAGATTCCAATTAAACAGTGGTAGCAAACTGATCAATGAAATGTACAGTGCAAGTCTGTGAAGTGAATTCAGACATCCCAAAGCAGTTTCTCAGAAAGCTCCTTTTTGGTTTTATTCTGAGGATATTTCCTATGTCACTATAGGCAATAATGCCCTCCAAAATTTCCTATTGAAGATTCCATGAAAACATTCTTACTAAACTGCTCAATGAAAATAATGTTGTGACTCTGTGAGATGAATTCACACATCACAAAGCAGTTTCTCAGAAAGCTTCTTTCTAGTTTTTATCTGAAGACATTTCCTTTTTCACTATAGGCCTCAATGAACTCCCAGAAATATCTTTGCAGATTGCACGAAAACAGTGTTGGAAAACTGCTCCATGGAAATAAAGGTGTAACTCTGTGAGATGAATTGACTCATCACAAAGAACTTTCTCAGAAAGCCTCTTTCTAGTTTTTATCTGAGGATATTTCGTTTGTCACCATAGACTTCAATGCAATCCAAGAATTCCCTAAAACAGTGCTACCGAATTGCTAATGGTGTAACTTTGTGAGATGAATTAGCACATTATAAAGAGGCTTCTCAGAAAGCTTCTTTCTAGCTTGTATATCAGGATATTTCCTTTTCCACCATAGGCTTCAATGCACTCCCAAATATCCCTTCTCTGTCATGACAAAAACAGTGATAAGAAAGTGTTTTCTCAAACGGAAACGTTTACCTCTATGAGTTGAATGCAAACCTCACAAAGGAGTTTCTCAGAAAGCTTATCTGCAGTTTTTACCTGAAGAATTTTCTTTTTTCACCTTAGGCCTCTAAGCACTCCTAGCACTCCCAAATATCCTTCTGCCTATTCCAAAAAAACAGTGCTACCAAACTGTGCATTGAAAAGAAAGGTTTAACCCTGTGAGGTAAATTCACCCACGACAAAGTTGTTTCTCAGGAAGCATCTTTCAAATTTTTATCTGAGGATATTTCCTACGTCAGCATAGGCTTGAATGCAATCCAAAATATCCTTTCTCAGATTCCACAAAAACTGTATTAGCAAACTGCTCCATGAAAGGAAATTGTAACTCTGTGAGATAAGTTCACAAATTAGAAAGCAGATTCTTAGAAAGCTTCTTACAAGTTTTTGTATGAGGATATTTCCTTTTCCATCATAGACTTCAATGGACTCCCAAATATCCCTTCTCAGACACCACAAAAACAGTGAAGCCAAAGTGCTCCCTCAACAGAAATCTTTAGCTCTATGAGGTTAATGCACACATCATAAAGTAGTTTCTCAGAAAGCTTCTCTCCAGTTTTTACCTGAAGAATTTTCTTTTTCACCTTAGGCCTTAATGTGCTCCCGAATATCCCTCTGCAGATTCCACAAAAACAGTGCTACCAAACTGCTCAATGAAAAGAAAGGTGTAACTCTGTGAGATGAATTCACCCATCACAAAACAGTTTCTCAGAAAAATTCTTTGTAGTTTAATTCTGAGAATATTTCCTTTTTCACCATAGACTTCAATGTGCTCCCAAATATATCCTCTCAGATACCACAAAAACAGTGATGCGTAACTGCTCAATCAACGAAAAGGTTAAATTCTATGAGATGAATAAACACATCAAAAACAATTTCTCGAAAAGCTTCTCTCCAGCTTTTATCTGAAGTGATTTTCTTTTTCACCATAAGCCTGTAGGATTTCCCAAATATCCCTTTGCAAATTCCATAAAAACAGTGCTGCAAAACTGCTCCATATATAGAATCTTGTAACTCTGTGATATGAATTCACAAATCACAAAGCAGTTTTTCAGAACTCTTCTTTCTAGTTTTTATGTGAGGGTATTTTCTTCATCACCTTAAGCTTCAATGCACTCTGAAATATCCCATTACAGATTCCAAGAAAACGGTGTTATCAAACTGCTCAATAAAAAGAACAGTGTAACTCTGTGAGATGAGTTCACACATCACAAAGCAGTTTCTCAGAAAGCTTCTTTCTAGTGTTTATCTGAAGATATTTCCCTTTTAACTGTATACATAATTGCACTCCCAAACATCCCTTTGCAGTTTCCATGAAAACAGTGTTAGCAAGCTGCTCCATGAAGAGAAAGGTGTAATTCTGAGAGATGAATTCACCCATCACAAAGAACTTTCTCATAAATGTTCTTTCTAGTTTTCATCTGAGGATATTTCCTTTGTCAAGATAGGCTTCAATGTGATCCAAAATATCCCTTCTCAGATTTCCGAAAAATAGTGCTACAAAACTGATCCATGAAAAGAATCTTGTAACTCTGAGAGATGAATCAACACAACATAAAGCAGTTTCTCAGAAAACTTCTTTTTCATTTTTATCTGTGGATATATCCTTTCTCACTGTAGGCCTTAATATGCTCCCAAATATCCCTTTGCAGATTCCAGGAAAACAGTGTTAGCACACTCTACCATGAATAGAAAAGTGTAACCACGTGACATGAATTCACAAATCACAAAGAAGTTTCTCACACAGTTTCTTTCTTGTTTTTATCTGCGAATAATTCCTTCGTCACCACAGGCTTCAATGTGATCCAAAATATCCCTTCTCAGATTCCCCCAAACTCTTCAATGAAAAGAATAGTGTAAGTCTGTCAGATGAATTCACAGTCACAAAAAAGTTTCTTAGAAAGCTTCTTTCTAGTTTTGTTCTGATGATATTTCCTTTGTCATTATAAGCTTCAAAGCACTCCAAAATATCCCACTGCAGATTGCGTGAAAACAGTGTTAGCAAACTGCTCAATGAAAAGAATAGTGTAATCTGTGAGACAAAAACACATCACAAAGTAGTTTCTCAAAAAGCTTCTGTATAGTTCTTATCTGAGGATATTTCCTTTTTCACTATAGGCATCAATGCCCTCCCATATATCCCTTTGCAGATTCCACTAAAACGAACAGTGTTATGAAACAGTTCAATGAAAAGAACGGTGTACTCTCTGAGATGAATTCACAAATCACAAAGCAGTTTCTCAGAAAACTTCTCTTTGCTTATGTCTGAAGGTATTTCATTTGTCACCCTAAATTCCAATCTGCTCTTACATAACCTATTGCAGTTTCCACGAAAATAGTGTTAGCTAGCTTCTCAGTGAAAAGAGCAGTGTAACTCTGTCTGATGAATTCACACATCACAAAATATTTTCTCAGAAAGCTTCTTTCTAGTTTTTATCTGAGGATATTTCCTTTTGCAAAACAGGCCTGAATGCTCTTCCAAATATCCCTTTATAGATTCCAAGAAAACAGTTTCAGCAACTGCTCCAAAGCAAGAAAGTTGTAACTCAGTGAGATGAATTCACACAACACAAATAACTTTCCCAGAAAGGTCCTTTCTACTTTTTATCTGAGGATGTTTCCTTTGTCACCATATTCTTCAATGTGATCCAAAATATCCCTTCTCAGATTTCCCGAAAACAGTGCTAACATGTTGATCCATGAAAAGAATCATTCAACTCAGTGAGAGGAATAAGGACATCACAAAGTGGTTTCTCAAAAGATTCTTCCTACTTTTTATGTGAGAATATTTCTTTTGTTGCCATATTATCCAATGCAATCCAAAATAGACCATTGGAGATTCCAAGAAAACAGGGTTATCAAATTGCTCATTGAAAAGTACAGTGTAACCCTGTGAAATGAATTCACACATAACAAAGAAGTTTCCCAGAAAGTTCTTTCTAGTTTTTATTTGAGGATATTTCCTTTTTCACCATATTACTCCATGCGCTCCAAATATTTATTTGTAGATCCATCGAAAACAGTGTTAGCAAACTGCTCCATGAAAAGGAAGGTGTAACTCTGTGAGGTGAATGCATACATCACAAAGAAGTTTATCAGAAATCTTCCTTCTAGTTTTTATCTGAGGATATTTCCTCTGTCACAATTGACTTCAATGCCATCCAAAACAGCTTTTCTCAGATTCTCCAAAAACGGTGCTACCAAACTGATCCATGAAAAGAATCGTGTAATTCTGTGAGATGAACTAACACATCACAAAGTGGTTTCTCAGAAAGCGTTTTCCTAGTTTTTATCTGGGGGATATTTCTTTTGTCACCATAGGCTTCAATGCAATCCAAAATGTACCTAT
>NW_012116966.1:583054-586252 GCF_000951035.1 Colobus angolensis palliatus
TATTCCTTCTAAAATTCACCAAAAACAGTACTACCAAACTGATCCATGAAAAGAAATGTGTAATTCTGTGAGATGAATTTACAAATAGCAAAGTGCTTTCTCAGAAACCTGCTTTCTAGTTTTTATCTCAGGATATTTCCTTTGTCACCATAGGCTTCAATGTGATCTAAAATATTCCTTCTAAAATTCACCAAAAACAGTGCTACCAAACTGATCCATGAAAAGAAATGTGTAATTCTGTGAGATGAATTTACAAATAGCAAAGTGGTTTCTCAGAAAGCTTCTTTCTAGTTTTTATATGAGGATGTTTCTATTGTCACCATAAGCTTCAATGTACTCCGAAATATCCCATTGATGATTCCAAGAAAACAGTGTTAGGAAACTGATCAATGTAAAGAACAGTGTAAATCTGTGAGATGAATTCACATATCACATAGCAGTTTCTCAGAAAGCTTCTTTCTAGTGTTTATCTGAGGGTATTTCCTTTTTCCCCATATTACTCAATGTGCTCCCAAATATCCCTTTGCAGATCCAACGAAAACAGTGTTAGCAAACTGCTCCATGAAAAGAAAGGTTTATCTCAGTGAGATGAATTCACACATCACAAAGAAGTTTCTCAGAAAGATTTTTTTAGTTTTTATTGAGCATATTTCCTTTTTCCCTATAGGAATCATTGTGCTCCAAAATGTTCCATTCCGGTCTCTGTGAGATAAATTCGCACATCTCAAATAACTTTCTCAGAAAACTTCTTGCTAGTTTTTATCTAAGGATGCCTCCTTTGTCACCATTGATTTCAATGGAATCCAAAATACCCTTCCTCAGATTCCTCAAGAATAGTGCTACCAAACTGTTACATTAAAAAAACCATGTAACTCTGTGAGATGAATTAATGCATCACAAAGTGGATTCTCAGAAAGCTTATTTCTACTTTTATCAGAGGATATTTCGCTTGTCTCCATCAGATTCAATGTGATCCAAAATATCCCTTATCAGTGTCCCCAAAAACAGTGCAACCAAACAGCTCCATGAAAAGCATCGTGTAACTCTGTGAGTCGAAGTCACAAATCACAAGGTAGTTTCTCAGAAAACTTCTTTCTGCTTTTAGTCTGAGGATATATCCTTTGTCACCACCAGCTTCCATGCACTCCGAAATATCACATTGCAGATTCCAAGAAAACTGTGTTAGCCAACTACTCAATGAAATGAACAGTGTAACTCTGTGAGATGAATTCACACATCACACAGCAGTTTCTCAGAAGCTTCTGTGCAGGATTTTTCCGAGGATATTTAGTTTTTCACCACAGGCCTAAATTCGAGCCCAGATATCCCCTTGCAGATTCCCCGAACACAGTGTTAGCAAATGGCTCCACGAAAAGAAAGGTGGAACTCTTTGAGATGAATTCATTCTTCATGAAGAACTTTCTCAGAAGGCTTCTGTCTGGTTTTTATCTGAGGATATTCCCCTTGTCACCATAGGCTTCTATGCGACCCAAAATATTCCTTCTCAGATTCCTCAAAAACAGTGCTAACAAACTCCCACACAAAAAGAATCGTGTAACTCCATGAGATGAATTCAGAAATCACAAAGCAGTTTCTCAGAAAGCTTCTTTCTACTTTTTGTGTGATGATATTTCCTTTGTCACCATACACTTCAATGTGCTCCAAAGTATTCCATTGCAGATTCCAAGAAAACTGTGTTAGCAAACTACTCAATGAAATGAACAGTGAAACTCTGTGAGATGAATTCACACATGACAAAGCAGTTTCTCAGAAAGTCTCTTTCTACTTTTTGTCTGACAATATTTCCTTTGTCACCATAGGCTTCAATGTGCTCCGAAGTATTTCATTGCAGATTCCAAGAAAACAATGTTAGCAAACTGCTCAAAGAAAAGAACAGTATAACTCTGAGAGGTGAATTGACACATCACAAAGCAGTTTCTCAGAAAACTTCCTTCTAATTTTTATCTGAGGATAGTTCCCTTTTCACTACAGGTCTCAATGGTCTCCCAAATATACCTATGCAGATTCCACGAAAACAGTGTTAGCAAACTGCTTCATGAAAAGAAAGGTGTAACCCTCTGAGACGAAAAAACATATCACCAATAACTATCTCAGAAAGCTTCCTTCTAGTTTTTATCTGAGGATATTTCCTTTGTCACCATTAGTTTCAATGTGATCCAAAATATCCCTTCTCAAATTCCAAAAAAACAGTGCTACCAAACTGAGCTATGAAAATAACCATGTTACTCTATAAGATGAATTTACAAATCACATAGTGGTTTCTCAGAAAGCTTCTTTCTAGTTTTTATATGAGGGTATTTCCTTTTTCACCATAGGCTTCTCTGTGCTCCAATTATCACTTTGTAGATTCCACAAAAACTGGGTAATCAAACTGCTCAATGAAAATGGTTTACCTCTGGGAGATGAATTCACCCATCACAAGGAAATTTCTCGGCAACATCCTTTCCAGTTTTTATCTGTGCATATTTACATTTCCACCCTCAGCCTCAATGCGCTCCCAAATATCCCTTCTCAGACACACAAAAAACCAGTGAGGCCATACTGCTCTATCAAAAAAATGGCTTATCCCTATGAGATGAATACACACATCACAAAACAGTTTCTCAAAAACCTTCTCTCCAATTTTTATCTGAAGATATTTCCTTTTTCACCATAGACCTCTATGAGCTCCCGAAAATCCCTTTGGAAATTCCCCAAAAAGGGTGCTACCAAACTGCTCAATGAAAATACAGATGTAACTCTTTGAGACAAATTCACCAATCACAAAGCAGTTTCTCAGAAAGATTCTTTCTAGTTTTTATCTGAGGATATTTCCTTTTTCACTCTAGATCTTAAGGTACTCTGCAATATCCCATTACAGATTACATAACAGTGCTAGCAAACTGCTCCATAAAATGAAAGGTGTAACTCTGTGAGATGAATTCACACATCATAAAGAACTTCCTCTGAATGCTTCTTTCTAGTTTTTATCTGAAGATATTTCTTTGTCACCATAGGTTTCAATGCCATCCAAAATATACCTTCTCAGATTCCCCAAAAACACTGCTAAGAAACTGATCCATGAAAATTATCATGTAACTATTTGAGATGAAATAACACATACAAAGCAGTTTCTCAGAACGCTTCTTTTTAGTGTTTATATTATGATATTTCCTTTGTCACCCTAAGCTTCAATGT
>NW_012116966.1:586302-587866 GCF_000951035.1 Colobus angolensis palliatus
ATACAAAGCAGTTTCTCAGAACGCTTCTTTTTAGTGTTTATATTATGATATTTCCTTTGTCACCCTAAGCTTCAATGTGCTCCAAAATATCCCATTGTCGATTCCAAGAAAACAGTGTTAACAAACTGCTCAATGAGAAGAATAGTGTAACTCTGTGAGATGAATTCACATATCACAAAGCACTTTCTCAAAAAGCTTCTTTTGTTTTCATCTGAAGGAATTCCTTTGTCACCATAGGCGTCAATTCACTTCTAAATATCCTATTGCAGATCCCATGAAAACAATGTTATCAAACTGCTTACTGAAAACACTAGTGTAGCTCTATGAGATGAATTCATACATCCAAAGGTCGTTTCTCTGAAAGCTTCTTTTTAAGAAATAGTTTAAATATGAGAATATTTCCTTTTTCACCATAGACTTCAATGTGCTCCCAAATAATATCTCTCAGATACCAGAAAAACTGTGATGCCAAACTTCTCAATCAAAAAAAATGTTAAACTCTGAGATGAATATACACATCACAAAACCATATCTCAAAAAGCTTCTCCAAGGTCCTAATCTGAAGTTATTTCTGTTTTCACTGTAGGCCTCTAGTAGCTCCCGAATATCACTTTGCAAATTTCTAGAAACAGTGCTACCAAACTACTCAAAGAAAAGAAAGGTGTAATTGTGTCTGAAGAATTCACCCATCACAAAGCAATTTCTCTGAAATCTCCTTTCTACTTTCTATCTGTGCATATTTACTTTTCCACCATCAGCCTCTATGTGCTCCCAAATATCAGATTGCAGATTCCAAGAAAACAGCATAAGCAAATTGGTCAATGAAAAGAACAGTGTAACTCTGTGAATTGAATACACACATCACAAAGCAGTTTCTCAGAAGGTTTCTTTCTGATTTTAATCTGAGGATACTTCCTTTTTCACCATAGGCCTCAAACTGCTCCCTAATATCGCTTTGCAGATTACATGAAAACAGTGTTATCAAACTGCTCAATGATAAGACAGTGTATCTCTGCGAGATGAATTCACACATCGAAAAGTTGTTTCTCAGAAAGCTTCTTTCTAGTTTTTATCTGAGGACATTTTCTTTTTCACCATAGGCCTCAATGCTCTCCCACATATCACTCTTCAGATTCCCCAAAAACAGTGCTAACAAACTACTCCATGAAAAGAGTTGTGTAAGTCTGTCAGATTAATTCACACATCATATCACTGTTTCTCAGAAAGCATCTTGCTAGTTTTTATCTAAAAATATTTCCTTTTTCAACATATTTCTCAATGTGCTCCGGAATATCCCATCAAAGATTCCACAAAAAAAGTGTTAGCAACTTCTCAATGAAAAGAACAGTGTCACACTGTGCGATGAACTCACACATCACAAAGAAATTTTTCAGGAAGTTTATTTCAAGAATTTATATGAGGATATTTCCTTTGTCACCATAGGCTTCAATGTGTTCCAAAATATCCCTTCTCAGATTCCCCAAAAGCAGTGCTACCCAACTGCTCCATGAAGAGAATGTTGTAACTCTAAGATGAATTCATAAATCACAAAGCAATTTCTCAG
>NW_012116966.1:591964-594811 GCF_000951035.1 Colobus angolensis palliatus
AGGAGTGCTTTACTTCCAATTATATGGTCAATTCTGGAGAAAGTGTGATGTGGTGCTGAGAAGAGTGTATGTTCTGTTGATTTGGGGTGGAGAGTTGTGTAGATGTCTATTAGGTCTGCTTGTTGCAGAGATGAGTTGAATTCCTGGATATCCTTGTTAACTTTCTGTCTTGTTGATCTGTCTAATGTTGACAGTGGGGTATTGAAATCTCCCATTATTATTTTATGGGAGTCCAAGTCTCTTTGTAAGTCTCTAAGGACTTGTTTTATGAATCTGGGTGCTCCTGTATTGGGTGCATACATATTTATGATGGTTAGCTCTTGCTGTTGAATTGATCCCGTTACCATTATGTAATGGCCTTCTTTGTCTCTATTGATTTTGATGGTTTAACGTCTGTTTTATCAGAAACTAGGATTGCAACCCCTGTTTTTTTTTGTCCTCCATTTGCTTGGTAGATCTTCCTCCATCCCTTTATTTTGAGCCTATGTACGTCTCTGCATGTGAGATGGGTCTCCTGAATACAGGAGACTGATGGGGTGAGCTAGGGGGCCAGAACTCCCCATGGGATCTGCTGAGGTCTTTCTTATGACTGCATCACATCTGAACTTCTTCCTGTTCCCAGTCCTGCTTTCTTGGTTATCTTACTGTTGTTTGTTCTCAAGCATATTCCCCAATAAACTATTACATGCAAAAAAAAGTGTTAGCAAATTTCTCAATGTAAACAGCAGTGTAATTCTGTGAGATGAATTCACACATCACAAAGAAGTTTCACAGAATATTCTTTTTGGTTTTTATCAGAGGATATTTCCTCATTACCATAATCCTCCATGCACTCCCAAATATTCCTTTGTAGATTCCACGAAAACAGTGTTAGCAAACTACTCCATAAAAGGAAAGGTGTAACACTTTGAGATGAATGCACTCATCACAATGTACTTTCTCAGAAAGATGCTTTCTAGTTTCTATCCGAGGATGTTTCCTCTGTCACCACAGGCTTCAATGTGATCCCAAATATCCCTTCTCAGATTCCAGAGAGTGCTCCCAAATTGATCCAAGAAAAGATGCATGTAACTCTGAAATGAATTAACACATAACAAAACGCTTTCTCACAAAGCTTCTTTCCTCTTTTTATATGAGGATATTTCCTTTGTTACCAAAAGCTTTAATAAGGTCTGAAATATCCTATTGCAGATTCCAAGAAAACAGTACTAGCAAACTGTTCAGTGAAATGAACAGTGTAACTCCATGAGATGAATTCACGCATCACAAAGCAGTTTCTCAGAAAGCTTCTGTTTAGTTTTAATCTAAGGATATTTGCTTTTTCACCAAAGGCATCAAATTGCTCAAAAAAATCCCTTCACAGATTCCATGATAACAGTGTTAGTACACTGCTCCATGAAAAGAAAGGTGTAATTCTGTGAGATGAATTGGCACAACACAAAGCAGTTTCTTAGAAAACTTCTTTTTGGTTTGTAACTGAGGATATTTCCTTTGTTACTATATGCTTCAATGCACTCTTAAATATCCTATTGCAGATTCCACGAAAACAGTGTAATCAAACTGCTCAATGAAAACAATGGTGTAACTCTGTAAGGTGAATTCACACATCACAAAGCAACTTTTCAGAAATCTTCTTTGTAGTTTTTTCTGAGGGTATTCCCTTTTTCACTATAGGCCTCAATGCGCTCCCTAATATCACTTTGCAGATTCAAAGAAAACAGTGTTAGCAAACAGTTTCATGAATAGAAAGGTTTAAATCTATGACATGAATTCAAACATCACAAAGAACTTTCTCAGAAAGATTCTTTCTAGTTTTTATCTGAGGATATCTCCTTTGCCACCATAGGCTTCACTTTGCTCCAAAATATCCCTTCTCAGATTCCCCAAAAACAGTGCTACCAAACTGATCCATGAAAAGAATCCTTTATCTCTGTGAGATGTATTAACCCATCACAAAGTGGTTTCTCAGAAAGCTTGTTTTTAGTTTTAATATGAGGATATTTCCTTTGTCACCATAAGCTTCAATGCACTCCAAAATATCCCTTTGTAGACTCCAGAAAAACAGTGTAATCAAATGACTGAATGAAATGAACAGTGTAAATCTGTAAGATGAATTCAAACATCACAAACATTTTCCCAGAAATCTTATTTCTACTTTTTCTCTGAGGATATTTCCTTTTTCTCCACAGGCCTCAATGCACTCCCAAACATTCCTTTGCAGATTCCACCAAAACTGTGTTAGCAATCTGCTCCATGATCAGAAAGGTGATACTCTGTTAGATGTATACACACAATACAAAGAAGTTTCTGAGAAAGCTTTTTTCTAGTTTTTATCTGAGGATATTTCCTTTGTCACCCTAGGCTTCCATGAGATCAAAAATATCCCTTCTAAGATTCCCCAAAAACAGTGCTGCCAAACTGCTCCATGAAAAGAATGGTGTAACTAGGTGAGATGAATTCATACACTAGAAAGCTGTTTATCAGACAGCTTCTTTCTAGTATTTATCTGAGGATATTCCCTTTTTCTCCATATTCCTCAAAGCACTCTGTAATATCCCTTTGCAGATTCCACCAAAAATGTGATAACAAACTTCTCAATGAAAAGAACAGTGTAATTCTGTGAGATGAATTGACACATCACAAAGCAGTTTCACAGAAAGCTCTCTCTAGTATTTTTATGAGTATATTTCCTTTTTTAACATATTCCTCAATGCACTGGTGAATATCCCTTTTCAGATTCAACAAAAATAGTATTAGCAAACTGTTTCATGAAAGAAAAATGTAAATCTTTGAGATGAATTCACACATCCCAAAGCAGTTTCTCAGAAAGATTGTTTTTGGTTTTTC
>NW_012116966.1:594861-595853 GCF_000951035.1 Colobus angolensis palliatus
CTCCATGAAAAGAAAGGTGTAAATCTGTGAGATGAATTCACGCATCACAAAGCAGTTTCTCAGAAAACATCTTGTATTTTGTCTGAGGATATATCCTTTGTCACCATAGGCTTCAATGCACTCCAAAATATCCCTTCTCAGACACCACAAAAGCAGTGAGTCAATACTGCTCAATCAATAAAATGGTTTACCCCTATGAGGTGAATACACACATCACTAAACATCTTCTCAAATCCTTCTTTCCAGCTTTTATCTAAAGATTTTTCCTTTTTCATCATAGGTCTCTGTGATCTCCCAAAAATCCCTTTGCAGATTCCCCAAAAACAGTGATACCAAAGTGTTCAATGAAAAGAAAACTGTAACTCTGTGAGAGTTACACATCGCAAAGCAGTTTCTCAGAAAACTTCTTTATAGTTTATATCTGAGGATATTTCCTTTGTCACCACAGGCCTCAAGGCACTCCCAAATATCCCTTTGCAGATTCCAAGAAAGTAGTGTTAGCAAACTGCTCCATGAAAAGAAAGGTGTAACTCTGTGAGATGAATTCACACACAACAAAGAACTTTCTCAGAAAGTTTATTTCCAGTTTCTATCTAAGTAAATTTTCTTTTACATGATAGGCCTCAATGCACTCCCATACATCACTTTGCAGATTATACGAAAACGGTGTTTGCAAACTGCTCCATGAAAAGAAAGGTGTAACTCTGTGAGATGAATTCACACATCACAAAAGGACTTTCTCAGAAAGCTTCTTTCTTGTTTTTCTCAGATGATATTTTTGTTTGTTTGTTTGCTTTTTATTCTTTTTTTATATTTTATTATTAAACTTTAAGTTCTAGGGTACATATGCATATTATGAGGATTGTTACATATGTATACTTGTGCATTGTTGGTGTGCTGTACCCATTAACTCGTCAGCACCCATCAACTCATCATTTATATCAGGTATAACTCCCAGTGCAAACCATCCCCCCTGTCCGTGGATTAATTTC
>NW_012116966.1:602608-620291 GCF_000951035.1 Colobus angolensis palliatus
CTGAGCATATATCCTTAGTCACCATAGGCTTTGATGTGCTCCCAAATATCCTATTGCAGATTCCACGAAAACAGTGTTAGCAAACTTCTCCATGGAAACAAAGACGTAACTCTGTGAGATGAATTGACACAAAACAAAGCTGTTTCTTAGAAAACTTCTTTTTGGCTTTTAACTGAGGATATTTCCTTTGTCACCACAGGTTTCAATGTACTCTTAAACATCCTATTGCAGATTCCACAAAAACAGTGTTATCAAACTGCTCCATGAAAATAATGGTGTATCTCTGTAAGATTAATTCACACATCACAAAGCAGTTTCTCAGAAATGTTCTTTCTAGTTTTTATCTCAGTTTATTTCCTTTTTCACAATAGGCCTCAATGCGTTCCCAAATATCCCTTTGCAGATTCAGCAAAATCAGTGTTAGCAAATGGCTTCATGAATGCAAAGGTGTAAACCTGTGACATGAATTCAAACGTCATGAAGAACTTTCTCAGAATGATTCTTTCTAGTTTTTATCTGAGGGTATCTCCTTTGTCACCATATGCTTCAGTGCAATCCAAAATACCCCTTCTCAGATTCCCCAGAAGTTAATCCATTAAAAGAATCATGTAACTCAGTGATATGAATTAACATATCACAAAACGGTTTCTCAGAAATTTCTTTCTAGTTTTTATATGAGGATTTTCCTTTGTCACCATAAGCTTCAATGTGTTCCAAAATATCCCATTGTAGACTCCATGAAAACATTTTAAGCAAATGACTCAATCAAATGAACAGTGTAAATATGTAATATGAATTCACACATCACAAAACAGTTTCTCAGAAAGCTTCTTTCTACTTTTTCTCTGAGGATATTTCCTTTTTCACCATAGGTCTCAAAGTGCTCCCAAACATCCCTTTGCAGATTCCACCAAAACTGTGTTAGCAATCTGCTCCATGAACAGAAAGGTGATACTCTGTGAGATTGAATACAAACATCACAAGAAAGTTTCTGAGAAATCTTCTTTCTAGTTTCTATCTGAGGATATTTCCTTTGTCACCCTAGGCTTCCATGATATCCAAATATATGCCTTCTCAGATTCCCCAAAACCAATGCTGGAATATTTCTCCATGAAAAGAATGGTATAACTACATGAGATGAATTCATACATCACAAAGGTGTTTATCAGACAGCTTCTTTCTGGTATTTATCTGAGGATATTTCCTTTTAGTCCATATTCCTCAATGCACTCCTGAATATCCCATTGCAGATTCCACCAAAAAAAGATAGCAAACTTGTAAATGAGAAGAATGGTGTAACTCTGTGAGATAAATTGATGCATCACAAAGCAGTTTCACAGAAAACTTCTTTCTAGTTTTTCTATGTGTGTATTTCCTTTTTCAACATATTTCTCAATGCATTCGTGAATATCCCTTTTCAGATTCCACGAAAACAGTATTAGCAAGCTGCTCCATGAAAGAAAAGTGTAAATCTGTGAGGTGAATTCTCACATAACAAAGCAATTTCTCAGAAAGATTCTTTTTGGTTTTTCTGTGAGGATATATTCTTAGTCACCATTGGCTTCAATACGCTCCCAAATATCCTATTGCAGATTCCATGAAAACAGTGTTAGCAAACTGCTCCATGGAAAGAAAGATGTAACTCCGTGAGGTGAATTGACACAACACAAAGCAGTTTCTTAGAAAGCTTCTTTTTGGCTTTTAATTGAGGATATTTCCTTTGTCACCACAGGTTTCAATGCACTCTCAAATATCCTATTGCAGATTCCACAAAAACAGTGTTATCAAACTGCTTAATGAAAAGAACGATGTATCTCTGTAAGATGAATTCACATATCACAAAGCAGTTTCTCAAAAATGTTCTTTCTAGTTTTTATCTCAGTATATTTCCTTTTTCACTACAGGCCTCAATGTGCTCCCAAATATCCCTTTGCAGATTCAAAGAAAGCAGTTTTAGCAAGCGGCTTCATGAATGGAAAGGTGTAAATCTGTGACATGAATTCAAACATCACAAAGAACTTTCTCAGAATTATTCTCTCTAGTTTTTGTCTGAGGGTATCTCCTTTGTCACCATAGGCTTCAATGAGATCCAAAATATCCTTTCTGAGATTCCGCAAAAGCTGATCTATTAAAAGAATTGTGTAACTCTGTGAGATGAACTAGCATATCACAAAATGGTTTCTCAGAAATTTCTTCCTAGTTTTTATAGGAGGATATTTCCTTTATCACCATAAGCTTCAATGTGCTCCAAAGCATCCCATTGTAGACTCCACATAAACAGTGTTAGCCAATGGCTCAATGAAATGAACAGTGTAAATATGTAATATGAATTCACACATCACAAAGCAGTTTCTCAGAAAGCTTCTTTCTACTTTTTCTCTGATAATATTTCCTTTTCCACTATAGGCCTAAATGCACTCCCAAACATTTCTTTTGCGGATTCCACCAAAACTGTGTTAGCAATCTGCTCCATGAACAGAAAGGTGATACTCTCTGAGATGAACACACACATCACAAAGAAGTTTCTGAGAAAGCTTTTTTCTAGTTTTTATCTGAGGATATTTCCTTTGTCACCCTAGGCTTTCATGAGATCCAAAATATCCCTTTTCAGATCCCCAAAAACAGTGCTACCAAAGTGATCCATGAAAAGAATCATGTAACTCTGTGAGATGAATTAACACATCTCAAAGTGGTTTCTCAAAAGCTTCTTTCTAGTTTGTCTATGTGGACTGTTCTTATTTCACCATAATTTTCACTGTGCTTCAAAATATCCCTTTTAAGATACCAGGAAAGCAGTCTTAGGAACCTGCTCAATGAAAATAAGAGTATAACACTGTGAGAGGAATTCACATAACACAAAGCAGTTTCTCAGAAGCTTCTTTTTCATTTATTTATGAGGATATATGCTTTGTCACAGTATGCTTCAATGCACTCCCAAATATCCTATAGCAGTTTCCGCGATAACAGAGTTATCCAACTGCTAAATGAAGTGAACGTTGTAACTCTGTGAGATGAATTCACACATCACAAAGTAGTTTCTCAGAAAGCTTCCTTTTGGTTTATCTATGAGTGTATTTCCTTTGTCACCATAAACTTCAATGTGCTATGAAATATCAGTGTGCAGATTCCAAGAAAAAGGTGTAAGCAAACTGATCAATGCAAAGTACAGTGTAACTCTGTGAGTTGTATTCACATGTCACAAAGCAGTTTCTCAGAAAACTTCCTTCTAGTTTTTATCTGAGGATATTTTATTTCTCACTGTAGGACTGAATGTACTCCCAAACATCCCTTTGCAGATTCCTCAGAAACAGTGTTAGCAAACTGCTCCATGAAAACAGAGGTGTAACTCTGTGACATGAATTCACACATCACAGAGTAGTTTCTCAGACTGCTTCTTTTGGGGTGTTTGTCTGAGGATAATTCCTTTAACACAATAGGCTTCCATGCACACCAAAATATCCTATTGAAGATTCCACAAAAACAGTGTTATCAAACTGCCCCATGAAAATAGAGATGTAACACTGTGAGATGAATGCAGACATCACAAAGGTCTTAGAAAGTTTCTTTCTAGTTTTTATCTGAGGATACTCCCTTCATCACCATAAGCTTCAACACACTCTGAAATATCTAATTGCAGATTCCAAGAAAATAATGTTAGCAAACTGCTCAAGGAAAAGAACAGAGTAACACTGAGATGAATTCACCCATCAAAAAGGAAATTCTCAGAAAGATTGTTTCAAGCTTTTACTCAGCGTATTTCCTTTCTCATCATAGGCCTCAATGCACTCCCCAATATCCTATTGCAGATAAAAAGAAAACAGTGTTATCAAACTGCACCTTGAAAATAACCATACAATTCTCTGAGATGAATTCACATATCACAAAGTAGTTTCTCAGAAACTTTCCTTCTAGTTTTTGTCTTAGAATATTTCCTTTTTCACTATAGGCCTCAATGCACTCCCAAATATCCAACTGCAGATTCAAAGAAAACAATATCAGCAAACTGCTCCATGAAAAGTAAGGTGTAAAGCTGTGAGATGAATTCACACATCACAATGTCCTTTCTCAGAAATATTCTAATTTTTTTCTGTGGATATTTTCTTTGTCACCATAGTCTTCAATGCAATCCAAAATATCCCTTCTCAGATTCCCCAAACACAATGCTACCAAACTGCTACATGAAGGGAATCATGTAACTCTGTCAGATGAATTAACACAACACAAAGCAGTTTCTCAGAAAGCTTTCCTGTAGTGTTTATCTGAGGATATGTAATTTATGACCATATATCTCAATGTGCTCCCATGTATTCCTTTACAGATATCACGAAAATACTGTTAGAAAATTGCTCAAGAAAAGAGTGAAACTCGATGACATGAATTCACACGTCACAAAACAGTTTCTCAGAAAACTTCTTTCTAAATTTTATCTGAGGATATTTCCTATTTCACCCTTGGCCGCAAGTTGCTCCCAAATATCCCTTTTCAGATTGCACAAAAACACTGTTTGCAAACTGCTCCATGAAAAGAACAGTGGATTTTGTGTGATTAATTCACACATCACAAAGTAGTTTCTGGTAAAGCTTCTTTCTAGTGTTTATCTGAGGATAATTCCTTTGTCAAAATAGGCTTCAATGCGATGCAAAATATGCATTCTCAGATTCAGCAAAAACAGTGCTACCAAACTGGCCCATGAAAAGAATTGTATAACTCTGTGAGATGAATTCACAAAACAAAAAGTAGTTTCTGAGAAAGCTTCTTCCTAATTTTTGTCTGAGGATATTTCCTTTCTCACCACTGCAGATTCAATGAAAACAGTGTTAGCAAACTGCTCAATCCAAAGAAAAGTGTAACTCTGTGAGATGAATTCACACACCGAAAACCGGCTTCTCAGAAAGCTTTTTTCTAGTTCTTATATGAGGGCATTTCCTTTGTCACCATAGGCTTCCCTGCGATCAAAAATATCCCTTCTCAGATTCCCCAAAAACAGTGCTAAAAAACTGATTCATGAAAGAATCATGTAACTCTGTGAAACCAATTCACACATCACAAAGCAGTTTCTCAGAAATCTTCTTTCACGTTTTTATATGAGAATATTTACTTTTTCACCATAGGCATCAATGCCCTCCCAAATATCCATTTGCAGATTCCATGAAAACAAGGTTAACAAGTGGCTCCATGAAAAGAAAGCTGTAACTCTGTGAGATGAATTCACGCATCACATAGGACTTTGTCAGAAAGGTTCTTTATAGTTTTCATCTGAGGATATTTCGTTTGTCACCATAGGCTTCAATGCGATCCAAAATATCCCTTCTCAGATTCCCCAAAAACAGTGCTACAAAACTGATATATGAAAAGTATCGTGTAACTCCATGAGATGAATTAACACATCACAAAGTGGTTTCTCAGAAGCCTTCTTTTTTGTTTTTACCTGTGGATATTTAATTTTTCATAATAGTCCTCAATGTGCTCCCAAATATCCCTTTGCAAATTCCAAGAAAACAGTGTTAGCAAACTGCTCCATGACAAGAACAGTGTAACTCTGTGAGATGAATTAACAGATCACCAAGCAGTTTTGCAGAAAGCTTCCTTCAACTTTCTGTCTGAGTATATTTCCTTTCTCACCATAGGCCTCAATGCACTCCCAAATATCCCTTTGCAGATTCCACTAAAACATCTCTTTGCAGATTCCACTAGAACAGTGTTAAAAACTGCTGCATGAAAATTGAGGTGTAACTCTGTGAGATGAATTCACACAAAACAAAGTCCTCTCATAGAGTGCTTCTTTCTACCTTTTGTCTGAGGATATTTCCTTTGTCACCATAGGCTTCAAAGTGATCCAATATATCCTTTCTTAGATCCCCTAAAAACGGTACTACCAAACTTCTCCATGAGAAGAATTGTGTACCTCTATGAGATGAATTCTCAAATGACAAAGCAGTTTCTCAGAAAGCTTCTTTCTAGTTTTTCTCTGAGGATATTTCTTTTGTCACCATTGGCTTCAGTGTGCTCCCAAATATCTTATTGCAGAATCCAGGAAAACAGTGTTATCAAACTGCTCAATGAAAAGACCAGTGTAACTCTGTAAGATGAATTCACACATTACAAATCAATTTCTCGGAAAGCTTCATTCTAGTTTTATCTGAAGACATTTACTTTTTCTCCATAGGCCTCAATGTGATCCAAAATATTCCATTGCAGTTTCCAAGAAAAGAGTATTAGCAAACTGCTCAATGAAAAGAACTGTGTAACTCTTTAAGATGAATTTACACATCAAAAAGCAGTTTCTCAGAGAGCTTATTTTTGGTTTTTATCTAAGCATATTTCCTTTTTCACAATAGACCTCAATGTACTCCCAAATATCCCTTTGTAGATTACATGAAAACATTGTTAGCAAACTGCTCCACGTAAAGAAATGTGTAATTCTGTGAGATGATTCACACAGCATGAAGAACTTTTTTGGAAAGCATCTTCCCAGTTATCTGAGGATAATTTCTTTGTCACGATAAACTTCAATTCACTCAGAAATATCCCATTGCAGATTCCAACAAAATGCTGTCAGCATACTGCTCCATGAAAAGAAAGGTGTAAATCTGTGAGGTGAATTCACACATCACAAAGCAGTTTCTCAGATAGCTTCTATTTGGTTTTTGTCTGAGGATATTTCCTTTGTCACAGTAGGCTTGAATGCAATTCAAAATATCTCTTCTCAGATTCCCCAAAAACAGTGCTACCAAATTGGTCCAGGAAAAGAATGGTGTAACTATGAGAGGTGAATTCACACATCACAAAGCTGTTTCTCAGAAGGCTTCTTTCCAGTTTTTCTCTCAGTATATTTTCTTTTACACCATATTCCTCAGAGTGCTCCATAATATCCCATTGCAGATTACACGAAAAGAGTTAGCAAACTTCTCAATGAAAATAATGGTGTAACTCTGTAGGAAAAATTCACATGTCACAAAGCAGTTTCACAGGCAGCTTCTTTTTGGTTGTCTGAGGATATTTACTTTGTCACCATAGGCTTAAATGCTATTCAAAATATCCCTTCTCAGATTCCCCAAAAACAGTGCTACCAAACTGCTCCATGAAAACAGCGGTGTGAATCTGTGAGATGAATTCATACATCACAAAGCTATTTCTCAGAAAGCATCTTTCAAGTTTCTATCTGAGGATACTTCCTTTGTCACTATAGGCTTTAATGTGATACAAAGTATCCCTACTCAGAATCCCCAAAAACAGTGCTAAAAAATTGATCCCTGAAAAGAATCATGTAACTCTATGACATGAATTAATACATCACAAAGCAGTTTCTCACAAAACTTCTTTCTAGTTTTTATATGAATGCATTTTCTTTTTCACCATGAACTTCAATGCGCTCCAAAGTATCCCACTACAGATTCCTAGAAAACAGTATTAACAAACTGTTCAATGCAAACAACAGTGTAAGTCTGTGAGATGAATACACTCTTCACAAAATAGGTTCTCAGAAAGCTTCTTTCTGGTTTTAATCTGAGTATATCTCCTTTTTCACCATAGTTCTCAGTGTGCTCCCAAATATCCCTTTGCAGACTCCAAGAAAAGAGTGTTAGCAAACTGGTCCATGAAAAGTAAGGTGTAACTCTTTGAGATGAATTCACACATTGCCAAGAAGTCTCTCTGAATTCTTTCTAGTTTTAATCTGAGAATATTTCCTTTGACACCATAGGCTTCACTGTGATCCAAAACAGCCCTTCTCAGATGCCCCCAAAACAGGGTTACCAAACTGCTCCATGAAAAGAAAGGTGTAACTCTGTGAGAAAATTCAGAAATCACAAAGCAGTTCCTCAGAAAGCATCTTTCTAGTTTTTGTCTGAGCATAATTCCTTTGTAACAATAAGCTTCAATGTGCTCTGAAATATCCCATTGCAGGCTCCAAGAAAACAGCATTAGTAGACTGTTCAATGAAAAGAACAGGGTAACACTGTGAGGTGAATTCACATATCACAACGTAGTTTCTCAGAAATATTCTTTCGAGTTTTTGTCTGAGGATATTTCTTTGTCACCATAGGTTTCAATGCAATCCCAAATATTCTATTGCAGGCTGCACGAAAACAGTGTTATCAAATGGTTCTCAAAGAAAAGCATGGCGTAGTTCTGCGAGATGAATTCACCTATCACAAATCAGTTTCTCAGAAAACTTCTTTCTAATTTTTATCTGAGTGTATTTCCCTTTCACCGTAGACCTCAATGGGCTCCCAAATATACCTTTACAGATTCCACGAAAACAGTGTTAGCAAACTGCTCCATGAAAGCAAAGGTGTATCTCTGTAAGATGAATTCACACATCACAAAAAACTTATTCAGAAAGCTCCTTTATATTTTTTTTCTGAGCATATTCCCCTTGACATCGTAAACCTCAATGATATCCAAAATATCCCTTCTCGGATTCCCCCAAAAAAGTGCTATCAAACTGATCCATGAAAAGTGTCATGTAACTCAGTGAGATGAATTCACTAATCACAAAGCAGTTTCTCAGAAAATATATTTCTAGTTTTTGTCTCATTATATTTCCCTTTTCACAACTAGTTTCTATGCGCTCCAAAATATCTCATTGTGGATTTCAAGAAAACAGTGTCAATAAACTGATCAATGAAAGGAAGACAAACACTGTGAATTGAATTCACACATCACAAAGCAGTTTCTCAGAAAGCTTCCTTTCGGATTTCCTATGAGGGTATTTCCTTTGTCACCTTAGGCTTCAATGAGCTCCCAAATATCCTATTGCAGATTCCACAAAAACCGTGTTATCAAACTGCTCAATGAAAAGAATGGTGTAACTCTGTGAGATGAATTCACACATCACAAAACAGTTTCTCAGAAAGTTTTCTTTTGGCTTTCCTATGAGGATATTTCCTGTTTCACTATAGGCCTCAATGCGTTCCCACATATACCTTTACCAATTCCACAAAAACTGTGTTAGCAAACTCCCCCATGATAAGAAAAGTGTAACTCTGTGAGATGAATTCACACATACAAAGAACTTTCTCAGATAGACTCTTTCTAGTTTTTATTTGAGGATATGTCCTTAGTCACTACAGGCTTCAATGAATCCAAAATATCCCTTCTTAGATTCCCCAATAACAGCGTTACCAAATTCATCCATGAAAACAATCATGTGACTCTGTCAGATGAATTAACACATCACAAAGCAACTTTGCAGAAAGCTTCTTTATAGTTTTCATATGAGAATATTTCCTTTGTCACCATAATCTTCAATGTGCTCCAAAATATTCCATTGCAGATTACAAGAAAATAGTGTTAGCAAACTGCTCAATGAAAAGAACAGTGTAATTATCTGACACGAATTCACACGTCACAAAGCAGTGTCTCTGAAAGTTTCTTACTATTTTTTGCCTGAGGGTATTTCCTTTTTCACACTAAGATTCAATGCACTCCAAAATATGCCGTTGTAGATTCCAAGAAAACAGTGTTAGCAGACTTCTCCATGAAAAAAGGTGTAATTCCGTGAGATGAATTCACACATCACAAAAAACTTTCTCAGAAAGCTTCTTTATAGTTTTTATCTGAGGATATTTCCTATGTCACCATAGGCTTCAATGCGATCCAAAATATCCTTTCTCAGATTCCCCAAAAAAGAGTTCTATCAAACTGATCCATGAGGAGAATCATGTAACACTGTGCAATGAATTCACAAATCACAAAACAGTTTCTCAGAATGTTTCTATCTAGTTTTTGTCTGAGGATATTCCCTTTTTCACAATAAAATTCAATGTGCTGTGAAATATCCCATTGTAGATTGCAAAAAAACAGTGTTAGCAAACTGTTCAATGAAAACTACATTGTAACTCTGTGAGTTGAATTCATAGATCACAGAGCAGTTTCTCAGAAAGCTTCTTTTTGATTTTTCCATGGGGATATTTCCTTTGTCACCCTAGGCTTCAATATACTCCTAAATATCCCATTGCAGACTCCAGGAAAACAGTGTTATCATACGTCTCAAATAAAAGAACAGTGTAACCCTGTGAGAAGAATTCACCCATAAAAAACCGGTTTCTCAGAAATGTTCTTTGTAGTTTTCATCTTAGGATATTTTCTTTTTTACCATAGGCCTCAATGCATTCCCAGATATCCCTTAACGGATTCCAAGAAAGCAGTGTTAACACATTGCTCCATGAACACAAAGGTGTAACTCTGTGAGATGAAATCACATATCCCAAAAGCGTTTCTCAGAAAGCTTCTTTGTAGTTGTTATCTGAGAATAATTTCTTTGTCACACTAGGCTTCAATGCTATCCAAAATATCCCTACTCACATAACCAAAAACCAATACTAAAAAATTGATCCATGAAAAGAACCGTGTAACTCTGTGAGATGAATTAACATGTCACTAAGCAGTTTCTAAGAAAGCTTCTTTCTAGTTTTTATATTAATGTATTTACTTCATCAATGTAAGCTTCAAAGTGCTCCCAAGTATCCCAATGCAGATTTCATGAAAACAGTGTTAGCATACTGCTCCATGAAAATAAATGTGTAAATCTGTGAAATGAAGTCACACATCTGTAAGAATTTCTCAGAAAACTTCTTTACAGTTTTTATCTGAGGATATTTCCTTTTTCACCATGTGCTTCAATGCGATCCAAAACAACCATTCTCAGATTCTTCAAAAGCAATACTATCAAACTGATCCATGGAAAGAATCATGTAACTCTGTGAGATGAATTAACACATCATAAATCAGTTTCTCAGACAGTATCTTTCTAATTTTGTATGAGGATAATTCCTTATTCATGGTAAGTTTCAATGCACTCCAAAGTATTCCATTGCAGATTCCAAGAAAACAGTGTTAGCAAATTAATCAATGAAAATAACAGTGTAACTCTATGTGAGGAATTTCCACATCACAAAGCAGTTTCTCAGAAAGCTTCTTTTAGGTATTTTTCTGAGAATACTTCTTTTGTCACCATATGCTTCAAAGCAATTCCAAATATCCTATTGCAGATTCCACAAAAACAGTGTTATCAAACTGCTCAATGAAAAGAACTGTGTAACTGTGACATGAATTCACACATCAAAAAGCAGTTTCTCAGAAAATTTCTTTCTTATTTTTACCTGAGGATATTTCCTTATTCACTATATGTCTCAAAGCAGCCCAAATATCCCTTTGCGGATTACAGGAAAACAGTGTTAGCAATCTGCTTTATGAAAGGAAAGGTATAACTCTGTGAGATGAATTCACACATCACAAAGACCTTTATCAGAAAGCTTTTTTCTAGTACTTAACTGAAGATGTTTCCCTTGTGACCATAGCTTTCAATGTGATCCAAAATATACCTTCTTAGGTTTCTCAAAAACAGTGCTAACAAAGTGATCCATGAAAAGGATTGTGTAACTCTCTGAGATGAATTAAAACATCACAAATCAGTTTCTCAGAAAGCTTCTTTCTAATTTGTATATGATGATATTTTTCTTGTCACTGTAAGCTTCAATGCACTCCAAAATATCCCATTGCAGATTCCAAGAAAACAGTGTTAGCAAACTGTTCAATGAAAAGAACAGTGTAACTCTTTCAAATGAATTGACACAAGACAGTTTCTCATAAAGCTTTGTTGGTTTTTTTCTGAAGATATTTCCTTTGTCACCACAGGATTCAATGTGCTCCCAAATATCCTATCGTAGATTTCACGAGAAAAGTGTTATCAAACTGCTAATTGAAAAGAATGTTGTAGCTCTGTGTGGTGAATTCACACATCACAAAGTAGTTTCTCAGAAAGTTTCTCTCTCATTTTTCTCTGAGGATATTTTATTTTATGCTATTAACCTCAATGAACTCCAGAATGTCCCTTTGTAGATTCCACGAAAACAGTGTTAGCAAACTGACCCATAAAAAGACAGGTGTAACTCTGTGAGATGCATTCACACATCACAAAGAAGTTTCTCAGAATGCTTATTTCCAGCTTGTATCTGAAGATATTTCCTCAGTCACCATAGGCTTCAATGCGATCCAAAGTATCTTTCCTCATATTCCCCAATGACTGTGCTACCAAATTGATCCATGAAAAGTATCATGTAACACTGTGAGATGAATTAACACATCACAAAGTGGTTTCTCCGAAAGCTTCTTTCTAGTTTTTATATGAGGATATTTTCTTTGTCACCATAAGATTCAATGCACTCTGAAATATCCCATTGCAGATTCCAAGAACGCAGTGTTAGCAAACTGCTCAATGAAAAGAACAGTGTAATTCTGTGAGAGGATTTCATACATCACAAAGCAGTTTCTCAGAAAGCTTCTTCTTGGTTTTTATCTGAGGATATTTCCTTTGTCACCATAGGCTTCAAAGTTCTCCCAAATATCCTTTTGCAGATTCCACAAAAGCGGTTTTATCAAACTGCTCAATCAGAATGTTGTAACTGTTTGAAATGAATTCACAAATCACAACGCAGTTTCTCAGAATGCCTCTTTCTAGTGTTTATCTGAGAATATTTCTTTTTTCACTATACACCTCAAGGTGTTCCCAATTATCCCTTTGCAGTTTCAATGAGTATAGTGTTACCACACTGCTTAATAAAAAGAAAGGTTATCTCTGTTAGATGAATTCACACATCACAAAGAACTCTCTCAGAAAGTTTCTTTATAGTTTTTATCTGAGGATAGTTACTTAGCCACCATAGGCTTCAATGCAATCCAAAATATCCCTTCTAATATTCCAAAAAACAGTTCTACAAAAATTACCCTTGAAAAGAATCGTGTAACTCTGTGATATCCATTAACATATCCCAAAGCGGTTTCTCAGAAAACGTCTTTTTGATTATTATCTGATTATATGTTCTTTGTCACAACAGACTTCAAAGTCCTCCTGAATATCCTATTGCAGAATTCACGAAAACAGATTTAACAAACTGCTGAATGAGAAGAACGGTGTAACTCTGTGAGATGAATTCACACATCACAACATAGTTTCACAGAAACCTTCTTTCTAGTTTTTATCTGAGGATATTTCCTTTTTCACCATAGGCCTCAATGCACTCCCAAATATCCCATTGCAGATTCAATGAAAACAGGGTTAGCAAAATGCTCCATGAAAAGAAAGGTGCAACTCTGTGAGTTGAATTCACACATCACAAAGAACTTTCTCAAAAATCTTCATTCTAGTTTTTATCTGAGGATATTTCCTCTGTCACCATAGGCTTCAATGCAATGTAAAATATCCTTTCTCAGATTCCTCAAACACAGTGCTACCAAACTGATCCATGAAGTGAATCATGTAACTCTGTGAAATGAATAAACACATTACAGTATAGTCTTTCAGAAAACTTCTTTCTAGTTTTAATATATGGATATTTCCTTTGTCACAATAGGCTTCAATGTGATCGAAAATATTCCTTTCTATATTCCATAAAAAGTGCTACCAATGTGCTCCATGAAAAGAATCACGTAAATTTGTGAGATGAATTCACAAATCACAAAGCATATTCTCATAAAGGTTCTTTCTAGTTTTTATATGATGATATTTCATTTGTCACCTTAAGCTTCAATACACTCTGAAATATCCCATTGCAGATTCCAATAAAATAGTGTTTGCAAACTGTTCACTTAAAAGAACAGTGTAACTCTGTGAAATAAATTCACACTTCACAAAGCAGTTTCTCAGAAAACTCCATTCTATTTTTTATCTGAGGATAATTCCTTTTTAACCACAGGGCTCAATGCACATGCAAATATCCCTTTGCAGATTCCACGAAAACAGTGTTAGCAAACTGATCCATGAAAGGAAAAGTGTAACTCTGTGAGATGAATTCACATATCACAAAGAACTTTCTCAGAAAGATTCTTCTGAGTTTTAATCTGAGGATATTTCCTTTGTCACCACAGTCTTCAAGGTGATCCAAGATATCCTTAATGCAGATTCCCAAAAAACAATGCTACCAAACTGATCAATGAAAAGAATCATGTAACGCTGTGAGATGAATTAACACCACACAAAGCAGTTTCTCAGAAAGCTTCTTTTTATTTTTTATATGAGGATACTTTCTTTGTCACCACAAACTTCAATGTGCTCCTAAATATCCCATTGCAGAATCCAAGAAAACAGTCTTAGCAAACTGCTCATGGAAAAGAACAGTGTAACTCTGTGAGATGAATTCACACATCACAAAGGAGTTTCCAGAAAGCTTCTTCCTAGTTTTTAACTGAGGATATTTCCTTTGTCACCTTAGGCTTCAATGTGATCCAAAATATCCCTTTGCAGATTCCCCAAAAACAGTGCTACGAAACTACTCCATGAAAAGAATTGTGTAACTCTGTGAGATGAATTAACACATCACATAGAAGTTTCTCAGAAAGCCTCTTTTTGGTTTTCATCTGAGGATATTTCCTTTGTCACCATAGACTTCAATGCACTCCCAAATACACTATTGTACATTCCAAGAAAACAGTGTTATCAAACTGCTCAATGAAAAGCATTGTGTACCACTGTAAGATGAATTCACACATCACAAAACAGTTTCTCAGAAATTTTCTTTCTAGTTTTAACTGAGGATATTGCTTTATTCACTGCAAGCATCAATGCGCTCCAAAATATCCCTCTGCAGATTCCAAAAAAACAATGTTAGCAAACTGCTCAATGAAAAGAAAGTTGGAACTCTGTGAAATGAATTCACACATCACAAACCAGTTTCTCAGGAAGCTTCTTTGTAGTTTTCGTTTGAGGATATATCCTTTGTCTCCTTAGGCTTCAATGCTCCCGCATGCATCCATATCTCAGGATATCTGGAAAAAAGTGTTAGCATGCTGCTTCAGGTAAAGAATTGTGTAACTCTGTGAGATGAAAGCACACATCACAAAGCAGTTTCTCAGAAAGCTTCTTTTTAGTTTTATCTGAGGATGTTTAATTCGTCACCATAGTCTTCAATGCAATGCGAAATATTCCTTCTCAGGTTCCCCAAAAACAGTGCCAACAAAATGCTCCAAGGAATGAATCATGTAACACTGTGAGATGAATTCAGAAGTCACAAAGCAGTTTCCCAGAAAGCTTCTTTCAATTTTTTGTTTGAGGATATTTCCTTTGTCACCAAAAGCTTCCATGCGCTCCAAAATATCCTATGGCAGATTCCAAGAAAACAGTGTTAGCAAGGTGCTCACTGAAAAAAACAGTGAAACTGTCTGTGATGAATTCACACATCACAAGCCAGTTTCTCAGAAAGCTTCTTTCTAGTTTTTATCTGAGGATATTTCCTTTTTCACCATAGGCCTCAATGCCTCCCGAATATCCCTTTGCAGATGTCACTAAAACAGTGTTAGCAAAGTGCTCTGTGATTAGAAAGGTTTATATCCATCATATGAATTCTCACAACACGAGGAACTTTCTCTGAAATCTTCTTTCTACTTTTTATCAGAGGTTATTTCCTTTGTCACCATAGGCGTCAATACGATCCAACATATCCCTTCTCAGATTTCCCAAAAACACAGCAACCAAATGGCTCCATTAAATGGACACTGTATCTCTGTGAGATGAATTCACGTATCACTGAGAAGTTTATCAGAAAGCTTCTTTCTAGTTTTAATCTGTTACCAAACGGCTTCATGAAATGAAATGTATAAATCTGTGAGACGAATTCACAGAACACAAAGTGGTTACTCAGAAAAGTTCTTTTTGATTGTTGTCTGAGGATATTTCTTTCTCACCATAAGTTTCTATGCACTATGAAATATCCCATTGCAGATTCCAAGAAAACAGTGTGAGCATAGAGCTCAATGAAATAAACAGTGTAACTCTATGAGATGAATTCACGCATCACAAAGCAGTTTCTCAGAAAATTTCTTTCTAGTTTTTATCTGAGGCTATTTATTTTGTCACCATACGTTTCAAAGCAATCCAAAATATTACTTCTCAGATTCCTCAAAAGCAGTGCTAACAAACTTCTCTATGAAGAGAAATGGGTAACTGTGTGATGTGAATTCAGAAATCACAAAGCTGTTTCTCATAAAGTTCTTTCTAGTTTTTATATGCAGATATATCCTTTGTCACCATAAGCATCAATGCACTCTGAAATATACCATTGCAGATTCCAAGAAAACAGTGTTTCTCAGAAAGCTTCCTTTTGGTTTTTATCTGAGGATATTTCCTTTGATACCATAGGTTTCAATGAACTACCAAATATTCTATTGCAGATACCATGAAAACATTGCTAGAAAATTGTTCAATTAAAAGAACGATAAAACTCTGTGAGATGAATTCACCCATCACAAGGCAGTCTGTCAGAAAGACTTTTTCTACCTTATATTTGAGGATATTTCCTTTTTCACCCATCAAAAAGGTGTTTCTCGGGAAGTTTCTTTCTAATTGTTATCTGAGGATATTTCCTATTCCACCATATTCTTCAATGCCCTCCCAAATATCCCTTCTAAGACACCACAAAAAGAGTCACGCCAAAGTACTCCCTCAAAAGAAATGTTTGCCTCTATGAGATGAATGCACACATCACAAAGGAGTTTTTCAGAAAGCTTCTCTCCAGTTTTTACCTGAAGATATTTCCTTTTTTGCCATTGGACTCTACGCTCTCCCAAATATCCCTTTGCAGATTCCACAAAAACAGTGTTACCAAACTGCTCAATATAAAGAAAGGTGTAAGCCTGTGAGATGAATTCACTCATCGCAAAGCAGTTTCTCAGAAAGGTTCTTTCTAGTTCAAATCTGATGATAGTTCCCTTTTCACCATGGGATTCAATGTGCTCCCAAATATCTCTTCTCAGATACCACAAAAACAGTGCTGCCACTCTGCTCAATCAACAAAAAGATTAAATTCCATGAGATGAATAGACCCACGAAAAAACCATTTCTTGTGAAGCTTCTCTCTGGTTTTTATCTGAAGTTATTTCATTTCTCACCAAAGGCCTCCAGGAGCTCCCGAATATCCCTTTGTAGATTCCACAAAAGCAGTGCTACCAAACTGCTCAAAGAAAACAAAGGTGTAACTCTGCGTGATGAATTCACCCATCACAATGAAATTTCTCAGGAGGCTTCTTTCTAGTTTTTATCTGAGGATATTTCCTTTTTCACCATCTGCTTCTTTCTAGTTTAAATCTGAGGATATTTCCTTTTTCAACACTGCAGATTCCAGAAAAACAGTGAGATGAAATTGCTCCATGGAAAAAATCGTGTAACTCTGTGAGATGAACTCAAAAATCACAAAGCAGTTTCTCAGAAAGCTTCGTTTTAGTTTTTGTCAGAGGATATTTCCTTTGTCACCCTAAGCTTCAATGAGCTCAAAAATATCCCACTGGAGATTGCAAGAAAACAGTATTAGCAAACTGATTAATGAAGAGAACAGTGTAACTGTGTGAGACAAATTCACACACGAGAAAGTAGTTTCTCAGAAAGCATCTTTTTTGGTTTTTAACTGAGGAGATTTCCTTGGTCACTGTAGACTTCAATGCTCTCCCTAATATCCTATTGCATATTCCATGAAAATATTGTTAGCAAACTGAAAATGTGGCACATATACACCATGGAATACTATGCAGCCATAAAAAAGGATGAGTTTGCATCCTTTGTAGGGGCATGGATGCAGCTGGAAACCATCATTCTTAGCAAACTATCACAAGAAGAGGAAACCAAACACCGCATGTTCTCACTCATAGGTGGGAACTGAACAATGAGATCACTTGGACTCGGGAAGGGGAACAT
>NW_012116966.1:620533-621668 GCF_000951035.1 Colobus angolensis palliatus
ATACATATGTAACAAACCTGCACGTTATGCACATGTACCCTAGAACTTAAAGTATAATAAAAAAAAAGAAAAACAACAGTGTAATTCTGTGAGATGAATTCACACATTACAAAGCAGTTTCTCAGAAAGCTTCTTTCTAGTTTTTATCTGAGAATATTTCATTTTCCACCGTAAACTTCAATGCACTCCAAAATATCCTTCCATAGATTCCACGAAAACAGTGTTGGCAAACTGCTCCATGAAAAGAAAGGTGTAAATCTGTGAGATGATTTCACATATCACAAAGAACTTTCTCAGAAAGCTTCTTTCTAGTTTTTATCTGAGGATATTTCCTTTCTTACCCTAGGCTTCAATACAATCCAAAATACCCCTTGTCAGAGTCAACAAAAACAGTGCTACAAAACTGTTCCTTGAAAAGGCATGTAACTCTGTGAGATGAATTAACACATGACAATGCGGTTTCTCAGATATCTTCTTTCTAGTTTTTATATGTGGATATTTCCTTTTCCTCTACAAGCTTCAATGCACTCCAAAATATCCCTTCTCAAACACCAAATAAACAGTGATACCAAAGAGCTCACTAAACAGAAAAGTTTAATTCTGTTAGATGAATGCACACATCACAAAGCTGTTTCTCAGAAAGCTTCTGTCCAGTTTTTGCCTGAAGATATTTCATGTTTCGCCATTAGACTCTATGAGCTCCCAAACAATCCTTTGCAGATTTCACAAAAACAGTGTTACCATACTGCTCAATGAAAAGAAAGGTGTAACTCTGTGTGTTGAATTCACATACCACAAAGTTGTTTCTCAGAAAACTTCTTTCTAGTTTAAATCTGAGAATATTTCCTTTTTCACCATAGGCTTCAATGTGCTCCCAAATATCTCTTCTCAGATACCACAAAAACTGTGATGCCCAACTTCTCAATCAACAAAAAGGTTAAACTCTACGAGATGAATGGACACATCACAAAACCATTTGTCGACAAGCTTCTCTCCAGTTTTTATCTGAAGTTATTTTCTTTTTCATTGTAGGTCTCTGAGATTTCCCCAATATCCCTTTACAGATTCCATATAAACAGTGCTACGGGGGCCGGGCATGGTGGCTCAAGCCTGTAATCCCAGCACTTTGGGAGGC
>NW_012116966.1:622141-623320 GCF_000951035.1 Colobus angolensis palliatus
CTGAGATCTGGCCACTGTACTCCAGCCTGGGTGACAGCGAGACTCTGTCTTCAAAAAAAAAAAAAAAAAACAGTGCTACGAAACTGCTCCATGAAAATAATCATGTAACACTGTGAGGTGAATTCACAAATCACAAAGTAGTTTCTCAGAAAGCTTCTTTCTAGTTTTTGTCTGAGGATATTTCCTTTATCACCCAAAGCTTCGATGCACTCCAAAATATCTCATTACTGATTCCATGATAAGTGTTAGCGATCTGCTCAATATAAAGAACAATATATCTCTGTGAGATGACTTCACCCATCACAAAGCAGTTTCTCAGAAAGCTTCTTTTTGGTTTTTATCTAAAGATATTTCCATTTTCACCATAGGCTTCAATGCACTTCGAAATATCCTATTGCAGATTCCAAGAAAACATTGTCAGCACACTGCTGAATGAAAAGAACTGTGTAACTCTGTGAGATGAATTCACACACCACAAAGCAGTTTCTCAGAAAGCTTCTTTCTAGATTTTATCTGAGGATATTTCCTTTGTCACCATAGGCTTCAATGTGATCCAATATATCCCTTCTCGGACTCCCGAGAAACAGTGCTACCAAACTGCTCCATGAAAAGAATCGTGTAACTGAGAGACATGAATTAACACATCACAGAGCGGTTTTTCTGAAAGCTTCTTTCTAGTTTTCATATGAGGATATTTACTTTTCCACCATAGGCTTCAATGTGCTCCCAAATATCCCTTCTGAGTCATCACAAAAACAGTGTTGTGAAATGCTACCTCAAAGGAAACGTTTGGCTCTATGAGATGTACACACATAATCACAAAGGGGTTTCTCTGAAAGCTTCTCTTCAATTGTTACATGAAGAAATTTATTTTATCAACTTAGTCCTCTATGCTCTCCCAATTACCCCTGTGCAGATTCCACAAAAACAGTGCTAGAAAACTGTTCCATCAAAAGAATGGTGTAACTCTGTGACATAAATTGACCCATCAAAAAGCAGTTTCCCACGAAACTTCTTCCTAGTTTTTGTATGTGGTTACTTTTGTCTCAGGATACTTTCTCACCATAAGCTTCAATGCACTCTGAAATATCCCATTGCAGATTCCAAGAAAACAGTGTTAGTAAACTGCTAAATGAAAATAACAGTGTAACTCTGTGAGATCAATTCACATGTCACAAA
>NW_012116966.1:623370-625012 GCF_000951035.1 Colobus angolensis palliatus
AAATTTATTTTATCAACTTAGTCCTCTATGCTCTCCCAATTACCCCTGTGCAGATTCCACAAAAACAGTGCTAGAAAACTGTTCCATCAAAAGAATGGTGTAACTCTGTGACATAAATTGACCCATCAAAAAGCAGTTTCCCACGAAACTTCTTCCTAGTTTTTGTATGTGGTTACTTTTGTCTCAGGATACTTTCTCACCATAAGCTTCAATGCACTCTGAAATATCCCATTGCAGATTCCAAGAAAACAGTGTTAGTAAACTGCTAAATGAAAATAACAGTGTAACTCTGTGAGATCAATTCACATGTCACAAAGCAATCTCTTAGAAAGTTTCTTTTTAGTTTATTATCTGAGGATGTTGCCTTTGTCCCCATAGGATTCAATGCATTCCAAATATCCTGTTGCAGATACCAAGAAAAGTGTTATTAATCTGCTCCATGAAAATAAAGGTGTAACTCTGTGAGGCAAATTCACACATCACAAAGAACTTTCTCAGAAAGCTTCTCTCTAGCTTTTATCTGAGGTTATTTTCTTCATCATTGCAGGCTTCAATGCGATCTGAAATATCCCTTCTCAGATTCCCCAAAAACAGTGCAACCAAATGGCTAAATGGAAAGAATCATGTAACTCCATGAGATGAAATTTAAAATCACAAAGCAGTTTCTCAGAAAATATCTTTCTACTTTTTTTTTTTGAGATGGAGTCTCACTCTATCGCCCAGGCTGGAGTGCAGTGGCTGGATCTCAGCTCTATGCAAGCTCCGCCTCCCGGGTTTACACCATTCTCCTGCCTCAGGCTCCCGAGTAGCTAGGACTACAGGCGCCCACCACCTCACCAGGCTAGTTTTTTGTATTTTTTAGTAGAGACGGGGTTTCATGGTGTTAGCCAGGATGGTCTCGATCTCCTGACCTCGTGATCCACACATCTCGGCCTCCCAAAGTGCTAGGATTACAGGCTTGAGCCACCACGCCTGGCCTCTTTCTACTTTTATATGAGGATATTTCCTTTGTCATCATAAGCTTCTGTACGCTCCAAAATATCCCATTCCCGATTCCAAGAAAACAGTGTTGGCAAACTGCTCAATGAAAAGGACAGTGTGACACTGTGAGATGAAATCACACATGAAAAAGCAGTTTATCAGATAGCTTCTTTCTAGCTTTTTTCTGAGGATATTTCTTTTTTCACTATAGGTCTCCATGCACTCCTATATTTGCCTTTAGAGATTCCACAAAAACAGTATAGGCAGACTGCTCCATGAAAAGAAATGTGTAACTCTGTGAAATGAATTCCCACATCACAAAGCAGTTTTTCAGAAAGTTCTTTTGGGATTTAATCTGGGGATAATTTCTTTGACACCAAAAGCTTCAATGCTCTCACAAATATCCAAAGCAGATTCCACAAAAACAGTGTTATCAAATAGCTCAATTAAAGGAACAGTGTAACTCTGTGAGACGAATTCACATCTAACAAAGAAGTTTTTCAGAAAGCTGCTTTCTAGTTTTTACTGGAGGATATGTAGTTTTTCACAATAGATCTCAATAGGCTCCCAAATATCCCTTTGAAAACTCCACAAAAACAGTGTTACCAAATGGCTCCATGAATGGAAGGGTGTACTTCTGTGACATGAATTCACACATCAC
>NW_012116966.1:626057-626395 GCF_000951035.1 Colobus angolensis palliatus
AACTGGGTGGAGCTCACAGCAGCTCAAGGAAACCTGCCTGTCTCTGTAGACTCTGCCTCTGGTGACAGGGCACAGCTAAAAAATAACAGGGGAAGAAGCAGAGGCCTGTGCAGATGCGAATGACTCTGTCTGACAGCTTTGAAGATGGCAGTGGATCTCCCCATATGGAGGTTGAGATCTGAGAAGGGACAGACTGCCTGCTCAAGTGGGTCCCTGACCCCTGAGAAGCCTAATTGGGAGACATCCACCCTTAGGGGCAGTTTGACACCCCACACCTCACAGGGTGGAGTACACCCCCGAGAGGAAGCTTCCAAAGTAAGAATCAGACAGATACACTC
>NW_012116966.1:627910-629119 GCF_000951035.1 Colobus angolensis palliatus
GGGGAGGGATTGCATTGGGGAGTTATACCTGCTATAAATGATGAATTGATGGGTGCTGATGAGTTGATGTGTGCAGCACACCAACATGGCACAAGTATACATTTGTAACAAACCTGCACGTTATGCACATGTACCCCAGAACTTAAAGTATCATAATTTAAAAAAAAAAGAAAAGAAAGAGTAATAGCCTATGCTGCAGCCTTTTGCAACAGGACTTCCTTATCTTACCTGAGCCAGGCCCACCCTAGAGCATGGGAAAATTATCTTTTTTACTCTTTCTCTCTTTGAATGTATTCAAAAGGTGAACAGAAGTATTTAAAGAAATAAAATAAAATAAAAATAAAAATAAAAAAACAAATTTTTTTTTATAAAGGAAAAAAAAGGCAGCAAAGAATACTGGTGCTAAGAACCTGAGAAATTTCATGATACATCGTTCCTTTGATAGGAGTGATGGAATTGTTCACTCATCATGGAGGAAACACCCTGTGGGAAAAAATGAAAATAAAGAAAAAATAAGATTATCCAATAAAAAAAAGAAGAAAGAGAAATGTTTACATGACAACAATGTAGCCTAAGAATTTGACATTAACTTTCCAACAATTAAAAAAAGAAAGCCTCATTCGAAATTCACCAGTGTAAGTACAGAGACAAGTAGAGAAGAGTGATTCATCACAAAGGACTCATCATTTTTAACTTTTGAATTTTGTTAGAAATTATCCTATAAGTATAACAATGTAACTCAGAAATATCAAGAAAGGATATTAATGTCTACAAATTCTGTTTCTTCTAGTAATTTTGTCTTGGGGGATTAACTCTGATCTAGGATCTGATCTTCAGCTTTCTTTTTTCCAAAATTATACAACACAGATGATTAGATTTATATATATAATAGTCTACTAGTAAACTAATTTAAAAATTTTAATTTTCTAATTTATAATGCCATACTAACCATTGGGACACTTATTCCTGTAATAAAGATAACCCTTTCAAGCACTTACTAAATGCCTAAGAAACAAAATAAGTAAACATAGGGTTACTTATTGAATATGGAATTCAAACAAATGAGACTGAATGCTCTGGAGGAGTGTTTTTACTCTCATTAGGGTCAAGTCTATAGAATTATCTTTGATCCACTGTCAAGTACAGCATTTTAATTTTAAGAATGCATATGGTACATCTAGTTCTAGATACTTGAGGAATCGCCATACT
>NW_012116966.1:630374-633010 GCF_000951035.1 Colobus angolensis palliatus
AAAAAAAAAGAATGCATGTGTTTTCCAGATAGTGCTTCATGTTATTGCATTAGGGTGAGTAAATTCTTACAATTTTTAATATCCAGCATTTTAATTAGGAATTGAATGTTTCAAAACGCAAAGATACTGCTTTTTCTATATTTATTATATGCACATATCTCTTTTCCAAAAATGAATTCATAAGGTGTGAAAATTTTTCTTCATCTGTTCCAGGAACAGGTTATATGTTGTTAGTGATCTCAACTCAAATTTCAAAATTTGATCCAAAGGCAAATGTTTAATTATTAGTGTCAGAATAGCTCCTAAACTCAGCCAAGAAAAATTGTGTATTATGTAATTTTACTCATGTGACTTTATTAATAAAAACATTTATTAAATATTAAAAAAAATAAATTGTTACACAACTGCTCCATGAATAGTATTGTGTAATTCTGTGAGATGAATTCACGAATCACAAAGTAGTGTCTCAAAAAGCTTGTTTCTTCTTTCTTTCTGAGGGAATTTCCTTTGTCACCATATGCTTCAATCTATTCTGAAATAATACATTGCAGTTTCCACGAAAACAGTGTCAGCAAACTGCTCAATGAAATGAACAGTGTAACTCTGTGAGATGAAATCACACATCACATGGCAGTTTCTCACAAAGCTTCTTTCTAGTCATTATCTGAACATATCTTCTTTTTCAGAGTGGGCCTAAATGCTCTCCCAAATATCGTTTTGCAGATTCCATGAAAACAGTGTAAGCAAGCTGCTCCAAAGCAGGAAAGGTATAACTCTGTGAGATGAATTCACACATCACAGATAACTTTCCCAGAAACGTACTTTCTACTTTTATCTGAGTATATTTCCTGTGTCACCATATTCTTCAATGTGATCCAAAATATCCCTTCTCAGATTTACCAAAAACAGTGGTACCAAACTGGTCCATGAAAAAAATCGTGTAACTCCATGAGATGAATTAGAACATCAGAAAGCAGTTTCTCAGAAAGCTTCTTTCTAGATTTTATGTGAGGAAATTTCTTTTGTCACCATAAGATTCAATGCACTCTGAAATATCCCATTGTAGATTCCAAGAAAACAGTGTTATCAAACTGCTCATTGAAAAGCACACTGTAACTATGTGAGATGAATTCACACATCACAAAGCAGTTTCATAGAAAGCTTGTTTCTAGTTTTTATCTGTGGATATTTCCTTTTTTACCATAGGCCTCCATGAGCTCCCAAATATCCATTTGCAGATTCCACGAAAATAGTGTTAGCAAATTGCCCCATGAAAAGGAAGGCATAACCCTCTGAGGTGAATTCACACATCACAAAGACGTTTCTCAGAAAGGTTCCTTCTAGTTTTCATCTTAGGATATTTCCTTTGTCACCATAGGCCTCAAAGCAATTCAAAATATGCCTACTCAGATTCCCCAAAAACAGTGCAGGAAAAATGCTCCATGAAAAGAATTGTGTAACATTTTGAGATGAATTCACACATGATAAAGTAGTTTCTCAGAAAGCTTCTTTCTTGTTTTTATCTGAGGATATTTGCTTTTCCACCTTAGGTCTCATTTCGCTGTGAAATATACCTTCGCAGATTCCACGAAAACAGTCTTAGCAATCTGCTACATGAAAAGAAAGGTGTAACTCTCTGAGTTGAATTCACACATCACAAAGAAGTTCCTCAGAAAGCTTAATTCCAGTTTTGTCTGAGGATTTTTCCTTCGCCACCCAAAGCTTCAATGAAGTCCAAAATATCAATTCTCAGATTACTCCAAAAATTTCTACCAAACTGTTACATGAAAAGCATTGTGTAACTCTGTGAGATGAGTTCACAAATCATAAAGCAGTTTCACAGAAAGCCTCTTTCCAGTTTTTGTCTGAGGATATTTCCTTTGTCACCATGAGTTTCAATGTGCTCCAAAATATCCCATTGCACATTCCACGAATGCAGTGTGAACAAACTTCTCAATAAGAGAACAGTGTACCTCTGTGAGATGAATTCACACTTCACAAGGAAGCTTATTGGAAAGCTTCATCTTTGATTTTATCTCACGATATTCCCTATGTCACCATAGGCTTCAGTGAGATCCAAATTATGCCTTCTCAAGTTCCCCAAAAACATTGCTACCATACAGCTACATAGAACGAATCATGTAACTCTGTGAGATGAATTAACGCATGACAAAGCTGTTTCTCAGAATGCTTCTTTCTACTGTATATATGAGGATATTTCCTTTGTCACCATAAGCTACAATGTTCTCTGAAATATCGCATTGCAGATTCCAAGAAAGCAGTGTTATCAAACTGCTGAATGAAAATAACAATGTAATTCTGTGAGATGAATTCACACATCACAAAGCGATTCCCAGAAAGCTTCTTTTTGTTTTTATGTGAGGATATTTTCTCTGTCACAATAGGACTCAATGTGCTCCCAAATATCCTGATGCAGATTCCATGAAAATAGTGATATCAAACTGCTCAATGAAAAGAATGCTGTAACCTTGTGAGATGAACTCACACAACACAAATAACTTTCCCAGAACAATCCTTTCCAGTTTTTATCTGAGGATAATTCGTTTGTCACCATAGACTTCAATGTGAACAAAATTATCCCTTCTCAGATATCCCAAAAGCAGTGCTACTAAACT
>NW_012116966.1:640616-640838 GCF_000951035.1 Colobus angolensis palliatus
GATAAGCTTTTTGATGTGCTGCTGAATCCGTTTCGCCAGTATTTTATTGAGGATTTTTGCATAGATGTTCCTCAGGGATATTGGTCTAAAATTTTCTTTTTTTGTTGTGTCTCTGCCAGGCTTTGGTATCAGGATGATGTTGGCATCATAAAATGAGTTAGGGAGGATGCCCTCTTTTTCAATTGATTGGAATAGTTTCAGAAGGAATGGTACCAGCTCCTC
>NW_012116966.1:641104-642389 GCF_000951035.1 Colobus angolensis palliatus
GTCTGTCAATTCTGTTGATTTTTTCAAAAACCAACTCCTGGATTCATTGATTTTTTGGAGGGTTTTTTGTGTCTCTATGTCCTTCAGTTCTGCTCTGATCTCAGTTATTTTTTGCCTTCTGCAAGCTTTTGAATGTGTTTGCTCTTGCTTCTCCAGTTCTTTTAATTGTGATGTTAGAGTGTCAATTTTAGAAAACCTAGGTGGTACAATTCAGGACATAGCCATGGGCAAGGACTTCATGTCTAAAACACCAAATGCAATGGCAGCAAAAGCCAAAATTGACAAATGGGATCTAATTAAACTAAAGAGCTTCTGCATAGCAAAAGAAACTACCATCAGAGTGAACAGGCAACCTACAGACTGGGAGAAAATTTTTGCAATCTGCTCATTTGACAAAGGGTTAATATCCAGAATCTACAAAGAACTCAAACAAATTTACAAGAAAAAAGAAACCATCAAAAAGTGGGCAAAGGATATTAGCAGACATTTCTCTAAAGAAGACATTCATACAGCCAATAGACACATGAAAAAATGCTCATCATCACTGACCATCAGAGAAATGCAAATCAAAACCACAATGAGATACCATCTCACACCAGTTAGAATGGCAATCATTAAAAAGTCAGGAAACAAAGGGTGCTGGAGAGGATGTGGAGAAATAGGAACACTTTTACACTGTTGGTGGGATTGTAAACTAGTTCAACCATTATGGAAAACAGTATGGCGATTCCTCAAGGATCTAGATCTAGATGTACCATATGACCCTGCCATCCCACTACTGGGTATATACCCAAAGGATTATAAATCATGCTGCTATAAAGACACATGCACACGTATGTTTATTACGGCACTATTCACAATAGCAAAGACTTGGAATCAACCCAAATGTCCATCTGTGACAGACTGGATTAAGAAAATGTGACACATATACACCATGGAATGCTATGCAGCCTTCAAAAAGGATGAGTTTGAGTCCTTTGTAGGGACATGGATGCAGCTGGAAACCATCATTCTTAGCAAACTATCACAAGAACAGAAAACCAATGACTGCATATTCTCACTCATAGGTAGGAACTGAACAATGACCTCACTTGGACTCGGGAAGGGGAATATCACATATCGGGGCCTATCATGGGGGGAGAGTGGGGATGGATTACATTGGGAGTTATACCTGACATAAATGACGAATTGATGAATGCTGACGAGTTGATGGGTGCAGCACACCAAAATGGCACAAGTATACATATGTAACAAACCTGCACGTTATGCACATGTACCCTAGAAC
>NW_012116966.1:642505-648957 GCF_000951035.1 Colobus angolensis palliatus
TTTTTTTCTAAGGATATTTCCATTGTCACCATAAGCTTCAATGTGCTCTGAAATATCCTATTGCAGATTCCTCGAACACAGTGTTAGCAAATTGCTCCACTAAAAGACTCGTGTAACTCTGTGTGATGAATTCACACATCACAAATTGGTTTCCTAGAAAGTTTCTTTCTAGTTTTTATCTGACTATTTTTCCTTTGTTACCATAGTATTCAAAGCATTTCAAAATATCCTTCTCAGATTCCCTACAAACAGTGCTACAAAAAGTACTACATGAAAATAATTATGTAACTCTGAGATGAATTCACAAATCACAAAGCAATTTCTCAGAAACGTTCTTTTTGTTTTTTGTCTGAGGATATTTCTTTGTCACCGTAAGCTTCAATGCACTCCAAAATATCACATTGCAGATTCCAAGAAAACAGTGTTAGCAAACTGCTCAGAGAAATGAAGATTGTAACTCTGTGAGACGATTTCACCCATCACAAAGCAGTTTCTCAGAAAGCATCTTTTTGGTTTTTATCTGAGGGTATATTCTTTTTCACTCTAGGTCTCAATGCACTCCCAAATATCCCTTTGCAGATTCCACAAAACAGTGTTAGCAAACTGCTCAATGAAACGAATATTATATTTCTATGAGGTGAATTTGCACATCACATAGCAGTTTCTCAGTAAGCATCTTTCTAGTTTTTATCTGTGCATGCTTCCTTTTTCAAGATAGGCCTCAATGCGCTCCCAAATATCCCTTTGCAGATTCCACAAAAACAGTGTTAGCAAGCTGCTCAATGAAAAGAATAATGTATCTGTGTGAGATGAATTTACACATCACAAAGCAGTTTCTCAGAAAGCTTCCTTCTAGTTTTTATCTGTGGATACTTCCTTTTCAAGATAGGCCTCAAATCGCTCCCAAATATCCCTTTGCATTTTCCATGAAACAGTGTTAGAAAACTGCTCAATGAAAAGAATGGTGTATCTCTGTGAGATGATTCCACACATCACAAAGCAGTTTCTTAGAGCACTTCTTTATATTTGTTATCTGAGGATATTTCTTTTTTCACCATAGGCCTCAATGTGCTACGAAATATCTCTTTGCAGATTCCACAAAAACAGTGTTAGCAAAATGCTCAATAATAAGAAAGGTGTACTTCCGTGAGATGAATTCACACATCACAAAAGCTTTCTCACAAAGCTTCTTTCTCTTTTTTATCTGAGGATATATCCTTTGTCACCGTAGACTTCTATGTGATCCAATATATCCCTTCTCAGATTCCCCAAAAATAGTGCTACCAAACTGATCCATGAAAAGAGTCGTGTAGCTCTCTGAGATGAACTTAAAAATCACAAAGCAGTTTCTCAGAAACCTTCTCTCTGGTTTTTATATGAAGATGATTTCATTGTCACTATAAGCTTCAATACACTCCAAAATATCCCTTTGAAGTTTTCAACAAAACAGTGTTTGCAAGCTGAGCAATTAAAAGAAGAGTGTAAATCCATGAGGTGAACTGACACATCACAAAGAAGTGTCTCAGAAAGCTTCTTTCTAGTTTTTTTCTGAGGATATTTCCTTTTTCACCATATTCCTTAATGTGCTCCCAAATATCCCTTTGCAGATCCATTGAAAACAGTGTTTCCAAACTTCTCCATGGAAAGAACAATGTAACTCTGTGAGATCAATTCACATATTGTGAATTGTCCCTTTCAATTGTCCCATTCCATGTTCCATGGAAACAGTGTTAAAAAATTCCTCCACGTAGAGAAAGTTGTAACTTTGTGACATAAATTCACACATCACAAAGAACTTTCTCAGAAAACTTCTTTCTAGTTTTAATCCAAGGATGTTTTCTTTGTCACCATTGGCTTCAATGAGATCCAAAATATCCTTCCTCAAATTCCTCAAAAACAGTGCTACCAAACTGATCCATGAACAGTATCATGTAAATATGTGAGATGAATTAACACATCAAAAAGCAGTTTCTAAGAAAGCTCGTCTCTAGTTTTTATCAGAAGATATTTCCCTTGTCTCCATAATGTTTCTTTTTCCACTATAGGCTCCAATGCCATCCAAAATGTCCCTTCTCAGATTCCCCAAAACCAGTGCTGCCAAACTGCTCCATGGAAAGCATCATGTAACTCTGTGAGATAAAGTCACAAGTCACAAAGCAGTTTCTTGGAAAGCTTATTTCTGTTTTCTGTCTGAGGATATATCCTTTGTCACAGTAGGCCTCAATGCACTCCCAAATATCCTATTGCAGATTGCATGAAAACAGTGTTTTCAAACTGCTCAATGAAAACATCAGTGTATCTCTGTGAGATGAGTTCACCCATCCCAAAGTAGTTTCTCAGATAGCTTCTTTCCAGTTTTTATCTGAGGATATTTCCTTTTACAATGTAGGCCTGAATGCACTCCCATACATCACTTTGCAGATTCCACGAAAACAGTATTTTGCCAACTGCTCCATGAAAAGATGGTTGTAACTCTGTGGGATGAATTCACACATTACAAATAAATTTCTCAGAAGGCTTCTTTCTTGTTTTTATCGGAAGATCCAAAATATACCTTCTCAGATTCCCCAAAAACCGTGCTACCAAAATTTTCCATGAGAAGAATGGTGTAACTCTGTTACACCATAAATTCACACATCTCAAAGAAATTTCTCTGAAAGCTTCTTTCTTGTTTTTATCAGCAGATATTACCTTTGTCACTATAGGCTTCAATGCGATCCAAAATATACCTTCTCAGTTTCCCCATAAACAGTGCTACCAAACTTCTCCATGAAAAGAATGGTGTAACTCTGTGAGATGAATTCACACATCACACAGCTGTTTCTCAGAAAATTTGTTTCTACTTTTATCTGAAGATATTTCCTTTTTCACCATAGGCCTCAATGCCCTCCAGAATATCTCATTGCAAATTCCACAAAAAAAGTGTTGCCAAACTTCTCAGTGAAAAGAATGGTGTAACTCCATGAGACAAATTCTGACATCACAAAGAAGTTTCTAAGAATGTTTCTTCCAGATTTTATCTGAGGATATTTCCTTTGTCACCATAGGCTTCCATTCCATCCAAATTATTCCTTCTCAGATTCCCCAAAAACAGGGCTACCAAACTGCTCCATGAAAATAATCATGTAACTCTGTGAGACATGTACACAAATCACAAAGCAGATTGTCATAAAGCTTCTTTCTAGTTTCTGTCTGAGAATGTTACCTTCTTCACTATTTGCCTCAATGCACTTGTGAATATCCATTTGCAGATTCCATGAAAATAGTGTTAGCAAACTGCTACATGTAAAGCATGGTCTAAATCTGTGAGATGAATTCAAACATCAGAAAGCAGTTTCTCAGAAAGCTTCTTTTTTTTTTGCGGATACTTCCTTTGCCACCATAGGCTTCAATGCACTCTGAGATATCCCTTCTCAGACACCACAAAAACAGTGATGCCCAAGTACTCCCTCAACAGAATTGTTTACCTCTATGAAATGAATGTACACATCACAAGGAAGTTTCTCTGAAAGCTTCCTTCTCATTTTCATCTGAGGATATTTCCTTTTTCACTGTATTCCTCAACACACTCCCAAATATCTCACTGCAGTTTATACGAAGAAAGTATTAGCAAACTTCTCAATGAAAAGAAAAGTGTTACTCTGTGATATGAATTCACACATCACAAAGCCGTTTCACAGAAAGATTCTTTTTGTTTTTTATCTGAGGATGTTTCCTTTATCACCTTAGGCTTCAATGTGGTCCAAAATATCCCTTCTCAGATTCCACAAAAACAGTGCTACTAAACTGCTCCATGAAAACAATGGTGTAACTGTGTGAGACGAATTTTCACATCACAAAGTTGTTTCTCAGAAAGCTTCTTTCTAGTTTTCGTCAGAGGATATTTTCCTTATTCACCATATTCCTCAATGCACTCCAGAATATCACATCCCAGATTCCACGAAAAACGTGTTAGCCAACTTCTCAATGAAAGAATGGTGTAGTTCTGTGAGATGAATTAACGCATCACAAAGAAGGTTCTCAGAAAGATTCTTTCTAGATTTTATCTGGGGATAGTTCCTTTGCCACCACAGGCTTCAATGTGATGCAAAATATCCCTTCTCAGATTCCCCAGAAGCAATGCTATGAAATTGCTCCATGAAAAGAATCATGTAACTCTGTGAGATGAATTCACAAATCACAAAGCAACATCTCAGAAGTTTCTTTCTAGTTTATTCTGAGGTTTTTTCCTTTTTCATTGTTTGTCTCAATGCACTCATGAACACCCCTCTGCAGATTCCACGAAACTAGTGTTAGCAAGCTGCTTCATGAAAAGAAATGTGTAAATCAGTGAGATAAATTCTCACATTACAAAGCAGTTTCTCCAAAAGCTTCTTTATGGCTATAGGCTGAGGATATTTAATTTGTCACCATTGGCTTCAATGCACTCCCAAATATCCTACTACACATCCCACGAAAATAATGTTATCAAACTGCTCAGTGAAAACAACACTAACTCTGTGAGATGAATTTATAGAAACCTACTTTCACAGAAAGTTTCTTTCTAGCTTTTATCTGAGTATATTTCCTTTGTCACCATAGGCTTCAATGCAATCAAAAATATCCCTTATCAGATCCCTCAAAAACAGTGCTACCAAACTGATCCATGAAAAGAATCATGTAACACTGTGAAATGAGTTAATACATCAGAAAGCGATTTCTCAATATTCTTTTTTCTGGTTTTTATATGAGGATATTTCATTTGTCACCATAAGCTTCAATGAACTCGGAAATATCCCACTGCAGAATCTACGAAAAGAGTGTTAGGAAACTGATAAATGAAAAGAACAGTGTAATTCTGTGAGATGAATTCACACATCACAAAGCAGTTTCCCAGAAAGTTTCTTTCTAGTTTTTATATCAGAGTATTTCCTTTGTTACCTTAAGCTTCGATGCACTCCCAAATATCCCCTTGCCATTTCCATGACAACAGTGCTAGTAAACTGCTCCATGGAAAGAAAGGTGTATCTCTGTGAGATGAATTCACACATCATGAAGAAGTTTCTCAGAAAGTTTCTTTCTAGTTATTATCTAAGGATATTTCCTTTGTCACAATAAGCTTCAATACCATTGAAGAAACCCTTCTCAGATTCCTCAAAAACAGGCTACCAAACTGCTCCATGAAAAGAAAGGTGTAACTCTCTGAGATTAATTCACAAATCAGAAAACAGTTACTTAGGAAGCTTCTTTTCAGTTTTTCTCTGAGGATATTTACTTTGTCACCATATGTTTCAATGGGTTCCGAAATATCAGATTGAAGATTCCAAAAAAACAGTGTTAGCCAACTGCTGAATGAAAAGAACAGTGTAACTCTGTGAAATGAATACACACATCACAAAGCAGTTTCTCAGACAGCTTCTTTTTAGTTTTTAACTGAGGATATTTCGTTTTTCACCATAGGCCTCAATGCCCTCCAAAATATCCCTACTCAGAATCCCCAAAAACAGTGCTACCCAACTGCTCCATGAAAACAAACATGTAACTCTGTGAGATGAATTCACAAATCACAAAGCAGTTTCTCATAAAGCCTCTTTCCACTTTTTGTCTGAGGAAATTTCCTTTGTCACCATAAGCTTCAATGTGCTCCAAAATATCCCATTGTAGAATTCAAGAAAACAATGTTAGCAAACTACTCAAAGAAAAGAACAGTGCAACTCTGTAAGATAAATTCACAAATCACAAAGCAGTTTCTCAGAAAGACTCTTTCCAGTTTTTATCTAATGAAATTTCCTTTGTCACCATAAACTTCAATACGCTCCAAAATATCCTGTTGCAGAATTCAAGAAAATGGTGTTAGCAAACTACTCAATGAAAAGAACAGTGTAACTCTGTGAGATGAATTCACACATCACAAAGCAGTTTCTCATAAAGCTTCTTTTTGGTTTTTCTCTGAGGGTATTTCCTTTCTCACCATAGGCTTCAAGGCACTCACTGTTATCCTATTGCATATCACACGATAAGAGTGTTGTCAGACAGCTCAATGAATAGAACCGTGTAAATCTGTGAGATGAATTCACTCTTCATGAAGCAATTTCTCAGAAAGATTGTTTCTAGTTTTTATCTGGGGCAATTTCCTTTTTCAATACAGGCCTCAATGCACTCCTGAATATCCCATTGCAGATTAAACGAAAAGAGTGTTAGCAAACTTCTCAATGGAAAGAATGTTATAACTCTGTGAGATGAACTTACACATCACAAAGCAGTTTCACAGAAAGGTTCTTTTTGGCTTTTTTCTCAGGATATATACTTAGTCAAAAAGCCTTCAATGTGCTCCCAAATATCCTATTGCAGATTCCACGAAAACAGTGTTATCAAACAGCTCAATTAAAAGAACAGTGTAACTCTGTAAGGTAAATTCACATATCACAAAGCAGTTTCTCAGACAGTTTCTTTCTAGTTTTCTCTGAGAATAT
>NW_012116966.1:649282-654828 GCF_000951035.1 Colobus angolensis palliatus
AGTTTTTATTTGAAGGTATTTCCTTTTTCACCGTAGGCTTCAATGCCCTACTATATATCCCATTGTCAATTCTAAGAAAACAGTCTTAGCAAAATTCTCAAGGAGAAGAAGAGTGTAACACTGTGAGATAAATTCAACCATCAAAAAGCAGTTTCTCAGAAAGCTTTTTTTGGTTTTTGTCTCCTTTGTCACCATAGGCTTCAATGCACTCCCACATAACCCTTTTGCAGATTAAACGAAAACAGTTTTAGCAAATTCCTTCAAGAAAAGAATCATGTAACTCTGTGAGATGAATTCACACATTGCAAAGCAGTGTCTCAGAAATCTTCTTTCTAGCTTTTATCTGAGGATATTTCCTTTGTCACCATAAGTTTCAATGCAATTCAAAATATCCCTCCTCAGATTCCCTCAAAACATTGCTACCAATCTGCCCCATGAAAACAGTGGTACAAATCTGTGAGATGAATTCACATATCACATAGGTGTGATAGAAGAAGTTTTCACCGAAAACTTCTTTCTGGTTTTTAATCTAAGGATGTTTCCTTTGTCACCTTAGGCTCAAATAAGCTACCAATTATCCTATTGCAGATTTCACAAAAACAGTGTTATCAAACTGATCAATGAAAAGAATGGTGTAACTCTGTGAGATGAATTGACACATTACAAAGCAGGTTCTCAGAAAGCTTCTTTCTAGTTTTTGTCTGAGGATATTTGCTTTTTCACTATAGGCCTCAATGCACTCCCAAATATCCCTTTGCAGATTCCAATAAAACGGTGTTAGCAAACTCATCAATGAAAATAATAGTGTAACTCAGTGAGATGAATTCACACTTCACAAAGCAGTTTCTCAGAAAGCCTTTTTCTGGATTCTATCTGAGAATATTTCCTTTTTGACCAGGGGCTTCAATGCGTTCCCAAATATCCTTTTGCAGATTCCATGAAAATAGTGTTAAGAAACTGCTCAATGAAAACAAAGGTAATACTCTGTGAGATGAATTCACAGATCACAAAGAACTTCCTCGAAAGACTTCTTTCTAGTTTTTATCTGAGGGTATTTTGTCACCAAAGGCTTCAAAGTTATCCAAAATATCCCTTCTCAGATTCTCCAAAAACAGAGCTATGAAATTGCTCCATGAAAAGTGTCGTGCGACTCTGTGGGATAAAATCAGAAATCCCAAAAAAGTTTCTCAGTAAGCTTCTTTCTTTTCTTGTCTGAGGATATTTCCTTTGTTACTGTAAGCTTCAATCCACTCCGAAATATCCCATTGCAGACCCCAAGAGAATTGTGTTAGCAAACTGCCCCATGAAAAGAAAGATGTAACTTTGTGAGATGAATTCACACACCACAAAGCAGTTTCTCAGAAAGTTGCTTTCTAGTTTTTATGTTAGGATATTTCCTTTGTCAACATTGGCTTCAATGTGCTCTCAAATATTCTGTTGCAGATTTCAAAAAAACAGTGTGATCAAACTGATCTATTAAAAGAATGGTGTAACTCTGTGAGATGAACTCACACATAACAAACGACTTTCTCAGAATATTTTTTCTAGTATTTTTCAGAGGATATTTCCTTTGTCAACACAGACTTTAATACATTCCAGATTATGCCTTCTCAGATTCCCCAAAAACAGTGCTACCAAATGATCCATGGAAAGACCTCAGTAACTCTGTGAGACGAATTAATACATCACAAAGCAGTTTCTCAGAATGCTGCTTTCTCGTTTTTATCTGAAGATATTTCCTATTTCACTATAGGCCTCAGTGCACTCCATAATATCCCTTTGCAGATTCCACGAAAACAGTGTTAGAAAACTGCTCCATGAAAAGGAAGGTGTAACTCTGTGAGATGAATTCACACATAACAAAAAGCTTCCTCACAAAACGGCTTTCTGGTTTTTGTCTCAGGATATTTCCTTGTCACCATAGGCTTCAATGCAATTGAAAATATACCTTTTCAGATTCCCCCAAAACAGTGCTACCAAAGTGCTCCATGAAAATAGAGGTGTACCTCTGTGAGAGGAATTCACACATTACAAATCTGTTTCTCAGAAAGCTTCTTTCTAGTTTTTATGTGAGGATATTTCCTTTTCACCATATGCCTCAGTGTGCTCCCAAATATCCCTTTGCAGATTCCAGAAAAACAGTTTTAGCAAACTGCTCCATGAAACAAAGATGTAACCCTGTGACATGAAATCACACATCACAAAGAACTTTCTGAGAAACCTTCTTTCTAATTCTTATCTGAGGTTATTTCCTTTGTCACCACTGGTCTCAATGTGATCTCAAATATCCCCTCTCAGATTCCCCAAAAACAGTGCTACGAAACTCTTTCATGAAAAGAATTAAATCTGTGTGACGAATTTGCATATCACAATGCAGTTTCTTAGAAAACTTTTTATAGTTTTCATGTGAGTGTTTTTACTTTTTCACTGTATTCCTCAATGCACTCTCAAATATCCCATTGCAGAATAAACAAAAGGACTTTTAGCAAACTTCTCAATGAAAAGAACAGTGTAACTCTGTGAGGTGAATTCACACATCACAAACCGTTTCACAGAAAGCTTATTTTTGATTTTTATATGAGGATAGTTCCTTTGTCACCATAGGATTCAATGTGTTCAAAAATGTCCTACTGCAGACTCCCTGAAAACAGTGTTATCAAACTGTTCCATGAGAAGAAAAATTTAACTCAGTGAGATGAATTCACACATCACAAAGAACTTTCTCAGAAAGATCATTTATACTTTTTATCTGAAGATAGTTCCTTTGTCACCATAGGCTTGAATGCGATCTAAAATATCCCTTCTCAGATACCCCAAAAACACTGCTGCAAAACAATACATAAAAATGATTGTGTACCTTTGTGAGAGGAAATAACAATTCACAAAGAAGTTTCTCAGAAATCTTTTTTCTAACTTTAATTTGATATTTCCTTTTCACTGTATGCCTCAATGCACTCCAGACTATCCCATTGCAGATTCCATGAAAATAGTGTTAGCAAACTGCTTCATGAAAAGAGATGTGCAACTCTGAGAGATGAATTAACACATCACAAAGACGTTTCTCAGAAAGCTTCTTTTTTTGTCTGAGGATATTTCCTTTCTCACCATTGCCTTCAATGCGATCCAAAATATCCCTTCCCAGATTCCCCAAAAACAGTGCTACCAAACTGATCCATGAAAAGTACCATGTAACTCTGTGAGCAGAATTAACACATCACAAATCAGTTTATCAGAAAGTTTCTCTCTAGTTTTTGTCTGAGGATATTTCCTTTGTCACCATAAATTTCAATGTGCTCTGAAATATCCCATTATTGATTCTGAGAAAACAGTCTTAGGAAACTTCCCAATGAAAAGAACAGTGTAAATCTGTGAGATAAATTGACATATCACAAAGCACTTTTACAGAAAGCTTCTTCTCGTTTTTAATCTGAGGATATTTAATTTGTCACCATAGTTTTCATGTGCTCCCAAACATCCTACTGCAGATTCTACGAAACAGTGTTATAAAACTGCTCTATAGAAAGAACAGTGCAACTCTCTGAGATGAATTCACATATCACCAAGAAGTTTCTCAGAAAGCTTCTTTCTAGTTTTTATCTGAGGTTATTTCCTTTGTCAACATAGGCTTCTATGCAATTCAAAATATCCCTTCTCAAATTCCCCAAAAACAGTGCTACCAAACTGCTTCATGAAATGTGTGGTGTAACTCGGTGAGATGAATTCTCACATTCCAAAACTGTTTCTCAGAAAGCTACTTTCTAGTTTTTATCTGAGGATATTTCCTTTTCCACTGTATTTCTCAATGTGTTCCCAAATATCATTCCATGGATTCCACAAAAAGTGTTTTAGCAAACTGTTCCAAGAAAAGAATCATGCTACTCTGTGAGATGAATGTATGCATCACAAAGCAGTCTGTCAGAAAGCTTCTATCTGGTTTTTATCTGAGAATATCCCCTTTGTCACCATAGGCTTCAATGTGATCCAAAATAGCCTTTCTCAGATTCTCCATAAACAGTGCTACCAAAATGCTTCATGAAAAGAATCGTGTAAATCTGTGAGATGTTTTCACAAATCAGAAAGCATTTTCATAGAATCTTTCTTTCTAGTTTTTGTCTGAGGATATTTCCATTTTCACCACAGGCCTCATTGCGCTCGTGAATATCCCTTTGCAGGTTTCATGAAAATAATGCTAGGAAACTGTTCCACAAAAAGAAAGGTGAAAATTTGTGAGATGAATTCACACATCACAAAGCAGTTTCTAAGAAAACTGCTTTTTGTTTTTTTGTCTGAAGATATTTCCTTGGTCACCATAAGCTTCAATGCACTCCCAAATATCCTATTTCAGATTCCAGGAAAACTGTTTTACCAAACTGCTCGAAGGAAAAAATGGTGCTACTCTGTAATATGAATACACGCATCACAAAGCACTTTCTGGGAAATCTCTTTCTATTTGTTATAAGAAGATATTTCCCTAGCACCATAGGCTTCAATGTGATCCAAAATATCCTTTCTCAGATTCCCCAAAAACAGGGCAAGCAAACGGATCCATGAAACAGTAGAGTAACACTGTGGGATGAATTCACACATCACAAAGTAGTTTCTCAGAAAGCTTCTTTCTTGTTTTTATCTGAGGATATTTCAGGCTTCATGCACTCCTCTGTATCTCATTGCAGCTTCGACGAAAGTATTGTTAGGAAACTTCTCAAGGAAAACAGTGGTGTAGCTCTGTGAGATGAATTCACACATCACAAAGCAGTTTCTCAGAAGGCTTCTCTCCAGTTTTTATCTAAGGATATTTAATTTTTCACCATAGGACTCAATGCCCACGGAATATCCCATGGCAGATTCCTCAAAATCAGTGTTAGCAAACTGCTCAATGTAATGAAATGTGTATCTCTGTGAGATGAATACACTCATGATGAAACAGTTTCTCATAAAGCTTTTTCTAGTTTTCACTGAGGATATTTCCTTTGTTACCATAGGCTTCAAAGCGATCCAAAATATCCCTTCTCAGATTCCACAAATACAGTTCAAGCAATCTGCTCCTTGAAAGAGTAGTGTAACTCTGTGTGATGAACTCACAGATCACAAAGCAGTTTCTCAGAAAGCTTCTTTCTTCTTTATATCCAGGATATTTCCTTTTAAAACCTGAGCCTCAATGCTCTCCTGTATATCTCATTGTGGATACTGTGAAAACAATGTTAACAAAACTCTCAATGAAATAAATGGTGCACATCTGTGAGAAGAATTCACACATCCCAAAACTGTTTCTGAGAAGGCTTCTCTCCAGGTTTTATCTGAGGATATTTCATTTCTCACCATTGGATTCTATGCTATCCAATATATCACTTATGAAATTCCACAAAACAGTGCTAGAAAACTCCTCCATGAGAGAGTGGTGTAACTCTGTGAGTCGAATTCACATATCACAAAGCAGTTTATCAGAGAAATAATTTCTAGTTTATATGTGAGGGTATTTCCTATGTCACCATAGGCTTCAAAATGGACAAAAGTATCCCTTCTCAGATTCCACAAAAGCAGTGCTA
>NW_012116966.1:659577-661902 GCF_000951035.1 Colobus angolensis palliatus
TTCTATGCTATCCAAAATATCCCTTCTGTGATTCAACATAAAGAGTGCTAGCAAATTCCTCCATGAAAGAGTGGTGTAACTCTGTGAGATGAATTCACACATCACAAAGCAGTTTCTCAGAAAGATTATTTATGCTTTTTATCTGGGGTTATTTCCTTTGTCACCATAGGCTTCAGAGCGATCAAAAATATCACTTCTCGGATTCCACAAAAAAAGTGTTAGCCAACGGCTCCACATAAGAGTGGTGATATTCTGTGAGATGAATTCACATGTCACAATGCAGTTTCTCAGAAAGCCTCTCTATGGATTTTATCTGTGGATATTTCCTTTGTTACCATAGGCTTCAAAGCGATCAAAAATATCCCTTCTCAGATTCCACAAAAACAGTGCTAGCCAACGACTCCAAGAAAGATTGATGTAAATCTCAGATGAATTCAGAAATCACAAAGCAGTCTCTCAGAAAGCTTCTCTTCAGTTTTTATCTGAGGATATTTCCTTAGTCACCATATGCTTCATAGCCATCAAAATTATCCCTTCTGAGATTCCATGAAAACGGTGCTAACAAACAGCTCCATGAAAGAATTTTGTAGCATTGTGAGATGAATTCACACATCACAAAGCAGTTTCTCAGAAAGCTTGTTTCTTCTTTTTATCCTAGGATATTTGCTTTTTAAACACAGGCTACAGTGCACTCCCGTATATCTCATTGCAGATTCTGTGAAAACAGTGTTAGCAAACTTCTCAGTGAAAGCAGTGGTGTAACTCTGTGAGATGAATTCACACACCACAAAGAAATTCGCAAATATCCCTTTGCAGAGTCCACGAAAATAGTGTTTGCAAACTGCTCCATGAAAACAAAAGTGTAACTCTGTGAGATGAATTCACACATCATAAAGAACTTTCTTAGAAAGCTTCTTTCCAGTTTTCATCTGAGGATATTTCCTTGTCACCATAAGTTTCAATGCCTTCCAAAATATTCCTTCTCAGATTACCCAAAAAGAGTGCAAGAAAAGTGATCCATGAAAAGAATCATGTAACTCTGTGAGACGAATTCACAAATCCAAAGAAATTTCTCAGAAAGCTTGTTTTTGTTTTTTGCCTGAGGATATTTCCTTTGTTCCCACAGGCTTCAATGCGCTCCCAAATATCCTAACATAGATTCCATGAAAACAGTGTTAGCAGACTGATGAGTGAAAAGAATGGTGTAACTCTGTGAGATGAATGAACCTATCACAAAGCAGTTTCTCAGAAAGATTCTCTCTAGTTTTTATCTGAGGATATTTCCTTTGTCACCATAAGCTTCATTGCACTAAGAAATATCCCATTGCAGATTCCGAGAAAACAGTGTTAGCATACTGATCCATGAACAGAACAGTGTATCTCTGTGAGACGCACTCACACATCACAATGCAGTTTCCCAGAAAGCTTCTTTCCAGTTTTTATCTGAGGATATTTCCTTTTTCACCATTGGCCTCAAAGGAGTCCCAAATATCACTTTGCAGATTCCATGAAAACAGTGTTAGCAAACTGCTTCAGGAAGAGAAAGTTGTAACTCCGTGAGATGAATTCACACATCACAACGAAGTTTCTCACAAAGCTTCTTTCTAGTTTTTATCTGAGTATATTTCCTTTGTCATCATACTCTTCAATGCAATCCAAAATATCCCTTCTCAGATTCTCCAAAAACAGTGCTAACAAAGTGATGCATGAAAGGAATAGTGTAACTCTGTGAGATAAACTGACACATCCAAAGCAGTTCCTCAAAAAGCTTCTTTTCAGTTTTTATCTCAGGATATTTCCTTTGTCACTATAGACTTCAGTATACTTCCAAATATCCTAATAGAGATTCCATGAAAACAGTGTTAGCAGACTGCTTAATGAAAAGAATGCTGTAAATCTGTAAGATGAATTAACCCATCACAAAGTAGTTTCTCAGAAAGTTTCTTTCCAGTTTTTATCTGAGGATATTTCCTTTGTCACCATAAGCTTCATTGCACAAAGAAATATCCCATTGAACTTTCCAAGAAAACTATGTTAGCAAACTGCTCAATGAGAAGAACAGTGTAACTCTGTGAGATGCATTCATACATCACAATGCAGTTTCTCAGATACATTCTTTTTAGTTTTTGTCGGAGGATATTTCCTTTTTCACCATAGGCCTCAATGTGCTCCCAAATACCCCTTTTCAGATTGCATGGAAACAGTGTTAGCAAATGGCTTCATGAAGAGAAAGGTGTAATTACATGATTTGAATTCACACATCACAAAGAAGTTTCTCAGAACGCTTCTTTCTAGTTTTTATCTGAGGATATTTCCTTTGTCAGC
>NW_012116966.1:662153-671947 GCF_000951035.1 Colobus angolensis palliatus
TTTCAAGAAAACAGTGTTAGCAGACTGCTCATGAAGAGAACACTGTAACTCTGTGAGATGTATTCACACATCACAAAGCAGTTTCTCAGAAGGCTTCTTTTTGGTTTTTATCTGAGGATATTTCCTTTGTCAACATAGGATTCAATGCCCTCCCAAACATCCTTTTGCATTTTCCATGAAAACAGTGTTAGCAAACTGCTGTATGAGAAGAACGGTGTAACTCTGTGAGATGAATTCAAACATCCAAAGCAGTTTTTCAGAAAGTTTCTTTTTGGTTATTATCTGATGATATTTCCTTTGTCACCATATACTCCCAAGTATCCTAACGCGGATCCCACAAAAAGAGTGTTAGCAAACTGCTCAAGTAAAAGAAAAGTGTAATTCTGTGGGATTAATTCACACATCAGAAAGCAGTTTCTCAGAAGCCTTCTTTCTAGTTTATCTCTGAGGATATTTCCTTTGTCACAGTAAGCTTCAACACGCTCCAAAATATCCCTTTGTGGATTCCAAGAAAACAGTGCTAGCAGACTGCTCAATAAAAAGAACACTGTAACTCTGTGAGATGTATTCACACATCACAAAGCAGTTTCTCCGAAGGCTCCTTTTTTGGTTTTTCTCTGAGGATATTTACTTTGTCACCCTAGGCTTCAATGTGTCCAATACATCCTAATGCAGGTTACACGAAAAGACTGTTAGCAGACTGCTCAATGAAAAGAACGGCATAATACTGTGACTTGAATTAACCCATCACAATGCAGTTTCTCAGAAAGATTCTTTCTGGTTTTTATCTGAGGATATTTCTTTTTCAACATAGGCCTCAATGTATTAACAAACATCCTTTTGCAGATTCCATGAAAACAGTGTTAGCAAACTGCTTCATGAAGAGAAAGGTGTAACTCTGTGAGACATATTCACACATCACAAAGAAGTTTCTCGTAGGCTCCTTTCTAGTTTGTATTTGGGGATATTTCCTTGTCACCATAGGCTTCAATGCAATCCAAAATATCCCTTCTCAGATTTCACAAAAGCAGTGCTAACAAAATGATCCATGAAAACAAATGTGTAACTCTGTGAGATGAATTCACACATCCAAAGTTTCTCATATGCTCCTTTCTAATTTTTATTTGGGGATATTTCCTTTGTCACCTTAGGCTTCAATGAGATTAATAATATCCGTTCTCACATTCTTCAAAAACAGTAATACCAAACTGCTCCATGAAAAAAATTCTGTAACTCTGTGAGATGAATCAACTCATGACAAACCGTTTTCTCAGATAGCTTCTTGCTAGTTTTTGTGTGAGGATATTTCCTTTTCCACCATAGGTTTCAATCCCAGATATCTCTTTGTGGATTCCATGAAAACAGTGATAGCAAACTGCTCCATGAAGAGAAAGGTATAACTCTGTGAGATGAATTCACACATCACAAAGAACTTTCTCAGAAAGCTTCATTCTAGTTTTTATATGAGATGATTGCTTTGTCACTATAGACTTCAAAGTGATCCATAATATCTCTTCTTAGATTCCCCAAAAACAGTGCTACTAAACAGATCCATGAAAATAATCGTGTAACTCTGTGATATGAATTAACACATCACAAAGTGCTTTTGAAGAAAGCTTCATTCTAGTTTTTATATGAGGATATTTCCTTTTCCACCATAGGCTCAATGTGCTTCCAAATATCCCTTCTCAGACACCACAAAAACAGTGATGCCAAGTGCTCCATCAACAGAAGAGTTTAACTCTATGAGATGAATGCACACATCAGGAAGGAGTTTCTCCAAAAGTTTCTCTTCTGTTGTTAACTGAAGAAATTTCTTTTTTCACCTTTGACCTCTATGCACTCCCATTTATCCCTCTGTGGAATCCACAAAAACAGTGCTAACAAACTGCCCCATGAAAGAACTGATGTAACTCTGTGAGATAAATTCACTCATCACAAAGCAATTTCTCAGGAAGCTTCTTTCTAGTTTTTATCTGAGGATATTTCCTTTTCCACCATAGACTTCAATGTGCTTCCAAATATCCCTTCTCAAACACCACAAAAACAGTGATACTGAAGTACTCCCTCAATGGAAATGTTTAGCTCTATGAGATGAATGCACGCATCACAAGGAGTTTCTCAGAAAACTTCTCTCCAGTTTTTACCTGAAGAATTTTCTTTTTTCACTTTAGGCCTCTATGCATTCCCAAATATCCCTCTGCAGATTCCACAAAAACAGTGCTAACTAACTGCTACATGAAAAGAAAGGTGGAGTTCTCTGAGATGAGTTCACCTATCACAAAGAGGTTTCTCAGAAAGCTTCATTTCTAGTTCAAATTTGAATATATTTCCTTTTTCACAGTAGACTTCAATGTGTTCCTAAGTATCTCCTCTCAGATAGTGCAAAAAGAGTAGTGCCGTACTGCTCAATGAACAAAGAGGTTAAACTCTATGAGATGAATACACATAATGAAACCATTTCTCAAAAAGCCTTTCTCTAGTTTTTATCTGAAGTTATTTCCTTCTTCACCATAGGCTTCTGGGAGCTCCCAAATATACTTTCCAGATTCGATTAAAACAGGGCTACCAAACTGTTACATGAAAATTATCATGTAACTCTGTGAGACAAAATCACAAATCACTAGCAGTTTCTCAGAAAGCTTCTTTCTAGTTTTTGTTTGAGGATATTTTCTTTGTCACCCTAAGCATCAATGCTCTCCAAAATATCCCATTGCAGATTCCAAGAAAACAGTGGTAGCAAACTGATAAATGAAAAGAACAGTGCAGCTCTGTGAGATGAATTCACACCTCCCAAAGCAGTTTCTCAGAAACGTTCTTTTTGGTTTTTATCTGAGGATATTTCCTATGTCACCATAGGCTTAAATGTGCTTCAAAATATCCTATTGAAGATTCCATGAAAACATTGTTACCAAACTGCTCAATGGAAAGAACGTTGCTACTGTGAATTCAGAAGAATTCACACATCACAAAGCAGTTTCTCAGAAAACTTCTTTCTGGTTATTTTCTGAGGACATTTCCTTTTTCTCCATAGGCCTCAATGCACTCCCAAAAATCCCTTGGCAGATTGCACGAAAACAGTTTTGGCAAACTGCTCCATTAAAAGAAAGGTGTTACTCTGTGAGATGAATCGACACATCACAAGAACTTTCTCATAAACCTTCTTTCTAGTTTTTATCTGAGGATATTTTCTTTGTCATCATAGGCTTCAATGCAATCCTAATTATCCCTTCTCAGATTCCCCAAAAACATTGCTACCAAACTCCCAATCATGTAACTCTGTTAGATGAAATAACACATTACAAAGGAGCTTCTCAGAAAGTTTCTTTCTAGTTTTTATATCAGGATATTTCCTTTTCCACCATAGACTTCAATGCACTCCCAAATATCCTTTCTGACACCACCCTAACAGTGATACCAAAGTGCTACCTCAACAGAAACGTTTACTTCTATGAGATGAATGCAAACCTCACAAAAGAGTTTCTCGGAATGTTTATCTGCAGTTTTTACCTGAAGAATTTTCTTTTTCCACCTTAGGCCTCTATGTGCTCCCAAATATCCCTCTGCCAATTCCACAAAAAATGTGCTACCAAACTGTGCATTGAAAAGAAAGGTTTAACTCTGTGAGGTAAATTCACCCATCACAAAGTTGTTTCTCATGAAAATTGTTTCACGTTTTTATCTGATGATATTTCCTTTGTCAGCATAGGTTTGAATGTGATCCAAAATATCCTTTCTCAGATTCCACAAAAACAGTGTTAACAAACTGTCCCATGAAAGGAAATTGTAACTCTGTGAGATGAATTCACAAATTAGAAAGCAGATTCTCAGAAAGCTTCTTTCTAATTTTTATCTGAGGATATTTTCTTTTCCAGGATAGGCTTCAATGAGCTCACAAATACCCCTCCTCAGACACCACAAAAACAGTGAAGCCAAAGTGATCCCTCAACAGAAATGTTTAGCTCTGTGAGATGAATACACACATCATAAAGTATTTTTCAGAAAGTTTCCTTACAGTTTTTCTCTGAAGAATTTTCTTTTTTCACCTTAGGCCTCAATGTGCTCCCAAATATCCCTCTGCAGAGTCCGCAAAAACAGTGCTACCAAACTGCTAATTGAAAAGAAAGGTGTAATTCTGTTAGATGAATTCACCCATTAGAAAGCAGTCTCTCAGAAAGCTTCTTTCTAGTTTAAAACTGATGGTATTTCCTTTTACATCATGGCTTCAATGTGCTCCCAAATAAATCCTCTCAGATACCACAAAAACAGTGATGCCTAAGTGCTCAATCAACAAAAAGTTTAAACTCTATGAGATGAATAAACTCATCAAAAACAATGTCTCGAAAAGCTTCTCTCCAATTTTTATCTGAAGTTACTTCCTTTTCACCGTAGGCCTCTAGGAGTTCCCAAATATCCCTTTACAGAATCCATAAAAAGAGTGCTACCAAATTGCTCCATGCATAGAATCTTGTAAATCTGTGAGAGAAATTCACAAATCATGAAGTAGTTTTTCAGAACGCTTATTACTAGTTTTTATATGAGGATATTTCCTTTGTCACCCTAAGCTTTAATGTGCTCCAAAATATCTCATTGTGGATTCCAAGAAAACAGTGTTAGCAAACTGCTCAGTGAAAACAACAGTGCAACTCTGTGAGATGAATTCACACATCACAAAGCAGTTTCTCAGAAAGCTTCTTTTCATTTTCTTTCTGAGGATATTTCCTTTGTTAACATAGGCTTCAATGCACTCCCACGTATCCTATTACAGATTCCATGAAACTAGTGTAATCAGACTGCTCAATAAAAAGTGCAGTGTAACTCTGTGAGATGAATTCACCGATCACAAAGCAGTTTCTCAGATAATTTCTTTCTAGTTTTTATCTAAGGATATTTCCTTTTTCTCTATAGTCCTCAATGTGTTCCCAATTATCCCTTTGCACATTCCATGAAAACAGTGTTAGGAAACTGCTCAATGAAAAGAACAGTGTAACTCTGTGAGATGAATTCACAGATCACAAAAGCAGTTTCTCAGAAAGCTTCTCTGTAGTATTTATCTAAGGATATTTCCCTTTTCACTATATGCATCAATGCACTCCCAAATATGCCTTTGAAGTTTCAATGAAAACAGTGTTAGCAAGCTACTCCATGAAAAGAAAAGTGTAACTCTGAGAGATGAATTCACGCATCACAAAGAACTTTCTTAGAAAAGTTCTTTCTACTTTTCATCTGAGGATATTTCCTTTGTCAAGATAGGCTTCAATGCAATCCAAAATATCTCTTCTCAGATTGTTGAAACACAGTGCTACCCATGAAAGGAATTGTTTAACTCCATGAGATGAATTAACACACCATAAACCATTTTCTCAGAAAACTTCTTTTGCTTTTTTATCTTTGGATACTTCCTTTCTCACCATAGGTCTCAATACGCTCCCAAATATCCATTTGCAGATTCCACGAAAACAGTGTTAGTACACTGTGCCATGAACAGGAGATGTAACCATGTGAGGTGAATTCATAACTCACAAAGTAGTGTCTCATAAAGCTTCCTTCTAGTTTTTATCTGAGGATAATTCCTTTGTCACCGTAGGCTTCAATGCAATCCTAAATATCCCTTCTCAGATTCCTCAAAAACAGTGCTACCAAAATACTCCATAAAAAGAATCATGAAAGTCTGTCAGATGAATTCACAATTCACAAAGCAGTTTTCTAGAAAGCTTCTTTCTAGTTTTTGTCTGATGATATTTCCTTTGTCACTATAAGCTTCAATGCCCTCCCAAATATCCCATTACAGATTGCATGAAGTGTAAGCAAACTGCACAATGCAAAGAATAGTGTAATTCTGTGAGATGAAAACAAATCACAAAGCAGTTTCTCAAAAAGCTTCTCTATAGTTTTTATCTGAAGATATTTCCTTTTTCACCATTCGTATCAATGTGCTCCCTTATATCGTTTTGCAGATTCCACTAAAACACTGTTATCAAACAGCTCAATGGAAGGAACTGTGTATATCACTGAGATGAATTGACACATCACAAAGCAGTTTCACAGGAAGGTATTTCCTTTGTCAGCAAAGGCTTCAATGTAATCCAAAATATCCCTTATCAGATACCACAAAAGTTGCTACCCAGTGCTCCATGAAAAGAATCACGTAAATCTGTGAGATGAGTTCACAAATCAGAAAGCAGTTTCTCAGAAAGTTTCTTTTTGCTTATGTCTGAAGATATTTCATTTGTCACCCTAAGCTTCAATCCTCTCTGACATAACCTATACCAGATTCCATGAAAACTGTGTTAGCAAACTGCTCAATGAAAATAACAGTGTAACTCTGTGAGATGAATTTACACATCACAAAGCAGTTTCTCAGAAAGCTGCTTTCTAGTTCTTATCTGAGGATATTTCCTTCTTCAAAATAGGACTCTATAATGTGCCAAATATCCCTTTGCAGATTCCATGAAAACAGTGTAAGCAACAGCTCCAAAACAAGAAAGTTGTAACACGGTGAGATGAATTCAAACATCACAAATAACTTTCCCAGAAAGATCCTTTCTAGTTTTTATCTGAGGATATTTCCTTTTTCACCATTTCTTCAATGTGATCCAAAATATCCCTTCACAGATACCCCAAAAACTGTCCTACGAAACTGATCCATGAGGAGAATTGTGAAACTCAGTGAGATAAATTAGGACATCATAAAGTGGTTTCTCAGAAAGATTCTTCCTACTTTTTATATGAGGATATTTCTTTTGTCACCATACAATTCAATGTGCTAAGAAAAATATCATTTCAGATTGCAAGAAAACAGGGTTATCTAACTGCTCATTGAAAAGTACAGTGTAACTCTGTGAGATGAATTCACACATCACAAAGAAGTTTCCCAGAATGCTTGTTTCTAGTTTTTATCTGAGGATATTTCCTTTGTCACCATATTCTTCCATGCACTCCAAATAGTTCTTTGCAGATCCATCGAAAACAGTGTTAGCAAATGACTCCTTGAAAGGGAAGGTGTAACACTCTGAGATGAATTTATGCATCATGAAGAAGTTTCTCAGAAAGCTTCATTTTAGTTTTTATCTGAGGATATTTCCTTTGTCACCATTGACTTCAATGCGATCCAAAGTATCCTTCCTCAGATTCCTCAAAAGAAAACAATCATGTAAATCTGTGAGATGAATTATCACATCACAAAGTGGTTTCTCAGAAAGCGTGTTTCTAGTTTTTATCTGAGGATATTTCCCTTGTCACCATAGGCTTCAATGTGATCCAAATATACCTCTGCAGATTCCACGAAAAACAGTGTTAGCAAACTGCTCCATGGAAAGGAAAGTGTAACCCTGTGAAATGAAAAAACACATCACATAGAACTTTCTCAGAAAGCTTCTGTCTAATTTTTATTAATGATGTTAACTTTTTCACCCTAGGCTTCAATGCGATGTAAAATATCCCTTCTCAAGTTCCCCAAAAACCGTGCTACCAAACTGATTCATGAAAAGAATCGTGTAACTCTGTGTGATAAATTTACAAATCACACAGCAGATTCTCAGAAAGCTTCATTCTAGTTTTTATATGAGGATGTCTCCATTGTCACCTTAAGCTTCAATGGGCTCTGAAATATCCCTTTGATGATTCCAAGAAAACAGTGTTAGCAAACTGATCGATGAAAAGAATAGTGTAAATCTGTGAGATGAATTCACACATCACATAGCAGTTTCTCAGACAACTGCTTTCTAGTTTTTATGTGAAGATATTTCCTTTTTGACCATATTCCTCAATGTGCTCCCAAATATCCCTTTGCAGATCCAAGGAAAACAGTGTTAGCAAACTGCTCCATGAAAGGAAAGGTGTAACTCTGGGAGATGAATTCACACATCACAAGAAGTTTCTCAAAAAGCTTACTTTTAGTTTTTATCTGAGGATATTTCCTTTTTCACCATAGGAATCATTGTGCTCCAAAATGTTGCATTCCAGACTCTGTGAGATAAATTCACACATGACAAAGAACTTTCTCAGAAAACTTCTTTCTAGTTGTTATCTAAGTATGTTTCCTTTGTCACCATTGATTTCAATGCGATCAAAAATATACTCTCTCAGATTCCTCAAAAACAGTGCTACCAAACTGATTCATGAAGAAAATCTTGTAGCTCTCTGAGATGAATTAACACATCAGAAAGTGGTTTCTCAGAAAGATTGTTTTTAGTTTTCATCAGGGGATATTTCCCTTGTCTCCATAAGCATAAATGCGATCCAAAATATCCCTTATCAGATTCCCCAAAAACAGTGCAACCAAACTGCTCCATGAAAAGCATCGTGTAACTCTGTGAGACAAAGTCACACATCAAAAAACAGTTTCTCAGAAAGCTTCTTTCTGGTTTTTGTCTGAGGATATTCCCTTTGTCACCATAAGCTTTAATGCACTCTGAAATATCACGTTGCAGTTTCCTAGAAAACTGTGGTAGCAACCTGCTCAATGAAATTAACAGCATAACTCTGTGCAATGAATTCACACATCATGCAGTACTTTTTCAGAAAGTTGCTTTGCATTATTTTTCCAAAGATATTTCCTTTTTCACCATAGGCCTAAATTCGCTCCCAAATATCCCTTTGCAGATTCCACGAAAACAGTGTTAGCAAATGGCTCCATGAAAAGAAAGGTGTAACTCTCTGAGATGAATTCACCCTTCACAAAGAATTTTCTCAGAAGGCTTCGGTTTAGTTTATATCTGAGGATAGTCCCTTTGTCACCATAGGCTTCTATGCAACCCGAAATATTCCTTCTCAGATTCCCCAAAAACAGTGCTAACATATTGCCCCATGAGAAGAATCGTGTAACTCTTTGGGATGAGCTAACAAAACACAAAGCAGTTTCTCAGAAATTTTCTTTCTGCTTTTTGTCTGACAATATTTCCTTTGTCAACATAAGCTTCAATGTGCTCCAAAATATTCCAATGCAGATTCCAAGAAAACAGTGCTAACAATCTGCTCAATGAAAAGAACAGTGTAACTCTGTGAGATGAATTGACACATCACAAAGCAGTTTATCTGAAAGTTTTTTTCTAGTTTTTATCTGAGGATATTTCTCTTTTCACTATAAGCCTCAATGTTCTCCCAAATATACTTATGCAGATTCCACAAAAAGAGTGTTAGCAAACTGCTCCATGAAAAGAAAGGTGTAACATTGTGAGCTGAAAAAACACGTCACAAAGTACTTGCTCAGAAAGTTTCTTTCTAGTTTTAAACTGAGGATATTTCCTTTGTCTCCATTAGCTTAAATGTGATACAAAATATCCTTCCTCAGATTCCCCAAAAACAGTGCTACTGAACTGATCCATGAAAGGAGTCGTGTAACTTTGTGAGGTGAATTTACAAAGCACAAAGCGGTCCCTGAGAAAGCTTCTTTCTAGTTTTTATATGAGGATATTTCCTTTGTCACCATAAACTTCAATTCGCTCGGAAATATCCCATTGCAGATTCCTAAAAACAGTGTTAGCAAACTGCTAAATGAAAAGAACAGTGTAACTCTGTGAGATAAATTCACACATCAGAAAGCAGTCTCTCAGAATGCTTTTTTCTAGATTTTACAAAATATTTCTTTTGTCTACATAAGCTTCAATGTGCTCCAAAATATCAGAATGCAGACTCCAAGAAAACAGTGTAAACAAACTGCTCAATGCATAGTACAGTGTGAGTGTGTGAGATGAAATCACACATCACAAAGCTGTTTCTCAGAAAGCTTGTTTATAGTTTTTATCTGAGGATATTTCCCTTTTCACCATATTCCTCAATGTGCTCTGGAATAC
>NW_012116966.1:671997-675386 GCF_000951035.1 Colobus angolensis palliatus
CCATTGCAGATTCCACCAAAAAAGTGTTAGCAAACCTCTCAATAAAAATACCGGTGTCACTCTCTGAGTTGAATTGACACATCAAAAAGAAATTTCTCAGAAATCTTCTTTCTAGATTCTATCTGAGGATATTTCCTTTGTCACCATAGGCTTCAATTCAATCCAAAACATCCCTTCTCAGATTCCCCAAAAAGAGTGCTACCAAACTGCTCCATGAAAAGTGTCGTGTAACTGTGAGATGAATTCACAAATCACAAAGCAGTTTCTCAGAAATCTCATTTCTAGTTTTTGTCTGAGGATATTTCCTTTTTCACCATTTGCCTCAATGTGCTCGTGAATATCCCTTTGCAGATTCCAGGAATATAGTGTTAGTAAACTGTTTAATGTAAAGAAAGGTGTAAATCTGTGAGATGAATTCACACATCACAAAGAAGTTTCTTTGAAAGTTTCTTTTTGGTTTTTATCTGAGGATATTTGCATTTTCATCACAGGCTGAAATGTGACCCAAATTATCACTTCTCAGATTCCCCATAAAGAGTACTACAAAATTGTTCCATGAAAAAAACTGTGTAATTCGGTGAGATGAATTCACATACCACAAAGATGTTTCTCACATAACTTCCTTCTGGTTTTAATCTGAGGATATTTCCTTTTTCACCATATTTCTCAATGCACTCCCGAATAATCCTTTGCAGATTAAACGAAAAGAGTGATAGCAAGCTTCTTAATGAAAAGAAAGGTGTAACACTTTTAGATGAATTCACACATTACGAAGAACTTTCCCAGAAAGTTTCTTTTTGGTTTTGATCTGAGGATATTTCCTTTGTCACCAAGGCTTCAATATGTTACCAAATATCCTGTTGCAGATTCCACAAAAGCATCATTAGCTATCAGCTTCAAGACAGGAATCGTGTAACTCTGTTAGGTGAATTCACACATCCTAAAAATTATTACAGAACTTTCTAGTATTTTGGGAGATATTTCCCTTCACACCCTTGGCTACAAAGCGATCCAAAATATCCTCTCTAAGATTCCCCAAAAATAGCGCTACCAAACTTATCCATGAAAAGAATGATGGAACTCTGTGAGATGAATTCACTCATCACAAGAAGATTCTCAGAATGTAACTTTATAGATTTTATCTGCGGATATTTCCTTTGTCACAGTAGGCTTCAATGCAATTCAAAATATCCCTTCTCCGAATCACTAAAAACACAACAACAACACTGATCCTAGGAAGGGATTGTGCAACTCTGTGAGATGAATTAAATCACAAAGGAGATTCTCCGAATATTTATTTTTGGTTTTTATCTGACGATATTTTCTTTGTGAACATAGGCTTCAATGCACTCCCAAATATCCCTTTGTCAGTTCCATGAAAACAGTGTGAGTAAACTTGCCCAATGAAAAGAACGGTTTAACTCTGTGAGCTGAAATCTCACACCACAAAGCAGTTTCTCAGAAAGATGCTTTCTAGTTTTTATCTGAAGATATTTCCTTTTCTCATCATAGGCCTCAATGCACTCCCAAATATCCCTTTGCAGATTCCACAAAAACAGTATTAGCAAACTGCTCCATGAAAAGAAAGGTGTAACTCTGTGAGATGAATTCACGCATCACAAAGGAATTTCTGAAAAAGCTTCTTTCTAATTTTATCTGAGGATACTCCCTTTGTAAGTGGATGTTTCAATCTGATCCAAAATATCCCTTTTAGATTCCCCAAAAACGATGCTAATAAACTGTTCAATGAGAAGATTCGTGTAACTCTGTGAGATAAATTCATGAATCACAAAGCAATTTCTAAGAAAGATTCTTTCTAGTTTTTGTCTGAGGATGGTTCGTTTGTCCCATAAGCTTCAATGTGCTCTGAAATATCCCTTTGCAGACCCCAAGAAAACAGTGTTAGCAAACTTCTCAATGAAAGGAAAATTTTAACTCTGTGAGATGAATTCACACATCACAAAGTAGTTTCTCAGCAAGCTTCTTTCTAGTTATTATCTGAGGATATTTGCTTTCTCACAATAGGCTTCAATACACTACTGAATATCCCTTTGAAGATTCCACGAAAATGGTGTTAGCAAACTTCTCAATGAAAGGAGCATTTTAACTCTGTGTTATGAGTTCACACATCACAAAGCAGTTTCTCAGAATCCTACTTTCCACTTAATACCTGAGGTTATTTCCTTTTTCAACATAGGCTTAAATGCATCCCCAAATATTCCTTTGCAGATTCCAAGAAAGCAGTGTTAGCAATCTGCTGCATGAAAAAGAAAAGTAAAACTCTGTGAGATAAATTCACAAATCAAAGGAAATTTCTCAGAAAGCTTCTTTCTTGTTTTTATCTGAGGATACTTCCTTTTTCGCTATAGGCCTCAATGCAATCCCAAATATCCCTTTGCAGATTCCACGAAAACAGTGTTACCAAACAGCTCCAAGAAAAGAATTGTGTAACTCTGTGACGTGAGTTAACACATCACAAACCTGTTTCAAAGAGAGGTTTTTTCTTGTTTTTATATGAGGATATTTCATTTTCCAACATTGCCTTCAATGCACTCCGAAATACCCCATCTCAGGCACCACAAAAACCTTGATGTCAAAGTGCTTCCTCAACAGAAATGTTACCTCTGCCAGATGAATGCGAACATCACAAAGGAGATTCTCCAAAAGCTTCTCTCCACTTGTTACCTAGGAAAATTTCTTTTTTCATTTTAGGCCTCTATGCGCTCCCTAATATCCCTCTGCAGATTTCACAAAAGCAGTGCTAACAAACTGCACCATGAAAAGAATGATGTAACTCTGTGAGATAAATTGACCAATCACAAAGCAGCTTCTCAGAAGACTTCTTTCTAGTTTTTATCTGAGAATATTTCTTTTTCCACCATAGGCTTCAACACAATCCCAAATATCGCTTCTCAGACTCTACACAAACAGTGATGTCAAAGTGCTCCCTCAAAATAAACATTTAGCTCTATGAGATGAATGCACACATCACAAAGGAGTTTCTCAGAAACATTCTCTCCAGTTTTTAACTGAATATATTTCCTTTTTCACCGTTGGACTCTGTGCATTCCCAAATATCCCTGTGCAGATTCCACAAAAACTGTGTTAACAAACTGCTCGATGAAAACAAAATTGAAACTGTGTGTGATGAATTCACCCATTACAAAGCAGTTTTTCAGAAAGCGTCTTTCTAGTTTATATCTGACCATATTTTCTTTTTTTTGGGGGGGGAATTTTAAATATTTTCTTTTTCTTTATTTTATTATACTTTATGTTCTAGGGTACATGTGCATAATGTGCAGGTTTGTTACATATGTATACTTGTGCCATGTTGGTGTGCTGCACCCATCAACTCGTCAGCACCCATCAACTCGTCATTTACATCAGGT
>NW_012116966.1:675921-683690 GCF_000951035.1 Colobus angolensis palliatus
TATCTCATTGTGGTTTTGATTTGCATTTCTCTGATGGCCAGTGATGATGAGCATTTTTTCATGTGTCTGTTGGCTGTATGTATGTCTTCTCATATTTTGTTTTTCACCGTATGCTTCAATGTGTTCCCAAATGTCTCCTCTCAGATACCATAAAAACAGTGATGACAAACTGCTCAATCAAGAAAGTGGTTAAACTCTATGATATGAATACACACATCAGAAAATCATTTCTCCAAAAGCTTCTCTCCAGTTTTTATCTGAAGTTATTTCCTTTTCACTGTTGGCCTCTAGAAGCTCCTGAATATCCCTTTGCAGATTACATAAAAACAGTACTAACAATCTGTTCCATGAAAGGAATCCTGTAACTCTGTGAGAAGAATTCACAAATGAAAAGCAGTTGGTCAGAAAGCTTATTTCTAGCTTTTGTCTGAGAATAATTTCATTGTCACCCTAAGCTTCAATGTGTTCCAAAATATCCCATTGCAGATTCCAAGAAAATAGTGTTAGGAAACTCATCAATGTAAAGACAGTGTATCTCTGTGAGGTGAATTGATGCATCACAAAGCAGTTTCTCAGAAAGCTTCTTTTTGGTTTTTATCTGAGGGTATTTCGTTTTTCACAATAGGCCTCAATGCACTCCGAAATATCCCTTTGCAGATTGCACGAAAACAGTGTTAGCAAACTACTCCATGAAAGGAAAGGTGTAACTCTGTGAGATGAATTTACATATCACAAAGAACTTTCTCAGAAAGCTTCTTTCTAGATTTATCTGAGGACATGCCCTTTTCAACATAGGATTCAATACGATCCAAAATATACCTTCTCAGATTCCCCAAAATCATTGCTACCAAAGTGCTCCATGAAAACAGTGGTGTAACTCTGTGAGATTAATTCACACATCAGAAAGCTGTTTCTCAGAAAACTTCTTTCTAGTTTTTATCTGAGAATATTTCCTTTACACTATATTCCTGAATGTGCACACGAATATTGCATTGCAGATTAAACGAGAAAAATGTCAGCAAACTTCTCAATGAAAAGAACAGTGTACCTCTGTGAGAAGAATTCACACATCACAAAGAAATTTCTCAGAAAGCTTCTTTTCATTTTCATCTGAGGATATTTCCTTTGTTCACCATAGGCTTCAATGCGATCCAAAATATCCCTTCTCAGATTCCACCAAAACAGTGCTACCAAACTGCTCCATGAAAAGGACCATGTATCTCTGTGAGATGAATTCAAAAATCACAAAGTAGTTTCTCTGAATATTTCTTTCTAGTTTTTGTCTGTGGATATTTCCTTTGTCACCATAAGCTTCAATGCACTAAGAAATATCCCATTGCAGATTCCAAGAAAATAGTGTTAGCAAACTGCTCAATGAACAAAGCAGTGTAACTCTTTGAGATGAATTCACACACCACAAAGCTTTTTCTCAGAAAATTTCTTTCTAGTTTTTATCTGAGGATATTTCCTTTTCACTGTATTCCTAAATGTGCGCCCGAATATCCCATTGCAGATTAAATGAGAAAAGTGTTAGCAAACTTCTCAATGAAAAAAACGGTGTAACTCTCTAAGAAGAATTCACGCATCTGAAAGAAATTTCTCAGAAACTTATTTTTATTTTTTATCTGAGGATATTTCCTTTGTCTCCATAATCTTCAATGCGCTCCAATGTAGCCCACTGTAGATTCCAAGAAAACAGTGTTAGCAAACTGCTCAAAGAAAATAGCTGTGTAGTCCTGTGTGATGAATTCACACATCACCAAGCAGTTTTTCAGAATGCTTCTTTCTAGTGTTTACCTGAGGATAATTACTTTTTCAACATAGGCATCAATTCTCTCTGAAATATACCATTGCGGATTCCAAGAAAACAGTGTTAGAAAACTGCTGAATGAAAGGAAAAGTGTAACAGTATGAGATGAATTCACACATCATGAAGCAGTTTCTCAGAACGCTTTTTTTTTGGTTTTTGTCTGAGGATATTTAGTTTTTCCACCGTAGACCTAATGTGCTTCCAAATATCCCCTTGAAGATTATGCAAAAACAGTTTTAACAAACTGTTCCCTGGAGAAAAAGTTGTAATTCTGTGAGTCAAATTCTCACATCACAAAGAACTTTCTCAGAAACTGTCCTTCTAGATTTATCTGAGGATATGACCTTTTCAACATAGGCTTCAATATGATCCAAAATATCCCTCTCATATTCTCCAAAATCAGTGCTACCAAACTGAGGATTCGAAGAAAAGAGTGTTAGCAAACTCCTCAGTGAAAAGAACGGTGTAACTCTGTAAGATGAATTAACACACCACAAAGAAGTTTCCCAGAAAGCTTCTTTCCAGTTTTTGTCTGAGGATATTTCCTTTGTCACAATAAGCTTCATTCCGCTCCAAAATATCCCATTGCAGATTCCAGGAATCTGAAATATCCCATTGCAGATTCCAAGGAAACAGTGTTAGCATACAGTATGATTAAAATGTAACTCTGTGAGATGAATTCACATATCACAAAGAAGTTTCTCAGAAGGCGTCTTTTTGTTTTTTATCAGAGGATATTTCCTTTTTCACCATGGGCTTCAAAGTGCTCCCAAATTTCCTATCGCAGATTCCACGAAAACAGTCTTATCATACTACTTAATGTAAAGAACGGTGTAACTCTGTGAGATGAATTAGCAGATCACAAAGTAGTTTCTCAGAAATTTCCTTTCTCATTTTTTTTCAGATGACATTTCCTTTTTCACTATAGGTCTCAAAGCGCTTCCAAATATGCCTTTGCAGATTCCATGAAAACAATGTTAGGAAACTGATTCATGAAAAGGATTGTGTAACTTTCTGAGATGAATTCACACATCACAAAGAACTTTCTCAGAAATCTTCTTTCTAGTTTTTATCTTGGGATATTTCCTTTGTCCCTATATTCCTGAATGTGCACCCTTGTATCAGATTGTAGATTAAACGAGAAAAGTGTTAGCAAACTTCTCAATGAAAAGAACGGTATAACTCTGTGAGATAAATTCATAGATCACAAAAAAATTTTCTCAGAAACTTATTTTTGGTTTTCATATGAGGATATTTACTTTGTCACCATAATCTTCAATGTGCTCTGATATATCCCACTGCAGATACCAAGAAAACAGTGTTAGCAAACTGCTAAGTGAAAAATACAGTGTAGCTCCATAAGATGAATTCACTCATAAAAAGCAGTTTCTCAGAAAGTTTCCTTCTGATTTTTATCTGAGGATAATTCCTTTTTCAACATAGGCCCCAATTTGCTTGAAAATATCCCTTTGCAGATTCCACAAAAAGAGTGTTAGGAGACAGCTCAATGTGTAACTCTGTGAGATGAATTCACACATCACAAAGCAATTCCTCAGAAAGCTTCTTTTGGGTTTTTATCTGAGGATATTTCCTATGTCACCAAGGCTTTAATGAGATCCCAAATATCTTATTGCAGATTCCACAAGAACAGTGTTATCAAACTGATCAATGAAAAGAACTGTGTAACTCTGTGAAATGGATTCACATATCACAAACTACTTTTGCAGTAAACTTCTTTCTAGTTCAATTCTGAAGATATTTCCTTTGTCAACAGAGGCTTCAATGCAATCGAAAATATGCATTCTCAGATTCCCCAAAAACTGTTGCCAAATGATCCATGAAAAGAATCGTCCAACTCTGTAAGATGAACTAACACATCACAAAGCAGTTTCCCAGAAAGCTGCTTTCTCGTTTTTATCTGAGGATATTTCCTTTCTCACTATAGGCCTCAATGTGCTAAAAAATATCCCTTTGCAGATTCCACGTAAACAGTGTTAGAAAACTGCTCCATGAAAAGAAAGGTGTAACTCTGTGAGATGAATTCACACATCACAAATAACTGCCTCAGAAAGCTTCTTTCTAGTTTTTGTCTGAGGATATTTCCTTTGTCACCATAGGCTTGAATGCAATTCAAAATATCCTTTCTCAAATTCCCCCAAAACAGTGCTACCAAACTGCTCCATGAAAATTGTGGTGTAACTCTGTGAGACGAATTCATACACCACAAAACAGTTTCTCAGAAAGATTCTTTCTAGTTTTTATCTGAGGATATTTCCTTTGTCACTATATTCGTGAATGTGTATCCATATATCAGATTGCACATTAAACAAGAAAAGTTTAAGCAAACTTCCCAAGAAAACAGTGTTAATAAACTGTTCAGTGAAAAGAACAGTGTAAATCTGTGAGATCAATTCACACATCACGAAGCAGTCTATCAGAAATTTGGTTATTCTTTTTGGTTATTATCTGAAGATATTTCCTATGTCACTGTAGGCTTCAATGCACTCCAAATAATCCTTTACAAATTCCATGAAAACAGTGTTAGCAAACTACTCCAAGAAAAGAGAGATGTAACCCTGTGACATGAATTCACACACCACAAAGAAATTTCTCAGAAAGCATCTTTCTAGTTTTTATCTTAGGCTATTTCCATTGCCACCAGAAGCTTCAATGCAATCCAAAATATCCCTTCTCGTATTCCACAAAAACTTTGCTACCAAAATGCTTCATAAAAAGAATTGTGTATCTCTTTTAGAAGAATTCACAAATCAGAGAGCAGTTTCTCAGAATGCTTCTTTCTAGATTTTGTCTAAGGATATTTACTTCGTCATAAGCTTCAATACTCTCTGAAATATCTCATTGCAGATTCCGAGAAAACAGTGTTAGCAAACTGCTCAATGAAAAGAACAGTGTAACTACGTGAATTCATTTCATATATCATGAAGCAGTCTCTCAGAAAGCTTCTTTTGGTTTTTATCTGAAGGTATTACCTTTGTCAACATAGACTTCAATGTGCTCCCAAATATCCCTTTGCAGATTCCATGAAAACAGTGTTAACAAAATACTGGATGAAATGAACGGTGTAACTCTGTGAGGTGAATTCATACATCACAAATCAGTTTCTCAGAAACTTCTTTCTACTTTTTATCCGTGGATACTTCCTTTTCCAAGATAGGCCTCAATGCACTCCCTAATATCACTTTGGAGATTCACAAAAAGAGTGTTAGCAAATTGCTCCATGAAAAGAAAGCTGAAGCTCTGTGAGATGAATTCATACATCAGAAATAACTTTTTCAGAAAGCTTCTTTCTAGTTTTTAATCTGAGGATATTTCCTTTTTCACTATATCCCTGACTGTGCATCTGAATATCCCATTGCAGATCGAATGAGAAAAGTGTTAGCAAACTTCTCAATGAAAAGAGTGGTGTAACTCGGTGAGTTGAAATCACACATCACAAAGCAGTTTCTCATAAAGCTTATTTGTGCTTTTTTTTTCTGAGGATATTTCCTTTTTCACCAGAGGCTTCAATGCGCTCTCAAATATTCCTTTGCAAAGTCCATGAAAACAGTTTTAGCAAACTGCTCCATGAAAAGAAAGGTGTAACTCTGTGAGATGAATTTACACATCATGAAGAAGTTTCTCAGAAAGCTTCTTTCTAGTTTGTATGTGATAATATTACCTTTGTCAATATAGGCTTCAATGTCATAGAAAATATTCCTTCTCAGGTTCCCCAAAAGCAGTGCTACCAAACAGCTCCATGAAAAGATAAGGTGTAACTCTGTGAGATGAATTCACAAATCACAAAGCAGTTTCTCAGGAAGCTTCCTTCCAGTTTTTATCTGAGATTATTTCCCTTTTCACTGTAGGTCTCAATGCGCTTCAAAATGTCCCTTTGCAGATTCCAGGAAAACAGTGTCAGTAAACTGCTCTATGAATAGAAAGGTATAAAATTGTCAGATGAAAAAGGTGTAAAACTGTCAGATGAAGTCAAACATTACAAAGAGCTTTCTCAGAAACCTTCCTTCTAGTTTTCATCTGAGGATATTTTCTTTTTCACTATAAGCTTCAATGCAATCCAATATATCCCTCCTCACATTCCTCAAAAAACAGCAAACTGTTCCATGAAAAGAATCATGTAACACCGTGAGATGAATTGACACATCACAAAGCAGTTTCTCAGAAAGCTTCTTTCTAATTTTTAGGTGAGGATATTTCCTTTGTCACTATAAGGTTCAAAGTGCTCCAAAATATCCCATTGCAGAATCCCAAGAAAACACTGTTTGCAAACTGCCCAATGAAAAGAACAGTGTAACACTGTAAGACGAATTCACCCATCACAAAGCAGCTTCTCAGAAACCTTCTTTCTGGTTTTTATCTGTTGATATTTCCTTTTTCACTATAACCCTCAATGTGTCCTCAAAGATCCCTTTGCAGTTTCCATGAAAACAGTGTCACCAAAATGCTCCATGAAAGGAAAGATGTAACTCTGGGAGATGAATTCACATATTGCAAAGCAGTTTCACAGAAAGTTTCTTTTGGTTTTTGTCTGAGGATATTTCATAAGTCACTATAGGCTTCAATGCACTCTGAAATAACTTATTGCAGATTCCAAGCAAAAAGTGTTAGCATAATGCTCCATGACAGCAGTGGTGTAATTCTGTGAGATGAATTCACACATCACAAAGCATTTTCTCAGAAAGCTTCTTTCTAGTTTTTATCTGAAGATGTTTCCTTTTCACCATAGGTCTCAACTCACTCCCAAATATCACTCTGTAGATAGCACCTAAACATTGTTAACAAACTGTTCCATAAAAAGAAAGGTGTTACTCCGTGAGATGAATACCCACATCACAAAGAACTTTCTCAGAAAGCATCTTTCTAGTTTTTATCTGTTTAGTATTTCTTTGTCACCATAGGCTTCAATGCGATCCAAAATATGCCTTCTCAGATTCCCCCAAAACAGAGTAACCCAATTGCTCCATGAAAAGAATCATGTAACTCTGTGAAATAAATTCACAAATCATAAAGCAGTTTCTCAGAAAGCTTCTTTCTAGTTGTTTCCTTTGTCACCATGGGCTTCAATGCAATTCAAAATATCCCTTCTCAGATTCCCCAAAAACAGTGCTACAAAACAACTCCATGCAAAGAATCCAGTAATTCTGTTAGATGAATTCACAAATCACAAAGCAGTTTCTCAGAAAGCTTCTTTCTACTTTTTATCTGAAGATATTTTCCTTTTCACCCTTGGCCTCACCACTCTCCAGAATATCCCTTTGGAGATTGCACGAAAATAATGTTAGCAAAGTGCTCCATGAAAAGATAGGTGTAAATCTGTGAGGTGAATTCACACAACACAAAGCTGTTTCTCAGAAAGCTTCGTTTTGGTTTTTGCCTGAGGACATTTCCTTTGTCAATATAGGCTTTAACACACTCCCAAATATGCTATTTTAGATTCCATGAAAACGTTGTTAGCAAACTGCTAATGTTTCCTTTGTCACCATAGGCTTCATTGCTATTGAAAATATCCCTTCTCAGATTCCCCAAAAAGAGTGCTACCAAACTACTCGGTGAAAAGAGGGTTGTAACATCACACATCAATTTCTAAGAAAACTTCTTTTTGGTTTTTATCTGAGGATATTTCCTTTATCACCATAGGCTTCAATGTGATCTCAAACATCCCATTGCAGATACCATGAAAACAGTGTAAGCAACCTGCTCAGTGAAAACAAGATTGTATCTGCGAGACGAATTCACACATCACAAATCAGTTTCTCAGAAAGCTTCTTTCTAGTTTTTATCTGAAGATATTTCTCCTTTCAACATAGACCTCAAGGCGCTCCCAAATATCCCTTTGTAGTTTCCACGAAAGCAGTGTTAGTAAAGTGTTCAATGAAAAGAACAATGTAACTCTGTGAGATGAATTCACACGTCACAAAAAAACATTCTCAGAAAGCTTCTT
>NW_012116966.1:686919-687379 GCF_000951035.1 Colobus angolensis palliatus
ACTTTCTAGTTTTTATCTGATGATATTTCCTTTGTCAACTTATGGTTCAATGCAGTCCAGAATATCCCTTCTCAGATTCACCAAAAACAATTCTAGCAAACTGCTCCATGATAAGAATTGTGCAACTGTGTGAGATGAATTAACACATAGAAAGAATTTTCTCAGAAAGCTTCTTTCTACTCTTTGTATGAGGATATACCCTTTGTCATCATAAGCGTCAATGTGCTCCAAAGTATCAGATTGCAAATCCAAGACAGCAGTGTAAGCAAACAGCTCAATGCAAAGAAAAGTGTAACTCTGTGAGCTGAATTCACACATCACAAAGAAGTTTCTCTGAAATTTTCTTTCTCGCTTTTTTCTGAAGTTATTTCCTTTTTCACAGTTGGCCTCACTGCACTCCCTTTGCAAGTTCCATGAAAACAGTGTTTGCAAATTCCTGCATTTAAAGAATCGTGTAACA
>NW_012116966.1:687533-694635 GCF_000951035.1 Colobus angolensis palliatus
CACAGTGGTTTCTTTGAAAGTTTCTTTCTAGATTTTATCTGTGGATATTCTCCACAATTAAAAGAATGGTGTAGCGCTGTGAGATGAATTGACACATCACAAAGCAGTTTCTCAGAAAATTTCTTTCTAGTTTTTGTCTGAGGATATTTCCTTTATCATCATAGGCCTCAATGGGCTCCTGAATACCCCTTTGCAGATTCCAGGAAAACAGTGTTAACAAACTCCTCCATAAAAAGAAAGGTGTAAATCTGTGAGATGAATTCACACATCACAAAGCAGTTTCTCAGAAAGCTTCTTTCTTGTTTATTTCAAAAGATTTTTCCTTTGTCACCATAGGCTTCAAAGTGATCCAAAATATCTGTTTTCAAATTCCCCAAAAACAGTGCTACCAAATTGCTCCATGCAAAAATGGTGTAACTCTGTGAGATGAATTCACAAATCAGAAAGCAGTTTCTCATAAACTTTCTTTCTAGTCTTTATCTGAGGATATTTTCTTTTTCATCACAGGTCTCAATGTTCTCCATAATTTCCCATCGCAGATTCCATGAAAAGAGTGCAGTATCCTGAAATAAAACCCTGAAAGGAATGTTCCAAGAAACTACTCTCTGACGTGTGCATTCATTTCAGAGAGTTAAAAGTTACAGTACGTTGCCCAGTTTGGAAACTCTGTCTCAATGTAAAGAACTGTGTAACTCTGGAATGAATTTAAAAAACCCAAGGAAGTGTCTCAGAAAGTTTCTTTCTAGATTTTATGTGAGGATATTTCCTATATCACCATAGTCTTCAAGGCGATCCAAATTATCCCTTCTCCAATTCTCCAAAAGCAGTGCTACCAAAATGCTGCATAAAAGGAATCATGTAACTCTGTGAGATATAACTCAGTTCTTTTCATTGAGTTTGAAACAGTGAGTTCAAACTGCTCAAATCAAAGAATGATTTGACTCTATGAGATGAATACATACATCCCAAAGCAGTTGCTCCGAAAGCTTCTCTCCAGTTTTCATCATAAGACCTTTCCTTTCTCACCACAAGCCTACAGGCGCCACTTAATATCCCCTCGGAGATTCCTCAAAGACAGAGTTTCCAAACTGGGCAATGTAGTGTAAGCTTTAGCTCTCTCAAATGAATGCACAGGTCAGAGAGCCGTTTCTTGAAACACTTCTTTCTGGGTTTTATTTCCGGATATTTCACTTTTTGCCATAGTCTTCAATGCGCTGCAAAATATCACCTTTTCAGTTTTACAGGAACAGTGTTCAAACATTACCTTATGAGAAAAGAGCTATAACTCCCTGAGTGGAATGCACACATCACAATGCAGTTTCCCAGAAAGCTTCTCTCCAGTTTTTAGCTGAATATATTTCCTATTATCCACAGGCCTCCATGTGCTCCCAAACATCTCCTCATGAATCCAACCATGACACAGTTTCAAAAGAGTGTAATGGAAAGCAAGTTTTATCTTTGTGAGGAGAACAGACATATCTATCACAAAGCAGTTTCACACAAAGCTTCTTTCCAGTTTTTGTCTGATGATATTTCCTTTTTCACTGTAGCCATCCATTTACTCCCGAAGGTCCACTGGTAGCGTTTCTCAATGTTCTATGAGAAGAAAAGTATAACACTGTGAGTGGAATACATACATCACAAAGCAGTTTCTCAGAAAGTTTCTCTCCAGTTTTTATCTGAAGTTATTGCCTACTTCGCTACAGGCCTGAACGTTCTCCCGAATGTCCCTTTCAAATCCGTCCATGATGCAGTTTCACAGTTGATTAATAGAAAGAAAGATTTTTCTATGTGAGATGAATAGATATATCTATCACAAAGCAGTTTCACAGAAAGCTTCTTTCCAGTTTTTGTCTTAGGATACTTTTTTTTAAATATAGCCATCCATATACTCCCAAATGTCGACTGGTAGGGTATTTCTTTTTCAGCATATTCTTAAGAGTGTTCCCAAATGTCCTTTCTCAGGTTCCACAGAAACAGTGTTTTTAAACTGCTCAATCCAAGGAATGATTTAACTCTATGTGATGAATACACACATGACAAAGCAATTGCTCCGAAAAATTCTCTCCAGGTTTCATCAGAAGATGCTTACTTTTTCACCACAAGCCTGCAGGCGCCACTTGATATCCCCTCACAGATTCCTCAAAGACAGAGCTTCCAAACTGGGAAATGTAATGTAAGCTTTAAATCTCTGAAGTGAATGCACACGTCAGAAAGCAGTTTCTTGAAACACTTCTTTCAGCATTTTATTTCAGGATATTTCACTTTTTACTGTAGTCTTCAAAGTGTTGTAAAATATCACATTCTCAGTTTTATAGGAATAGTGTTCAAACACTGTCTTATGAGAAAAGAGGTATAACTCGCTGACTGGAATGCAAACATCACAAAGCCGTTTCTCAGAAATCTTCTCTCCAGTTCTTATCGGAAGGTATTACATATTTCCTCAGAGACTTGTATGTGCTCCCAAATCTCCCATTGCAAATGCGCCCATGACGCAGTTTCAAAACTACGTAATAGAAAAAAAGTTTTATCTATGTGAGAGGAATAGACATATCTATCACAAAGCAGTTTCTCAGAAAACTTGTTTCCAGTTTTCATCTGAAGATATTTCCTTTTTCACCATAGCCATCCATATACCCCCAAATGTCCCCTGGTACCTTTTTCTACAAATGGGATAACCCAGTGCTCTATGAGAAGAAAAGTGTAACTCTGAGAGTGGAATGCACACGTCACAAAGCAGCTCCTCGGCAATCTTCTCTCCAGTATCTATCTGAAGATATTTCCGTTTTCACCATAAGCCTCAAAGCGTTCCCGAGTATCATTTAGCTGACTACCCTAAAATAGTGTTAGAATACTGCTCAATGAAAACAGAAGTTTAACTGTGTGGGTGGAATTCAGGTGACCTAGAACAGTTACACAGAAAGTTTACTTCCGGTTTTTATTGAAGAGTATTTATTTTTCAACATATTCTTCAGAGCATTCCAAATGTACTTTTTCAGGTTCCACAGAAACAGTGATTTCAAATTGCTCAACCCCAAGAATGATTTAACTCTATAGGATGAATACACATATTAGAAAGCAGTTGCTCCGAAAGTTTCTCTCCAGTTTTCATCGGGAGACATTTCCTTTCTCAACACCAGACTCCACGCTCCACTTAATATCCATTCACAGATTCCACAAAGACAGAGTTTCCAAACTGGGCAATGTAGTGTAAGCTTTAACTCTCTGAAATGAATTCACACGTCAGAGAGCAGTTTCTTGAAACACTTCTTTCTGGGTTTTATTTCAGGATATTTCACTTTTCATTATAGTTTTCAATGCACTGAAAAAATATCACTTTTTCAGTTTTACAAGAACAGTGGTGAAACAGTGCCTTATGAAAAAAGTGGTAAAAATCCCTTAGTGGAATGCACACATCAGAAAACGGTTTCCCAGAAAGTTTCTCTCCAGTTTTTATCTGAGGATATCTCCTATTTCCAAAGAGGCTTGAATATGTTCCCGAATGTCCCTTTGTGAATCCGTCCATGACGTAGTTTCAAAACTGTGTAATTGAAAGAAAGTTTTATCTATGTGAGATGAATAGACATATCTATCACAAAGCAGTTTCACAGAAAGCTTCTTTCCAACTTTTGTCTGAGGATATTTCCTTTTTCACCATAGCCATCCATATACTCCCAGATGTCCCCAGGGAGCTTTTTCTCCAATTGGGATTCCCCAATCTTCTATGAGAATAAAAGTATAACTCCGTGAGTGGAATGCACATGTCACAAAGCAGTTTCTCAGAAATCTTCTCTCCAGTATCTATCTGAAGATATTTCCACTTTCACCATAAGCCTCAAAGCTCTCCTGAGTATACCTTAGCTGACTATCCTAAAACAGTGTTAAAATGCAGCTGAATGGAAACAGAAGCTTAACTCTGCGAGGTGAATTCATGTGACCTAGAACAGTTTCCCAGAAATTTTCCTTCTTTTTTTTATCAGAGGCTATTTCTTTTTCAGCATACTCTGAAGAGCTGTCCCAAATGTCCTCTCTCAGGTTCCACAGAAACAGTGATTTTAAACTGCTCATTCCAAAGAATGATTTAACTCTATGGAATGAATACAAACATCAGAAAGCAGTTGCTCCGAAAGCTTCTCTCCAGTTTTCATCAGAAGACGTTTTCTTTCTCACCACAAGCCTCTGGGCGTCACTTAATATACCTTCACAAATTCCTCAAAGACAGTTTTCCAACTGGGCAATGTAATGTAGTCTTCAATATGCTGCAAAATATCACTTTTACAGTTTTACAGGAACAGTGCTCCAAAACTGCCTTATGAGAAAACAGGTAGAACTCCCTGAGTGAAATACATACGTCACAAAGCAGCTTCTCTCCAGTGTGTTACTGATGATATTTCAGTTTTCACCATAAGCCTCAATGGGCTCCCCAGTATTCCTTAGCTGACTAACCTAAAACAGTGTTAGAATACTACTCAATGAAAACTGTACGCGTGGACTTCATGTGACCTAGAGTAGTTCCACAGAAAGTCTCCTTCTGGTTTTATCGGAGGGTATTTCTTTTTCAGCATATTATTAAAAGCGTTCTGAAATGTCCTTTCTCAGGTTCCACAGAAACAGTGATTTAAACTGCTCAATCCAAAGAATGATTTAACTCTATGACATGAATACACACATCACAAAGCAGTTGCTCCGAGTATTTCTCTCCAGTTTCCATCGGAAGACATTTCCTTTCTCACCACAAGCCACCGGACGCCATTTAATTTCCCTTCAGAGATTCCTCCAAGACAGAGTTTCCAAACTGGGCAACGTAGTGTAAGCTTTAACTCTCTGACATGAATGCACACGTCAGAGAGCAGTTTCGTTTAATGCTTCTTTCTGGGTTTTATTTCAGGATATTTCCCTTTTCACCATAATCTTCAACGCATTGCAAAATATGACCTTTTCAGTTTTACAGGAACAGTGTTCAAACAATGCCTTATGAGAAAAGAAGTATAACTTCCTGAGTGGAATGCACACATCACAATGCAGTTTCTCAGAAAACGGCTCCTCAGTTTTTATCTGAAGATATCTCCTATTTCTCCACAGGCCTGAATGTGCTCCCTAATGTCCCTTCATGAATCGGTCCATGACAAAGTTCCAAAACTGTGTAATATAAAGACAGATTTATCTATGTGAAATGAATAGACATATCTATCACAGAACAGTTTCACAGAAAGCTTCTTTCCTGTATTTGTCTGAGGATAATTCCTTTTCCACCATAGCCATCCATATATTCCCAAATGTCCCCTAGTAGCTTTTCCTCCAAGCAGGATTCCCAAATCCTCTATGAGAAGAAAAGCATAATTCTGTGAGTGGAATGCACACGTCACAAAGCAGCTCCTGGGAAATCTTCTCTACAATATCTAACTGAAGATATTTCCATTTTCATCATAAGCCTCAAAGAGCTTCCAAGTATCCCTCAGCTGACAAACCTAAAACAGTGTTAGAATACTGCTAAGTGAAAAAATAAGCTTACTTGTGGGCCTGGAATTCACATGATCTAGATTAGTTTCAGAGAAAGTTTCCTTCTGTTTTTCATCAGAGGGTATTTCTTTTTCAGCATGTTCTTAAGAGTGTTCCCAAATATCCTTTCTCAGATTTCACAGAAACAGTGATTTCAAAATGCTCAATCCAAAGAATGATTTAATTCTATGAGATGAGTACACATATTGCAAAGCAGTTGTTCCAAAAACTTCTCTTCAGTTTTCATCGGAAGACATTTCCTTTCTCATGACAAGCCTCCGGTCGCCACTTAATATCCCTTCACAGTCCCCTCAAAGACAGAGTTTCCAAAATGGGCAATGTAGTGTAAGCTTTAACCCTTAGAAATGAATGTATAGGTCAGAGAGCAGTTTCTTGGAATGCTTCTTTCTGGGTTTTATTTCCGGATATTTCACTTTTTGCCATAGTCTTCAATGCACTGCAAAATATCACTTTTTCAGTTTTACATGAACAGTGTTCAATCACTGCCTTATGAGAAAGAGGTAAAAGTCCCTGAGTGGAATGCACACATCAGAAAGCATTTTCTAATAAAGCTTCTCTCCAGTTTTTATCTGAAGATATCTCCTATTACCCCGCCAGCCTGAATGTGCTCTCGAATGTCCATTCGCGAATCTATCCATGATGCAGTTTCAAAACTGCGTAATGAAATGATAGTTTTATCTATGTGAGTGGAATACACCTATCTATCCCAAAGCAGTTTCACGGAAAGCTTCTTTCCAGTTTTTGTCTGAGGTTATTTCCTCTTTCACCATAGCCGTCCATATACTCCCGAATGTCCCCTGGTAGCATTTTCTCCAAGTGGGATTCCCCAACCGTCTATGAGAAGAAAAGCACAACTCTGTGAGTGGAATGCACACGTCACAAAGCAGCTCCTTGGAAATCTTCTCTGCAGCTTCTATCTGAAGATATCCCCGTTTTCACAGTAAACCTGCAACCACTCCCGAGCATCAGTTTGCAGAGTAAACAAAAACAGTGTTAGAATACTGCTCAATGAAAACAGAAGTTGAACTGTGTGAGTGGATATCATTTGACCTAGAACAGTTTCACAGAAATTTCCCTTCTGGTTTTTATTGGAGGGTATTTCTTTTTCAGCATGTTCTTAAGAGTGTTACCAACTGTTCTTCTTCAAGTTCCACAGAAACAGTAATTTCAAACTGCTCAACCAAAAGAATGATTTAACTCTATGTGATGAATACACACATCACAAAGAAGTTGCTCCAAAAACTTCTCTCCAGTTTTCATCGGAAGATGATTAATTTATCACCACAAACCTCTGGACGCCACTTAATATCCCTTCACAGATTCCTCAAAGATAGAGTTTCCAAACTGGAAAACGTAATGTAAGTTTTAACACTCTGAAGTGAATGCACACGTCAGAGAGCAGTTTCTTGGAATGCTTCTTTCTGGGTTTTATTTCCATATTTGACTTTTCACCATAGTCTTCAATGCGCTGCAAAATATGACGTTTTGAGTTTTACAGGAACAGTGTTCAAACACTGCCTTATGAGAAAAGAGGTATAACTCCCTGAGTGGAATGCACACATCAGAAAGCAGTTTCTCAGAA
>NW_012116966.1:694685-697743 GCF_000951035.1 Colobus angolensis palliatus
AGAAAAGAGGTATAACTCCCTGAGTGGAATGCACACATCAGAAAGCAGTTTCTCAGAAAGCTTCTCTCCAATTTTTATCTAAAGGTATCTCCTATTACCCCACCAGCCTGAATGAACCCCTGAATGTCCGTTCATGAATCCGTCCATGACGGAGTTTCAAAACTGCATAATAGAAAGGAAGTTTTGTCTATGTGAGATGAATAGACATATCTATCACAAAGCAGTTTCATGGAAGGCATCTTTCCAGTATTTGTCTGAGGATATTTCCTTTTTCACCAAAACGGTCCATATACTCCTGAAGAGCGATTTAACTCTTTGAGGTGAATACACACATCACAAAGTAGTTGTTGCAATAGCTTCTCTCCAGTTTCCTATGGAAGACATTTCCTTTCACACCAGAAGCCTCTGAGCACCACTTAATATGCTTTCAGAGATTCCTTAAAGACAGAATTTCCAAACTGGGCAACGTAGTGTAAGCTTTATCTCTCTGAAATGAATGCACAAGTCAGAGAACAGTTTCATGAAACGCTTCTTTCTGGGTTTTGTTTCCGGATATTTCACTGTTTGCCATAGTCTTCAATGCACGGCAGAATATTACTTTTTCAGTTTTACAAGAACAGTGTTCAAACACTGCCTTATGAGAAAAGAGGTGTAACTCCTTGAGTGGAATGCACACATCACAAAGCTGTTACTCAGAAAGCTTCTCTACCGTTTTTATCTGAAGATATTCTTTATTTTCCCACAGGCTTTAATGTGCTCATGAATGTCACTTCATGAATCCTTCCTTGACGCGGCTTCAAAACAACGAAATTGAAAGAAAATTTTATCTATTTGAGATGAGTACACATTCCTCTCACAAAGCAGTTGCACAGAAAGCTTCTTTCCAGTTCTTGTCTGAGGATATTTCCTTTTTCACCATAGCCGTCCATATACTCCCAAATGTTTCCTGGAAACTTTTTCTCCAAACGGGCTTTCCCAATCTTGTATGAGAGGAAAAGTATAACTCTGTGAGTAAATGTACACGTAACATAACAGCTCCTCAGAAATCTCTCCAGTAACTATCTGAAGATGTTTCCGTATTCACCATAAGCCTCAAAGCACTCCTGAGTATCCCTTTTAAGGGTGATAAGAGTATCACCCTTAAAACAGTGTGAGAATACTGCTCCATGAAAAAAGAATCTTCACTGAGTTAGTGGAATTCAAGTGATCTAGAACAGTTACACAGAAAGTTTCCTTCTGGTTTTTATCAGAGGGTATTTCCTTTTCAGCATATTCTTTAGAGCGTTCACAAATATCCTTTATCGGGTTCCAGAGAAACAGAGATTTCACACTGTTCAATCCAAAGAGTGATTTAATTCTATGAGATGAATACACACATCACAAAGCAGTTGCTCCGAAAGCTTCTCTCCAGTTTTCATTGGAAGACATTTCCTTTCTCACCACAAGCCTCCGGATGCCACTTAATATCCCTTCACAGATTCCTCAAAGACCGAATTTCCAAACTGGGCAACGTAATGGAAGCTTAAACTCTCTGAAATGAATGCACACTTCAGAGGGCAGTTTCTTGGTACGCTTCTTCCTGGGTATTATTTCCGGAAATTTCACTTTTTCCATAGTCTTCAATGTGTTGCAAAATATCACTTTTTCAGTTTTACAGGAACAGGGTTGAAACACTGCCTTATGAGAAAACTGGTATAACTCCCTGAGTGGAATGCACCTATCACATAGCAGTTTCTCTGAAAGCTTGTCTCCAGTTTTTATCTGAAGATATCTCTTATTTCCACACAGGCCTGAATGTACTCCCTAATGTCCCTTTGCAAATCTGTCAAGGACGCAGTTTCAATACTGTGTAATAGAAAGAAAGTTTTATCTGTCTCAGTGAAATGCACATGTCTATCACAAAGTAGTTTCACAGAAATCTTCTTTCCAGTTTTTGTCTGAGGATATTTCTTTTTTCACCATAGCTATCCATATAATCCCCAATGTTCCCTAGTAGTGTTTTCTCCAAGTGGGATTCCCCAATCCCCTTTGAGAAGGAAAGTAAAACTCTGTGAGTGGAATGAACACGTCACAAAGCAGCTCCTCGGAAATCTTCTCCCCAGTATCTATCTGAAGATATTTCCGTTTTCACTGTAAGCCTCAAAGTGCTCCTGAGTATCCCTTAGCAGACTAACCTAAAACAGTGTTAGAATACTGCTCAATGAATACAGAAGCTTAACTGTGTGAGTGGATTTCACATGACCTAGAGAAGTTTCACAGAAAGATTCCTTCCTGTTTTCATGGGAGGGTATTTCTTCTTCAGCATATTCTTAAGAGCGGTCCCAAATATCCTTTCTCAGGTGCAACAGAAACAGTGATTTCAAACCGCAATCCAAAGAATGATATAACTCTATGAGATGAATACACACATCACAAAGCAGTTGCTCTGAAAGCTTCTCTCCAATTTTACTCAGAAGACGTTTCCTTTCTCACCACAAGCCTCCGGGCACCACTTAATATTCCTTCACAGATTCCACAAGACAGAGTTTCCAAAGTGGGAAACGTAGTGTAAGCTATAACTCTCTGAAATGAATGCACACGCTTGAGAGCTGTTTCTCTGAGTGCTTCTTTCTGGGTTTTATTTCAGGATATTTCACTCTTCACCATACTCTTCAATGCACTGCAATATATCACTTTTTCACTTTTACAGGAACAGTGTTCAACCACTGCTTTATGAGAAAAGACTTATAACTCCCTGAGTTGAATGCACACATCACGTTGCAGTTTCTCAGAAACCTTCTCTCCGGTTTTATCTTAAGATATTTTCTATTTCCGCGCAGGCGTGAATGTGCTCCCGAGACTCTCTTCACGAATCCATCCATGACACAGTATCAAAACTGCGTAATAGAAAAAAAGTTTTGGGCTGGGCGCGGTGGCTCAAGCCTGTAATCCCAGCACTTTGGGTGGCCAAGACGGGTGGATCACTAGGTCAGGAGATTAAGACCATCCTGGCTAACATGGTGAAACCCCGTCTCTACTAAAAAATACAAAATGAAAAACTAGCCAAGTGAGGTGCAGG
>NW_012116966.1:697943-706080 GCF_000951035.1 Colobus angolensis palliatus
AAAAAAAAAGAAAAAGAAGAAAGAAAAAAAGTTTTATCTATGTGAGATGAATAGACATATTTATCACAAAGCAGTTTCACAGAAAGCATCTTTCCAGTTTTTGTCTGAGAATATTTCCTTTTTCACCATAGCCGTCCATTTACTCCTGAATGTCCCCTGTTATTTTTTTCTCCAAAAGGGATTTCCCAATCCTCTATGAGCAGAAAAGTTTAACTTTGTGAGTGGAATGCACACGTCACAAAGCAGCTCCTGAGAAATCTTCTTTTGAGTGTCTATCTGAAGATATTTCCGTTTTTACCGTAAGCCTCAAAGCACTCCTGAATTTCACTTCATAGGCTAAACAGAAACAGCATTAGAATACTGCTCAATGAAAACAGAAGCTTAACTGTGCGAGTGGAGTTCACGTGACCTAGAGCAGTTTCACAACAAGTTTCCTTCTGGTGTTTATCGGAGGGTATTTTTTTTTACTTATTCTTAAGAGCGTTCCCAAATGTCCTTTCTCCGGTTCCACAGAAACAGTGAATTCAAACTCCTCAATCCAAAGAATAATTTAACTCTGTAAGATGAATACACACATCTCAAAGCAGTTGTTCCGAAATCTTATTGCCACTTTTCATCAGAAGACACTTCCTTTCTCATCACAAGCCTCTGGGCGCCACTTAATATCCCTTTACAGATTCCTCAAAGACAGAATTTTCAAACTGGTCAACGTAGTGTAAGCCCTAGCAGTCTGAAATGAATGCACATGTCAGAGAGCAGTTTGTTGGAATGCTTCTTTGTGGGTTTTATTTCATAAAATTACCCTTTTCGCCATAGTCTTCAATGTGCCTCAAAACATTACCTTTTCAGTTTTACAGAATCAGTGTTCAAACACTGTCTTATGAGAAAAGAGGCATAATTCCCTGATTTTAATGTGCACATCACAACAGTTTTTCAGAAAGCTTCTCTCCAGTTTTTATCTGAAGATATTTCCCATTTCACCACAGGACCGAATGTGCTCCCGAATGTCCCATTGTGAATCTGTGAATAATGCAGTTTCAAAACTGTGTAATAGAAAGTCAGTTTTATCTATGTGAGATGAGTAGACATATCTAACACAAAGCAGTATCACAGAAAGCTTCTTTGCAGTTTTTGTCTGAGGATAATTCCTTTTTCACCATGGCTGATCACATACCCCAAATGTCCCTGGTAGCTTTTTCTCCAAACGGGATTTCCCAATCCTCTATGAGAAGAAAAGTTTTACTCTGTGACTGGAATGCACATGTCACATAACAGCTCCTCAGAAATCTTCTCTCCAGTAACTATCTGAAGGTGTTTCCGTATTCACCATAAGCCTCAAAGCATTCCTGAGTATCCCTTAGCTGACTAACCTAAAACAGTGTTAGAATACTGCTCAATGAAAAAAGAAACATAACTGTGTGAGTGGAATTCATGTGACCTAGAGAAGTTTCACAGAAAGTTTCCTTCTGGTTTTAGTCTGAGGGTATTTCTTTCTCAGTGTATTCTTACGAGCGTTCTCAAATATCCTTTCTCAGGTTCCACAGAAACAGTGATTTCAAACTGGCTCAATGTAATATATGATTGAAGTCTATGACATGAATGCACACATCACAAGGCAGTTGCTCCGAAAGCTTCTCTCCAGTTTTCATCAGAAGACGTTTCCTTTCTCACCACAAACCTCCTTATGCCACTTAATATCCCTTCACAGACTCCTCAAAGACAGAGTTTCCAAACTGGGCAATGTAGTGTAAGCTTTAACTTTTTGAAATGAATGCACAAGGCAGAGTAGTTTCTTGGAACCCTTCTTTCTGGGTTTTATTTCAGGATATTTCACTTTTTGTCATAGCCTTCAATGCACTGCAAAATATCACTTTTATCATTTTACAGTAACAGTGTTCAAACACTGCGTTATGAGTAAACAGGTATGACTCCCTGAGTGAAATGAACACATCACAAAGCAGTTTCTCAGAAAGTTTCTCTCCAGTATTTATCTGAACATGTCTCCTATTTCCCCAAAGGCCTGAATGTAATCCCGAATGTCCTTTCGTGAATCCGTCCATGACACAGTTTCAGAACTGCGTAATAGAAAGAAAGTTTTATCTGTGAGATGAATAGACATATCTATCACAATGCAGTTTCACAGAGAGCTTCTTTACAGTTGTTGTCTGAGGATATTCCCTTTTTCACTATAGCCGTCTATATACTCCCGAGAGTCCCCTGGTAACGTTTTCTCCAAGCGGGATTCCCCAAACCTCTATAGGAAGAAAAGCATAACTCTGTGAGTGGAATGCACATGTCATGAAGCAACTCCTCGGAAATCTTCTCTCCAGGTTCTATCTGAAGATGTTTCCTATTTCGCCGTAAGTGCCAAAGTGCTCCTGAGGATTCTTTAGCTGTCTAACCCATAACAGTGTTAGAATACTGCTCAATGAATACAGAAACTTAACTGAGGGAGTGGACTTCACGTGGCATAGAGTAGTTTCACAGAAAGTTCCCTTCTCGTTTTTATTAGAGGGTATTTCTTTTTTAGTGTATTCTTAGGAGCGTTCTCAAATGTCCTTTCTCAGGTTCCACAGAAACATTGATTTCAAACTGCTCAATCCAAAGAATGACTGAACTCCATGAGATGAATAAGCACATCACAAAGTAGTTGCTCTGAAATCTTCTCTACAGTTTTCATCAGAAGACATTTCCTTTCTAACCACAAACCTCCAGGAGCCACTTAATATCCCTTCACAGATTCCTCCAAGACAGAGTTTCCAAACTGGGCAACGTAGTGCAAGCTTTAACGCACTGAAATGAATGCACACGTCAGAGAGCAGTTTCTTGGAATGCTTCTTGCTGGGTTTTATTTCCATATTTCACTTTTCACCATAGTCTTCAATGAGCTGCAAAATATCACTTTTTCTGTTTTATAAGAACAGTGTTCAAACATTGCCTTAGGAGAAAAGAGGTATAAATCCCTGAGTGGAATGCACACATCACAAAGCAGTTTCTCAGACAGCTTCCCTCCAGTTTTTATCAGAAAATACGTCCTATCTCCTGACAAGCCTGAATGTGCTCCCGAATGTCCCTTTGCGAATCCATCCGTGACGTAGTTACAAAACTGTGTAAGAGAAAGAAAGTTTTAGCTATGAGAGATGAATACATATATCTATCAGAAAGCAGTTTCACAGAAAGCTCATTTCCAGTTTTTGTCTGAGGAAATATTATTTTTCACCATAGCCATCCATATTCTCCCAAATGTCCCCAGGCACCATTTTCTACAAGCAGGATTCCCCAATCCTCTATGAGAACAAAAGTATAACTCTGTGAGTGGAATGCACACGTCATAAAGGAGATCCTCAGATATCTTCTCTCCATGTTCTATCTAAAGATATTTCCATTTTCACCGCAAGCCTCAAAGTGATCCCGAGTATCCCTTAGCTGACTAAACAAAAACATGTTAGAATACTGCTCAATGAAAACAGAAGCTTAACTGTGTGAATGGACTTCACATGTCCTCGGGCAGTTTCACAGAAAGTTTCCTTCTGGTTTTTATCAGAGGGTATATCTTTTTCAGCATATTCCTAAGAGCTTTCCCAAATGTCCTTTCTCAGGTTCCACAGAAACAGTGATTTCAAACTGCTTAATCCAAATAATGATTTAACTCTATGAGATGAATGCACACATCAGAAAGCAGTTGCTCCAAAAGCTTCTTTCCAGTTTTCATTGGAAGACGTTTTCTTTCTCACCACAAGCCTCTGGGCGACACTTTAAATCCCTTCACAGATTCCTCAAAGACAGAGTTTCCAAACTGGAACACGTAGTGTAAGCTTTAATTCTCTTAAATGAATGCACGTGTCAGAGAGCAGTTTCTTGGAATGCTTCTTTCTGGGTTTTATATGTGGATATTTCACTTTTTGCCATAGTGTTCATAGCGCTGCCAAATATCACTTTTTCAATTTTACAGAAACAGTGTTCAAACCCTGTCATATGAGAAAAGAGGTATAACTCCCTGAGTGGAGTGCACACATGACAAAACAGTTTCTCAGAATGTTTCCCTCCAGTTTTTATCTGAAGATATCTCCTATTACCCTACAGGCCTGAATGTGCTCCCGAATGTCCCTTCGCGAATCCGTCCATGACGCAGTTTCAAAACTGCGTAATAGAAAGAAAGTTTTATCTATGTGAGATGAATAGACATGTCTGCCAAAAAGAAGTTTCGCAGAGAGCTTCTTTCCAATTTTTGACTGAGGATATTTCTTTTTCACCATAGCCATCCATATACCCCTGAATGTCCCCTGGTAGCGTTTCCTCCAAGTGGGATTCCCCAATCCTCTATGAGAAGAAAAGTATAACTCTGTGAGTGGAATGCACACGTCACAAAGCAGCTCCTTGGAAATCTTCTCTCCAGTTTCTATCTGAAGATATTTCCGTTTTCACCATAAGTCTCCAATCTCTCCCGAGTATCACTTTGCAGACAAAACAAAAACAGTGTTAGAATACTGTTCAATGAAAACAGAAGCTTAACTGTGTGAGTGAACTTCACGTGACCTAGAGCAGTTTCACAGAAAGTTTCCTTCTGGTTTTTATTGTAGGGTATTTCTTTTCCAGCATATTTTTAAGAGTATTAACAAATGTCCTTTCTCGGGTTCGCCAGAAACAGTGATTTCAAGCTGCTAAAACCGACGATGATTTAACTCTATGAGATGAATACACATATCACAAAGTTGTTGCTCCGAAAGCTTCTCTCCAGTTTCTGTCTGAAGATTTCTCCTATTTCCCCACAGCACTGAATGTGCTCCCGAAGGTCCCTTCGTGAATCTATACTTGACACAGTTTCAAAACTGCATAATGGAAAGAATGTTTTTCTATGTGAGATAAATAGACATATCTATGACAAAGCAGTTTCACCTAAATCTTCCTTCCAGCTTTCGTCTGAGGATATTTCCTTTTTCACCATAGCCATCCATATACTCCCGAATGTTCCCTGGTAGCATTTCCTCCCAGTGGGATTCCCCAATCCTCTATGAGAAGAAAAGTATAATTCTGTGAATGGAATACACAGGTCACAAAGCAGATCCTCAGAAATCTTCCCTCCAGTATCTATCTGAATATATTTCCGTTTTCACCCGAAGCCTCAAAGCATTCCCGAGTATCCCTTAGCTGACTAACCTAAACCAGTGTTAGAATACTGCTCAATGAAAACAGAAGCTTAACTGTGCGATTAGAATTCACGTGACCTAGAACAGTTTCACAGAAAGTTTCCTTCTGTTTTTTATTGGAGGGTATTTCCTTTTCAGCATATTCTTAAGTGTGGTCCCAAATGCACTTTCTCAAATTCCGTAAAAACAGTGATTTGAAACTGCTCATTCCAAAGAATGATATAACTCTATGACATGAATACACACATCACAAGACATTGCTCCAAAACTTCTCTCCACTTTTCATTGGAAGAAGATTCCTTTCTCACCACAAGCCTCTGGGTGCCACATAATATTCCTTCACTGATTCCTCAAAGACAGAGTTTCCAAACTGGAAAACGTAGTGTAAGCTTTAACTCTCTGAAATGAATGTGCACGTAAGAGTACAGTTTCTTGGAATGCATCTTTCCGGGTTTTATTTCAGGATATTTCACTTTTCACCATAGTCTTCAATGCACTGCAAAATATCACCTTTTCAGTTTTACAGGAACATAGTGCAAACACTGCCTTATGAGAAGCTAGTTATAACTCCCTGAGTGAAATGCACACATCACAAAGCCATTTCTCAGAAAGTTTCTTTCCAGTTTTTACCTGAAGATATCTCCTATTTCCCCTCAGGCCCGCATGTGCTCCCGTATGTCCCTTCGTGAATCCGTCCATAAAGCAGTTTCAAAACTGCATAATAAAAAGAAAGTCTTATCTATGTGAGATGAATAGACATATTTAACACAAAGAAGTTTTACAGAAAGTTTCTTTCCAGTTTTCGTCTGAGGATATTTCCTTTTTCACTATAGCCTTCCATATACTCCCTAATGCCCCTGGTAGCATTTTCTCCAAATGGGATTATGCAATCCTCTCTGAGAAGAAAAGTATAATTTTTTGAGTCAAATGCACACATCACTAAGCAGATCCTTGCAAATCTTCTCTACAGTATCTATCTGAAGGTATTTCAGTTTCCACTGGAAGCCTCAAACCACTCCCGAGCATCACTTCGTAGCCTAATGTAAAACAGTGTTAGAATACTGCTCAATGAAAACAGAAGCTTCACTGTGTGAGTGTAATTCTCCTGACCTAGAGCCGCTTCACAGAAAGTTTCCGTCTGGTTTTTATCAAAGGGTATTACTTTTTCAGCATATTCTTAAGAGCATTCCCAAATTTCCTTTCTCAGATTCCACAGAAACAGTGATTTCAAACTGCTCAATCTAAAGAATCATTTAACAGTATGAGATGAATGCACACATCACTAAGCAGTTGCTCTGAAAGCTTCACTCCAGTTTTCATCAGAAAACGTTTCCTTTCTCACCACAAGTCTTCAGGAGGCACTTAATATCCCTTCACAGATTCCTCAAAGATAGAGGTTCTGAACTGGGTAATGTAGCGTAAGCTTTAACACTCTGAAATGAATGCACACGTCAGAGAGCAGTTTCTTCGAAGGTTTCTTTCTGGGTTTTATTTCAGTGTATTTCACTTTTCACCATAGTCTTCAATGCACTGCATAATATCCCTTTTTCAGTTTTACAGGAACAGGGTTCAAACACTGCCTTATGATAAAAGAAGTGTAACTCCCTGAGTGAAATGCTCACATCACAAAGCAGTTTCTCAGAAAGCATCTCTCCACTTTTTATCTGAAGATATTTCCCACTTCCACACAGGCCTGAATGTGCTCCCAAATGTCCCTTCGAGAATCCATCCAGGACAAAGTTTCAAAACTGCGTAATAGAAACAAAGTATTATCTATTTGAGATGAATAGACATATCTATCCCAAAGCAGTTTCTCAGAAAGCTTGTTTCCAGTTTTTGTCTGAGGATATTTTCTTTTACACCATAGCCGTCCATATAATCCTGACTGTCCCCTGGTAGCGTGTTCTCTAAATGGGATTTCCCAATCCTCTATGAAAAGAAAAGTATAACTCTGTGGCTGGAATGCACACGTCACAAAGCAGCTCCTTGGAAATCTTCTCTCAAGTTTCTATCTGAGGATAATTCTGTTTTCACGGTAAGCCTAAATGCACTCCAGAGTATCCCTTAGCTGACTAACCTGAAACAGTCTTAGAATACTGTTCAATGAAAACAGAAGCTTAGCTCTGCAAGGTGAATTCAGGGACCTAGAACAGTTTCACAGAAAGTTTCCTTCTGGTTTTTATTGGAGGGTATTTCTTTTTCAAAATATTCTTAAGAGCGTTCCCAAATGTCCTTTCTCAGGTTCCACAGAAACAGTGATTTCATACTGCTCAATCCAAAGAATGATTTAACTCAATGAGAAGAATGTACACATCACAAAGCAGTTGCTTTGAAAGCTTCTCTCCAGATTTCATCAGAGAACATTTCCTTTCTCACCACAAGCCTCCGGGCTCTACGTAATATCCCTTAAAGATCCTCAAAGAGAGAGTTTTCAAATTGGGCAACGTAGTGCAAGCTTTAACTCTGTTAAATGAATGGACACGTCAGAGAGCAGTTTCTTGGAACGTTTCCTTCTGGATTTTATTTCAGGATATTTCACTTTTCACCATAGTCTTCTATGCACTGCAAAAGATCACTTTTTCAGCTTTACAGGAACAGTGTTCAAACACTGCCTTATGAGAAAAGAGGCATAACTCCTTGAGTGGAATGCGCACATCAAAATGCAGTTTCTCAGAAAGATTCTCCCCAGTTTTTATCTGAAGATATCTCTTATTTCCAAACAGGCCTGAAAGTGCTCCCGAATGTCCCTTCGTGAATCAGCCATGAAGCAATTTCAAAACTGCATGAAGAAAGAAATTTTTATATATGTGAGAGGAATAGACATTTCTATCACAAAGCAGTTTCACAGAAAGCTTCTTTCCAGTTTTTGTCTGAGGATATTTCCTTTTTCACCATAACTGTACATATACTCCCGAATGTCCCCTGGTAGTTTTTTCTTCAAACATGACTCTCCAATCCTCTCTGAAAAGAAATGTATAGCTCTGTGAGTG
>NW_012116966.1:710703-726325 GCF_000951035.1 Colobus angolensis palliatus
TTTTTTAGTAGAGACAGGGTTTCACCGTGTAGCTCAGGATGGTCTTGATCTCCTGACCTCGTGATCCACCCATCTCGGCCTCCCAAAGTGCTGGGATTACAGGCTTGAGCCACCACACCTGGCCCTTTTTAGCATATTCTTAAGCGTGTTCCCAAATGTCCCTTCTCAGGTTCCAAGAAACAGTGATTTCAAACTGCTCAATCCAAATAATTATTTCACTCTATGAGATGAATACATACATCACAAAGCAATTTCTCAGAAATCTTCTCTAGAGTTTCTATCTGAAGATAGTTTCATTTTCACCGTAAGCCTCAAAGGGCTCCTGAATATCGCTTTGCAGACTAAACAAAAACAGTGTTAAAATACTGCTCAATCAAAACAGAAGCTTAACTGTGTGAGTGGACTCCATGTGACCTAGAGAAGTTCCTTAGAAAGTTTCCTTCTGGTTTTCATCACAGGGTATTTCTTTTTCAACATATTCTTAACAGCATTCCCAAATGAACTTTCTGAGGTTCCACAGAAACAGTGATTTCAAACTGCTCAATTCACGTAATGATTTAACTCCATGAGATGAATACACACATCACAAGCAGTTGCTCCAAAAGCTTCTCTCCAGCTTTCATCAGAAGACGTTTCCTTTCTCACCAAAAGCCTGCGAGCAACATTTAATATTTCTTCACAGATTCCTCAAAGACAGTTTCCAAACTTGGCAACGTAGAGTAAGCTTTAATTCTCTGAAATGAACGCCCAGGTCAGAGAGCAGTTTCTTGGAATTCTTCTTTCTGGGTTTTATTTCAGTATATTTCACTTTTCGCCATAGTCTTCAATGCACTGAAAAATTTCACATTTTCAGTTTCACAGGAAGAGTGTACAAACACAGCCTTATGAGAAAAGTGTTATAACTCCCTGAGTGGAATGCACAAATCACAAAGAAGTTTCTCAGAAAGCTTCTCTCCACTTTTTATCTGTTGATATCTCTTATTTCCCCACAAGCCTGAATGTGCTCCCGAATGTCCCTTTGCGAATCCGTCCATGACGCAGTTTCAAAACTGCGTAATAGGAAGAAAGTTTTATCTGTGTGAGATGAATAGACATATCTATCACAAAGAAGTTTCACAGAAATCTTCTTTCCAGTTTTTGTCCATGGATATTTCCTTTTACACGATAGCAGTCCATATACTCCCGAATTTCCCCTGGTAGCGTTCTCTCTAAAGGGGATTCCCAATCCTATATGAGAAGAACAGTATAACCCTATGAATGGAATGCACACGTCACAAAGCAGCTCCTCGGAAATCTTCTCTCCAGAATCTATCTGAAGATATTTACGTTTTCACCATAAGCCTCAAAGAAATACTGAGTATCCCTTAGTTGACTAATCTAAAACAGCATTAGAATATTGCTCAATGAAAACAGAAGTTTAACTGTGCAAGTGGAATTCAGGTGATGTAGAGCAGTTTCAAAGAAGTCTCCTTCCGGTTTTCATCGAAGGGTATTTCTTTTTAGCATATTTTTAAATGTGTTCCCTAATGTCCTTTCTCAAGTTCCACAGAAACAGTGATTTTAAACTGCTCAATCCAAAGAATGAGTTACCTCTATAAGATGAGAACACGTAACACAAACAGTTACTCCAAAAGCTTCTCTCCAGTTTTCATCAGAAGACGTTTCCTTTCTCACCACAAGCCTTGAGAGCAGTTTCTTCTAACGCTTCCTTCTGGGTGTTATTTCAGGACATTTCACTTTTCGTCATAGTCTTCATCACACTGCAAAATATCACTTTTTCTGTTCTACAGGAACAGTGTTCAAACACTGCCTTGTGGGAAAAGAGGTATAACTGCCTGAGGGGAAAGCACACATCACAATGCAGTTTCTCAGAAAACTTCTCTACAGTTTTTATCTGAAGATATCTCTTATTTCAAGTTGGCCTGAATGTGCTCCCAAATGTCCCCTCACGTATCTGTCCATGATGCAGTTTCAAAACTGCATAAAAAGAAAGTAAGATATGTCTATGTCTGATGAATAGACGTATCTATCACAAAGCAGTTTCACAGAAAGCTTCTTTCCAGTTTGTGTCTGAGGATATTCCCTTTTCCACCATAGCCATCTATGTACTCCCGAATGTCCCCTGGTAGCTTTTTCTCCAAACCGAATTTCCCAATCCTCTATCAGAAGAAAAGTATAACTCTGTGAGTCTAATGTACGCGTCACAATGCAGCTATTCAGAAATCTTCTCTCCAGTTTCTATATGAAGATATTTCCGGTTTTACCATAAGCCTCAAAGTGCTCCTGAGTAGTCCTTAGCTGACTAACTTAAAACAGTGTTAGAATATGGCTCAATGAAAACAGAAGCTTAACTGTGCAAGTGGACTTCACGTGATCTAGAGCAGTTTCACAGAAAGTTTCCTTCTGGTTTTTATGTGAGGGTATTTCTTCTCAACATACTCTTAAGTGTGTTCCAAAATTTTCTTTCTCAACTTCCACAAGAACAGTAATTTCAAACTGCTCAATCCAAAGAATGATTGAACTCTATGAGATAAATACACACATCACAAAGCAGTTGCTCCAAAGGCTTCTCTCCAGTTTTCAGCAGAAGACGTTTCCTTTTTCACCACAAGCCTCTGGATACCACTTAATATCCTTACATAGAATCTTCAAATACAGAGTTTCCAAACTGAGCAACATAGTGTAAGCTTTAACTCACTGATATGAATGCACACGTCAAGAGCAGTTTTTTCAAACACATCTTTCTGGATTTCATTTCAGGATATTTCACTTTTCAGCATAGTCTACAAGGCGCTGCAAAATATAAGTTTTTCAGTTTTACAGGAACTGTGTTCAAACACTGCTTTATGGAAAAAGAGGTAAACCTCCCTATGTGGAATGTGCACATAACAAAGCAGTTTCTCAGAAAGCTTCTCTCCAGTTTTTATCTCAAGATATGTCCTATTTCCCCATTGGCCCGAATGTACTCCAGAATGTCCCTTCATGAATCCGTCCATGATGTCATTTCAAAACTGCGTATTAGAACAAAATATTTATCTATGTGATATGAAGAGACATGTCAATCCAAAGCAGTTTCACAGAAATCTTTCCAGTTTTTGTCTGAGGATATTTCCTTTTTCACCAGAGCCATGCATAAACTCCCAAATGTCCCCTGGTTGCTTTTCCTCCAAGTGGAATTACCCAATCCTCTATGAGAAGAAAAGTTCAACTCTGTGAGTGGAATGCACACGTCACAAAGCAGCTCCTTGGAAATCTTGTCTCAAGTATCTATCTGAAGATATTTCCATCTCACCTTAAGCCTCAAAGCGCTCCCGAGTATCCCTTAGCTGTCTAACCTACAACAGTGTTAGAATACTGCTCAATGAAAACAGAAGCTTAACTGTGCAAGTGGAATTCACGTGACCTAGAGGAGTTTCACAGAAAGTTTCCTTCTGGTTTTTATCAAAGGGTATTCCTTTTTCAGCATATTCTTAAGAGAGTTCCCAAAGGCCTTTCGCAGGTTCCACAGAAACAGTAATTTCAAACTGCTCAATCCAAAGAATGATATAACTCTATGAGATGAATACACACATCATAAAGTCGTTGATCCGAAATCTTCTCTCCTGTTTTCATCGGAAAACGTTTTCTTTCTCACCACCAGCCAATGGGCACCACTTAATATTCCTTCACAGATTCCTTAAAGACAGAGGTTCCAAACTGGCCAAAGTATTGTAAGCTTTACCACTCTGAAATGAATGCACACGTCAGGAGAGAAGTTTCTCAGAATGCTTCTTTCTGGTTTTTATTTCAGGATATTTCACTTTTCGCCATAGTCTTCAATGTGCTGCAAAATATCAGTTTTTCTGTTTTACAGGAAAAGTGTTCAAACACTGCTTTATGAGAAAAGAGGTATAACTCCCTGAGTGGAATGCACACATCACAAAGCAGTTCCTCAGAAAGCTTCTCTCCAGTGTTTATCTGAAGATATCTCCTATTACCCCACAGGCCTGAATGTGCTCCCGAATGTCCCTTCACGAATACATCCATGACGCAGTTTCAATACAGCGTAACAGAGAGAAAGTTTTATCTGTGTGAGATGAGTAGACGATTCTATCACAAAGCAGTTTCACAGAAAGCTTCTTTCCACTTTTGGTGAGGATATTTCCTTTTTCACCACAGACCTCCATATACTCCAAAACGTTCCCTGGTAGCGTTTTCTCCAAGCAGGATTACCCAATCATCTATGAGAAGAAAAGTATAACTCCATGAGTCAAGTGCACACGTCACAAAGCAGCTCCTTAGAAATCTTCTCTCCAGTATCTATTTGAAGATATTTCCGTTTTCACCATAAGCCTCAAAGTGCTCCCAGTTATCCCTTAGCTGACTAACCTAAAACAGTGTGAGAATATCGCTCAATGAAAACAGAAGCGTAACTGTGTGAGTAGACTTCACGTGACCTAGAGCAGTTTCACAGAAAGATTCCTTCTGGTTCCTATTGGTGGGTATTTCTTTTTCAGCATATTCTTACTAGGGTTCCCAAATGTCCTTTCCCAGGTTCCAAAGAAACAGTGATTCCAAACTCCTCAATACAAAGAATGATTTAACTCTATGAGATGAATACACACATCCCAAAGCAGTTGCTCCAAAAGCTTCTCTTCAGTTTTCGTCGGAAGATGTTTCCTTTCTCACCACAATTCTTCGGGCGCCACTTAATATCCCTTCACAGATTTCTCAAAGTCAGAGTTTCCAAATTGGACAACGTAACGTAAGCTTTAACACTCTGAAATAAATGCACACGTCAGAGAGCAGTTTCTTGGAACACATACTTCTTTGTTTTATTTCAGGATTTTTCACTTTTCGCCATAGACTTCAAGGCACTGCAAAATATCACTTTTTCAGTTTTACAGGAACAGTGTCCAAACACTGCTTATGAGAAAAGAGGTGTAACTCCCTGAGTGGAATGCACACATCACAAAGCAGTCTCTCAGAAAACTTTTCTCCACTTTGTATCTGAAGACATTTCTTATTTCCCCACAGGCCTGAATGTGTTCCTGAAAGTCGCTTCACCAATCCATCCATCGTGCCATTTGAAAACTGCATATAAGAAAAAAAGTTTTATCTATGTGAGATGAACAGACACATCTATCACAAATCAGTGTCACAGAAAGCTTCTTTCCAGTTTTTGTCTGAGGATACTTCCTTTGTCACCATAGCCATCCATATACTCCAGAATGTCCCCTGGTAGCATTTTCTCCAAACGGGATTCCCCAATACTCTATGAGAAGAAAAGTATAGCGCTGTGAATGGAATGCACACGTCACAAAGCAGCCTCTCGGAAATCTTCTCTCCAGTTTCTATCTGAAGATAATTCTGTTTTCACGGTAAGCCTCAATGTGCTCCAGAGTATCCCTTTGCTGATTAACCTAAAACCGTGTTAGAATATTGCTCAATGAAAACAAAAGCTTAATTGTGAGAGTGGAATTCGTATGACCTAGAGCAGTTTCACAGAAAGTTTCCTTCTTTTTTTATCAGAGGGTGTTTCTTTTTCAGAATATTCTTAAGTGTGTCCCCAAATCTCCTTTCTCCAGTTCCACAGAAACAGTGATTTCAAATTGCTGAATTCAAAGAATGATTTAACTCTATTAGATGAAAACACACAGCACAAAGCAGTTGCTCTGAAACCTTATCACTAGTTTTCATTGGAGGATGTTTCCTATCTCATCACTAGCCTCTGGGAGCCACTTAATACCCCTTCACAGATTCCACAAGACAGAGTTTCCAAACTGGGCAATGTATTGTAAGCTTTAACACTCTGAAATGAATGCAGACATCAGAGAGCAGTTTCTTGAACCGCTTCTTTCTGGGTTTTCTTTCGGGATATTTCACTTTTCCCCATAGTCTACAATGTGCTGCAAAATATCACATTTTCAGTTTTACAGGAACAGTGTTCAAACACTGCATTATGAGAGAAGAGATACAACTCCCTGAGTGGAATGCACACATCACAAAGCAGTTTTTCTGAAGGCTTCTCTCCAGTTTTTATCTGAAGATATCTCCTATTTCCCCTAAGGACTGAATGTAATCGCGAATGTCCCTTCACGAATCCGTCCATGACTCAGTTTCAAAACTGCATAATAAAAGAAAATTTTTATCTATGGTACGGCAATAGACCTATCTATCAGAAAGCAGTTTCACAAAAATTTTCACTCCAGTTTGTGTCTGAGGATATTTCCTTTTTCACCATAGCATTACATATACCCCTGAATGTCCCCTGGTAGCTTTTCCTCCAAACAGGTTTCCCCAGTATTCTCTGTGAAGAAAGGTATAATTCTGTGAGTGGAATGCACACGTCAGAAAGAAGCTCCTTGGGGTATTCTTTCCAGTTTCTATCTGAAGACTTTTTTTCACAGTAAGCCTCAAAGCACTCCTGAATATCACTTCCTGGACTATACAAAAATCGAGTTAGAATATTGCTCAAGGAAAACAGAAGCCTAACTGTGTGAGTGGAATTCATGTGACCTAGAGCAGTTTCACAGAAAGTTGCCCTCTGGTTTTTATCGGAGAGTATTTCTATTTCAGCATATTCTTAGGAGCAGTTCTCATGTCCTTTCTCAGATTCCACAAATGCAGTGATTTCAAACTGCTAAATTTAAAGAATTATTTAACTCTATGAGATGAATACACACATCACAAAGCAGTTCCTCCGAAAGCTTCTCTCCAGTTTTCATCAGAAGACGTTTCCTTTCTCACCACAAGCCTCTGGGCGCCACTTAATATCCCTTCACAGATTCCTGAAAGACAGAGTTTCCAAACTGAGCAACATAGTGTAAGCTTTAACTCTCTGACATGAATGCACACGTCAGAGAGCAGTTCCTTGGAATGCTTCTTTCTGGTTTTATTTCTGGATATTTCACTTTTCACCATAGTCTTCAATGAGCTGCAAACTATCACATTTTCAGTTTTATAGGAACAGTGTTGAAACACTGCCTTATGAGAAAAGAGGTATTCCTCCCTGAGTGGAAGGCATACATCAAGAAGCAGTTACTCAGAAAGCTTCTCTCCAGTTTCTATCTGAATATATCTCCTATTTCCCCACAGGACTGAATGTGCTCCTGAATGTCCCTTTGCGAATCTGTCCATGATGCAGTTTCAAAACTGCGTAACAGAAAGAAAGTTTATCTAGCTGAGATGACTAGACATATATATCACAAAGCAGTTTCACAGAAAGCTTCTTTACAGTTTTTGTCTGAGGATATTTTCCTTTTCACCACGGCCATCCATGCACTCCCAAATGTCCCCTGGTAGCTTTTTCTCCAAGGAGGATTACCCTATCCTCTGTGATAAGAAAAGTATAACTCTATGAGTGGAATGCACATATTACTAAGCAGCTCCCCGGAAATTTTCTCTCCAGTTTCTATCTGAAGATATTTCCGTTTTCACCATAAGCCTCAAAATGCTCACGAATATCACTTTGCAGACTAAACAAAAACAGTGTTAGAATACTGCTAAATGAAAACAGAAGCTTCACTGTGCGAGTGGACTTCACATGACCTAGAGCAGTTTCACTGAAAGTTTCCTTCTGGTTTTTATCAGAGGGTATTTCCTTTTCAGCATATTCTTAAGAGCACTCCCAAATGTCCTTTCTCAGGTTCCACAAAAACACTGATTTCAAACTGCTCAATCCAAAGAATGATTTATCTCTATAAGATGAATACACACATCACAAAGCAGTTGCTACAAAAACTTCTCTCCAGTTTTTATCTGAAGAAATCTCCTGTTTCCCCACAGCCCTGAATGTACTCCCAAATGTCCTTTCGTGAATCCATCCTTGACGCAGTTTCGAAACTCCGTAATGGAAAGAAAGTTTAATCTATGTGAGATGAATAGACATTTCTATCACAAAGCACTTTCACCGAAAGCTTCCTTCCAGTTTTTGTCTGAGGATGTTTCCTTTTTCCCCATAGCCGTCCATGTACTCCCGAATGTCCCCTGGTAGCTTTTTCTCCAAGTGGGATTCCCCAATCCTCTATCATAAGAAAAGTATAACTCTGTGAGTGGAATGCACACGTCACAAAGCAGCTCCTCGGAAATCTTCCCTCTAGTATCTATCTGAAGATATTTCCGTTTTCACCAGAAGCCTCACAGCATTCCCGAGTATCTGTTAGCTGACTAACCTAAACCAGTGTTAGAATACTGCTCAATTAATACAGAAGTTTAACTGTGTGAGTGGAATTCATGTGACCTAGAGCAGTTTACAGAAAGTTTCCTTCTGGTTTTTATCGAAGGGTATTTCTTTTTCAGCATATTCTTCAGAACGGTCCCAAATGCACTTTCTCAAGTTCCACAGAAACAGTGATTTCAAACTGCTCAATCCAAAGAATGGTTTAACTCTATGAGATGAATACACACATCACAATGCCATTGCTCCGAAAGCTTCTCTCCACTTTTCATCGAAAGACATTTCCTTTCTCACCACAAGCCTCTGGGTGACCCATAATATCCTTCACAGTTTCCTCAAAGACAGAGTTTCCAAACTGGGAAACGTAGTGTAAGCTTTAACTCTCTGAAATGAATGCATATGTCAGGAAACAGTTTCTTGGAACGCTTCTTTCCGGGTTTTATTTCAGGATATTTCGCTTTTCGCCATAGTATTCAACACACTGCAAAATATTACTTTTTCAGTTTTACAGGAACAGTGTTCAAACACTGCCTTATGGGAAAAGAAGTATAACTGCCTGAGTGGAAAGCACACATCACAAAGCAGTTTCTCAGAAAACTTGTCTCCAGTTTTTATCTGAAGATATTTCCTATTTCCAGTCAGGCCTGAATGTGCCCACAAGTGTCCCTTCGCATATCTGTCCATGATGCAGTTTCACAACTGTATAATAAAAGAAAGATTTGTCTATGTGAGATAAATAGACATAGCTATCACAAAGCAGTTTCACAGAAAGCTTCTTTCCAGTTTGTGTCTGAGGATATTCCCTGTTCCACCATAGTCATCTATGTACTCCCGAATGTCCCCTGGTAGCTTTTTCTCCAATCGGGATTCCCCAATCCTCTATGAGAAGAAAAGTATAACTCTGTGAGTGGAATGCACACTTCACAATGCAGCCCTTCAGAAACCTTCTCTCCAGTTTCTATATGAAGATATTTCCGTTTTCACCATAAGCCTCAAAGTGCTCCCAAGTAGTCCTTAGCTGACTAACCAAAAACAGTGTTAGAATACTTCTCAATGAAAACAGAAGCTTAACTGAGCAAGTGGACTTCATGTGACCTAGAGCAGTTTCACAGAAAGTTTCCTTCTGGTTTTTACGTGAGGGTATTTCTTCCTCAGTATATTCCTAAGGGTGTTCACAAATTTTCTTTCTCAGCTTCCACAGGAACAGTAATTTCAAATGGCTCAATCCAAAGAATGATTAAACTCTATGAGATAAATACACACATCACAAAGCAGTTGCTCTGAAGGTTTCTCTCCAGTTTTCAGCAGAAGACGTTTCCTTTCTCACCACAAGCCTCTGGGCGCCACTTAATATCCCTTCACAGATTCTTCAAAGATGGATTTTCCAAATTGAGCAACATAGTGTAAGCTTTAACTCTCTGATATGAATGCACACGTCAAGAGCAGTTTCTTTGAACGCTTCTTTCTGTGTTTTATTTCAGGATATTTCACTTTTCACCATAGTCTTCAATGCACTGCCAAATATAAGTTTTTCAGTTTTACAGGAACTGTGTTCAAACACTGCTTTATGAAAAAAGAGGTAGAGCTCCCTCTGGAATGCACACATCACAAAGTAGTTTCGAAGAAAGCTTCTCTCCAGTTTTTATCTGAAGATATGTCCTATTTCCCCACTGGCCTGAATGCGCTCCCGAATGTCCCTTCGTGAATCTGTGCATGATGCCATTTCAAAACTGCGCATTAGAAAGAAGTGTTTATCTATGTGATATGAAGAGACATTTCAATCCAAAGCAGTTTCACAGAAAGCTTTCCAGTTTTTGTCTGAGGATATTTCCTTTTTCACCAGAGTCGTTCATAAACTCCAGAATGTCGGCTGGTTGCTTTTCCTCCAAGTGAAATTACCCAATCCTCTATGAGAAGAAAAGTATAACTCTGTGAGTGGAATGCACACGTCACAAAGCAGCTCCTCGGAAATCTTGTCTCAAGTGTCTATCTGAAGATATTTCCTTTTTCACCATAAGCCTCAAAACACGCCTGAGTATCCCTTACCTGACTAAGCAAAAACAGTGTTAGAATACTGCTCAATGAAACTGAAGCTTAACTGTGCTAGGGGAATTCACGTGACCTAGAGCAGTTTCACAGAAAGTTTCCTCCCCATTTTTATCGAAGGTTATTCCTTTTTCAGCATATTCTTAAGAGCATTCCCAAGTGTCCTTTCTCAGGTTTCATGGAAACAGTGATTTCAAACTGCTAGATCCAAAGAATGATTTAACTCTATGAGATTAATACACATATGAGAAAGAAATTGCTCTGAAAACGTCTCTCCAGTTTTCATCAGAACACGCCTACGTTTTCACCACAAGCCTCCCAGCGTGGTGAAATCCATTAATATCCCTTCATGGATTCCTAAAAGACAGAGTTTCCAAATTGGGAAATGTAGTGTTAGCTTTAACTCTCTGAAAGGAATGCACACGTCAGAAAGCAGTTTCTTAAAATGCTTCTTTCCGGGTTTTATTTCAAGATATTTCACTTTTTGTCATAGTTCTCAAAACGCTGCAAAATATAACATTTTCAGTTTTACAGGAATAGTGTTCAAACACTGCTTTATGAGAAAAGAGGTATAACTCGCTGACTGGAATGCAAACATCACAATTCAGTTTCTCAGAAAGCTTCTCTCCCCTTTTTATCTGATGGTATTACATATTTCCCTAGAGGCCTGAATGTGCTCCCAAACATCCCATCGTGAATGCGTCCATGAGGCAGTTTCAAAACTGCATAATAGAAAGAAAGTTTTATCTATGTTAGATGAAGAGGCATATCTATCAAAAATCAGTTTTATAGAAAGCTTCTTTCCAGTTTTTGTCTGAGGATATTTCCTTTTACACCATAGCCGACCATATACTCCAGAATGTCCCCTGGTAACTTTTCCTCCAAACGGGTTTTCCCAATCTTCTATGGGAAGAAAAGTAAAACTCTGTGAGTGGAATGCACACGTCACAAAACAGCTCCTTGGAAATCTTCTCTTCAGGATCCATCTGAACATATTTCCGTTTTCACAGTAAGCCTCAAAGCGCTCCCGAGTGTCCCTTATCTGACTAACCTAAAACAGTGTTAGAATACTGCTCAATGTAAACAGAAGCTTAACTGTGCAAGTGGACTTCACGTGACCTAGTGCAATTTCACAAAAAGTTTCCTTCTGGTTTTTATCAGAGGATATTTCCTTTTCAGCATATTCTTAAGAGCGTTCCCAAATGTCCTTTCTCAGGTTCCACAGCAACAGTGATTTTTAAACTGCTCCATCCAAAGATTGATTTAACTCTATGAGGAATGCACACATCACAAAGCAGTTGCTCCAAACGATTCTCTCCAGTTTTCTTCAGAGGATGTTTCCTTTCTCAGCAAAAGCCTCTGGGTGCCACTTAATATCCCTTCAAAGGTTCCTCAAAGACAGGGTTTCCAAACTGGACAATGTAATGATAGCTTTAAATCTCTGAAATGAATGCACATGTCTGAGAGCAGTTTCTTCTAATGATTCTTTCTGGGTGTTATTTCAGGATATTTCACTTTTCGCCATAGTCTTCATTACGATGCAAAATATCACTTTTTCTGTTTTACAGGAACAGTGTTCAAACACTGCCTTATGGGAAAAGGGGTATAACTGCCTGAGTGGAAAGCACTCATCACAAAGCAGTTTCTCAGAAAGCTTCTCTCCAGTCTTTATCTTAAGATATCTCCTATTTCCAGTCAGGCCTGAATGTGCTCCCAAATGTCCCTTTGTGTATCCGTTCATGACACAGTTTCAAAACTGTGTATTAGAAAGAAAGATTTGTCTAATCGAGATGAATAGACATATCTATCACAAAGCAGTTTCACAGAAAGTTTCTTTCCAGATTTTGCCTGAAGGTATTCCCTTTTCCACCATAGCACTCTATGTACTCCAGAATGTCTCCTGGAAGTTTTTTCTCAAAAGGGGATTCCCCAATCCTCTATCAGAAGAAAAGTATAACTCTGTTAGTCTAATGCACACGTCACAATGCAGCTCTTTGGAAATCTTCTCTCCAGTTTCTATATGAAGATATTTCCGTTTTCACCATAAGCCTCAAAGGGCTCCCGATTAGTCCTCAGCTGACTAACCTAAAACAGTGTTAGAATATGGCTCAATGAATACAGAAGCTTAACTGGGCAAGTGGACTTCACATGACCTAGAGCAGTTTCACAGGAAGTTTCCTTCTGGTTCTTATGTGAGGGTATTTCTTCTGCAGCATATTCTTAACTACGTTCCCAAGTTTTCTTTCTCAGCTTCCACTAGAACAGTAATTTCAAACTGCTCAATCCAAAGAATGATTAAATTCTATGAGATAAATACAAACATCACAAAGCAGTTGCTCCGAAGGCTTCTCTCCAGTTTTCATCAGAAGACGTTTCCTTTCTCACCACAAGCTTCTGGGTACCACTTAGTATCCCTTCACAGATTCTTCAAAGACAGAGTTTCCAAACTGAGCAACATAGTGTAAGCTTTAACTCTCTGATATGAATGCACACATTGAGAGCAGTTTCTTCGAATGCTTCTTTCTGGGTTTTAATTCAGGATATTTCACTTTTCGCCATAGTCTTCAATACACTGCAAAATATCACTTTTTCAGTTTTACAGGAACTGTATTCAAACATGGCTTTATGAAAAAAGAGGTAAAACACCCTATGTGGAATGCACACATCACAAAGCAGTTTCTCAGAAAGCTTCTCTCCAGTTTTTATCTGAAGATATGTCCTATTTCCTCACTGGCCTGAATGCGCTCCAGAATGTCCCTTCATGAATCCGTCCATGACGCCATGTCAAAACTGCGTATTAGAAAGAAAAGTTTATCTATCTGACATGAAGAGATGTATCAATCCAAAGCAGTTTCACAGAAAGCTTCTTTCCAGTTTTTGTCTGAGGATATTTCCTTTTTCACCAGAGCCGTCCATATACTCCCGAATATCCCCTGGTAGCGTTTACTCCAAGTGGGATTCCCCAACTGTCTATGAGAAGAAAGGTATAACTCTGTTATTGGAATGCATACATCACAAACCAGCTCCTCAGAAATCTTCTCTCCATTTTCTCTCTGAAGATATTTCCGTTTTCACTGTAAGCCTCCAACCACTCCTGAGTATCACTTTGCAGACTAAACAAAAATAGTGTTACAATACTGCTCAATGAAAACAGAAGCTAAACCCTGTGAGTGGACTTCCCGTAACCTAGAGCAGTTTCACAGAAAGATTCCTTCTGGTTTTTACTGGAGGGCATTTCTTTTTCAGCATATTCTTAAGAGCGTTCCCAAATATCCTTTCTCAAGTTCCACAGAAACAGTGATTTCAAACTGCTCAATCTGAAGAATGATTTAACTCTATGAGATGAATACACACATCACAAAGCAGTTGCTCTGAAAGCTTTTCTCCAGTTATCATCGGAAGACATTTCCTTTCTCACCACAAGCCTCTGGGTGCCACTAAATATCCCTTCACAGATTGCTCAAAGACAGAGTCTCCAAACTGGGCAACGTAGTGCAAGCTTTCACTCTCTGAAATGAATTCACACGTCAGAGAGCAGTTTCTGGGAATGCTTCTTTCTGGGTTTTATTTCAGGGTATTTCACTTTTTGCCATAGTCTTCAATGCACTGCAAAATATCACTTTTTCAGTTTTACAGACACAGTGTTCACACACTGCCTCAGGAAAAAAGAGGTGTAACTCCCTGAGTAGAATGAACATATTGCAAAGCAGTTTCTCAGAAAGCTTCTCTCCAGTTTATATCTCAAGATATTTCCTCTTTCCTCACAGGCCTGAATATGCTCCCGAATGTCTCTTCATGAACCCATCACTTATCCGTCCATGACGCAGTTTTAAAACTGCATAATAGAAAGAAAGTTTTATCTATGTGAGAGAAACAGACATATCTATCACAAAGCAGTTTCACAGAAATCTTCTTTCCAGTTTTGTCTGAGAGTTTTTCCTTTTCCACCATCACCATCCATATACTCCTGAATGTCCACTGGTAGCATTTTCTCCAAACGAGATTCCCTAATCCTCTATGTGAAGAAAAGTATAACTCTGTGAGTGGAATGCACTCGTCACAAAGCAGCTCCACAGAAATCTTCTCTCTCGTATCTATCTGAAGATATTTCCATTTTCACCATAAGCCTCAAAGCGCTTCCAACTATCTCTTAGTTGTCTAACTTAAAACAGTGTTATAATACTGCTCAATAAAAGCAGAAGCTTAACTGTGTGGGTGGACTTCACGTGACCTAGAGGAGTTTCACAGAAAGTTTCCTTCTGGCTTTTATCAGAGGGTACATCTTTTTCAGCATATTCTTAAGAGCATTCCCAAATGTCCTTTCTGAGGTTTCACGGAAACAGTGATTTCAAACTGCTCAGTCCAAAAAATGATTTAACTCTATGAGATGAATACACACATCACATAGTAGTTGCTCCGAAAGCTTCTCTCCAGTTTTCATCTGAAGACGTTTCCTTTCTCACCACAAGCCTCTGGGCGCCACTTAATATTCCTTCACAGATTCCTCAAAGACAGATTTTCCAAACTGATCAACGTAGTGTAAGCTTTAACAGTCTGAAATGAATGCCCAGGTCAGAGAGCAGTTTCTTGAAATGCTTCTTCTGGATTTTATTTCATGATATTTAACATTTCGCCATAGTCTTCAATGAGGTGCAAAATATCACTTTTTCAGTTTTACATGAACCGGATTCAAACATTGCCTTATGAGAAAAGAAGTATAATTCCCTGAGTGAAATGCTCACATCACAATGCAGTTTCTCAGAAAATTTCTCTCCAGTTATTATCTGAAGATATTTCCTACTTCCGCACAGGCCTTAATGTGCTCCCAAATGTCCCTTTGAGAATCCGTCCATGACACATTTTCTAAACTGCGTAATAGAATGAAAGTTTTATCTATATGAGTGGAATACACCTTGTTATCCCAAATCAGTTACACAGAAAGATTCTTTCCAGTTTTTGTTCGAGGATATTTCCTTTTTCACCATAGCCATCCATATACTCCCAAATGTCTCCTGGGAGCTTTTCCTCCAAATAGGATTACCCAATCCTCTATGAGAATAAAAGTATAACTCTGTGAGTGGAATGCACATCTTACAAAGCAGCTCCTTGGAAATCAACTCCCCAGTATCTATCTGATGATATTTCCGTTGTCACTGTAAGCCTCAAAGTACTCCCGAGTATCCCTTAGCTGACTAACCTAAAGCAGTGTTAGAATACTGCTCAATGGAAACAGAAGCTTAACTCTACGAGGTGAAAACATGAGGCCTAGAACAGTTTCCCAGAAAGTTTTCTTCTGGTTTTTATCAGATTGTATTTGTTTTTTTCTTTTTCAGCATCTTCTTTTTTTTTTTTTTTATACAGTTCCCTGCAGAGAAAGCATGTGAGTGAGAAACTCTCCAGAACGGTGCCCAACAGACC
>NW_012116966.1:726398-727378 GCF_000951035.1 Colobus angolensis palliatus
TTAGCCAGGATGGTCTCGATCTCCTGACCTTGTGATCTGCCCATCTCAGCCTCCCAAAGTGCTGGGATTACAGGCTTGAGCAAACGCGCCCGGCCCTGCATCTTCTTAAGAGTGTTCACAAATGTTCTTTCTCGGGTTTCACAGATACAGTGATTTCAAACTCCTCAATCCAAAGAATGATTTAACTCTATGGGATGAATACACATATCAGAAAGCAGTTGCTCTGAAAGCTTTTCTCCAGTTTTCATCAGAAGATGTTTTCTTTCTCACCAAAGGCCTCCAGGCGCCACTTAATGTCCCTTCACAGATTCCTCAAAGACAGAGTTTCCAAACTGGGCAACGTTCTGTAAACTTTAACTCTCTGAAATGAATGCCCAGGTCAGAGAGCAGTTTCTTGGAAAGCTTCTTTCTGGGTTTTATTTCAGGATATTAACGTTTCACCAGTCTTCAATGCACTGCAAAATATCACTTTTTCAGTTTTACAGGACAGGGTTCAAACTTTGCCTTATGAGAAAAGAAGTATAACTCCCTGAGTGAAATGCTCACATCACAATGCAGTTTCTCAGAGGGCTTCTCTCCAGTTTTTATCTGATGATATTTCCTACTTCCACACAGGCCTGAATGTGCACCCGAATGTCCCTTCGAGAATCCTTCCATGATGCAGTTTCAAAACAGTGTAATAGAAACGGTTGACTATTTGAGATGAATACGCATATCTATCCTACAGCAGTTTCACAGAAAACTTGTTTCCAGTTTTTGTCTGAGGATATTTCCTTTTTGACCATAGCAGTCCATATAACCAGAATGTCCCCAAGTAGCATTTCTCCAAACAGGATTCCGAATCCTCTATGAAAAGAAAAGTATAACTCTGTGGGTGGAATGCACACTTCACAAAGCAGCTCCTCGGAAATCTTCTCTCCAGTATCTATCTGAAGATATTTCCGCTTTCACCAAAAGCCTCAAAGCACTCCCAAGTATAC
>NW_012116966.1:734953-736500 GCF_000951035.1 Colobus angolensis palliatus
CCTCCTTCCTGTTTTCGTCTGAGGATATTTCCTTTTTTACTATGGCTGTCCATATACTCTCGAATGCCCCTGGTAGCGTTTCTTCCAAACGGGATTATGCAATCCTCTATGAGAAGAAAAGTATTATTTTGTGAGTGGAATGCACACATCACTAAGCAGCTCCTCGGAAATCTTCTCTATGGTATCTATCTGAAGGCATTTCCGTTTTTGCCAGAAGCCTCAAACCACTCCCGAGCATCACTTCATAGACTAATGTAAAACAGTGTTAGAATACTGCTCAATAAAAACATAAGCTTCACTGTGTGAATGTAATTCCCTTGATCTAAAGCAGTTTCACAGAAAGTTTCCGTCTGCTTTTTATCAGAGGGTATTACTTTTTCAGCATATTCTTAAGAGTGTTCTCAATTGTCCCTTCTCAGATTCCACAGAAACAATGATTTCTTTTTTTGTGTGCCAAATATTTAATAATTATCATTTACATGCTTAATTTAACAAAAGGAAATACAGATATATTATTCATTATAAAAGACTTATCACACAGTAAATTTGAATTTCTAAGATTCTGCTTTTTTATTTTTTTTCCAGTTAACCACAGTAAAAAGTAGCGTCTTTTAAAGGAGAGGGAGAATAAAGCTTTCATCTTTTTAACATATGGAAAATAGGACATGATATCAGCACAAATTTGATAAAAAAGTAATTTCAGAATATGTATAAGTTCAATTTTTCTAAACACTAAAACCAAGAAGCTTTAAATTATCACACTTAACTTTTCTATCTTTTAAAATTATTTCCCAGATAAAAGTAGGCAATTGCAAAGCAGTCCTAATATTCACAGAAACATTATTTCACTTATAAAACTCAAATACTTTGTATATTTTCTTTTATTTCTTTGCCCACACTTCAAGTGCACATAAACTCAAACAAAAAAGTAAAAAGCCACTTTTTTTCCAGTAACATATGCTATTTCTTTCTCAATAAAATCTAACCTCTAATTCGATACATGATTTTTGAACATCCTTGAATAAATTTTATTTTAAATAGGATAAATTTAGGCTGAATTTTACTTTTTTAATAGGCTTTTTTCTAAGACAGTCAGAGATTCAATTTAAATACATTTGCTGTACATAATATATATCTAATAGTCCTTTATTTCCCTCAAAACAGTGATTTCAAACTGCTCAATCCAAAAATCATTTAACTGTATGAAATGAATGCACACATCACAAATCATTTGCTGTGAAAGCTTCTCTGGAGTTTTCATCAGAAAACATTTTCTATCTCACCACACACTCCGGGAGGCAGTTAATATCCCTTCCCAGATTCCTCAAAGATAGTGTTTCCAAACTGGGCAACGTAATGTTAGTTTTAATTCTTTGAAATGAATGCACACGTCAGAGAGCAGTTTCTTGTAACGCTTCTCTCTGGGTTTTATTTCCGTATTTCACTTTTTGCCATAGTCTTCAACACGCTGCAAAATATCACCTTTTCAGTTTTACAGGAAGAGTCTTCAAACACTGCCTTATGAGAAAAGAGGTATAACTCTCTGA
>NW_012116966.1:736667-737035 GCF_000951035.1 Colobus angolensis palliatus
TTGTCTATGTGAGATGAATAGACATATCTATCACAAAGCAGTTTCACGGAAAGCATCTTTCCAGTTTTTGTCTGAGGATATTTCCTTTTTCACCATAGCTGTCCATATACTCCCGAAGAATGATTTAACTCTTTGAGATGAATACACACATCACAAAGTAGTAACTCCAAAACCGTCTCTCCACTTTCCATTGGAAGATGTTTCCTTTCTCACCAGAAGTCTCTGGGCACCACTTATTATCCTTTCACAGATTCCACAATGACAGAATTTCAAAACTGGGCTACATAGTGCAAGCTTTAACTCTGAAATGAATGCACAAGTCAGAGAGCAGTTTCTTGAAATGCTTCTTTCTGAGTTTTGTTTATGGA
>NW_012116966.1:740458-742643 GCF_000951035.1 Colobus angolensis palliatus
GCACTCACTAGTGAGATGACCCCAGTACCTCAGTTGAAAATGCAGAAATCACCGGTCTTCTGTGTCCTTCGCACTGGGAGTTGGAGACTGGAGCTCTTCCTATTCGGCCATCTTGCTCCGCCCCACCAAAATATCACTTTTTCTGTTTTACAAGAAAAGTCTTCAAGCATTGCCTTATGAGAAAAGAGTTGTAACTCCTTGAGTGGAATGCACACATCCCAAAGCAGTCTCTCAGAAAGCTTCTCTACAGTTTTTATCTGAATATATTCTCTATTTTCCCACAGGCTTAAATGTGCTCAAAAAGCAACTCCTCAGAAATCTTCTCTCCAGTTTCTATCTGAAGAGAGTTTCATTTTCACCATAAGCCTCAAGCCCTCCCGAGTACCACTTCACAGATTGAACAAAAACAGTGTTACAATACTGCTTAATGGAAACAGAAGCTTTACTGTGCAAGTGGACTCCACGTGACCTAGAGCAGTTTCTTAGAAAGTGCCCTTCTTGTTTTCATTTGAGGGTATTTCTTTTTCAACATATTCTTAAGAGCATTCCCTAATGTCCTTTCTCAGTTTCTACAGAAACAGTCCCTTCGTGAATCCGTCCTTGACGCAGTTTCAAAACAGTGAAATAGAAAGTTTTATCTATCTGAGATGAGTACACATATCTATCACAAAGCAGTTGCAGGGAAAGCTTCTTTCCAGCTTTTGTCTGAGCATATTTCCTTTTCCACCATAGCAGTTCGTATACTCCCAATTACCTATGGTAGCGTTTTTTCCAAACGGGTTTCCCCAATCCTCTATGAGAAGAAAAGTATAACTCTGTAAGTGGAATAAACAAGTAACAAAGCAGCTCCTCAGAAAACTTCTCTCCGGTATCTACCTGAAGATATTTCCGTTTTCACCATAAGCCTCAAGTCACTCCTGAGTATCCCTTAGCTGACTAAAATAAAACAGTTTTAAAATACTGCTCAATGAAAACAGAAGCTTCACTGTGTTAGTGGAATTCACATGACCTAGAGCAGTTTCACAGAAAGTTTCCTTCTGGTGTTTATCAGAGTATGTTTCTTTTTCAGCATATTCTTAAGAGCGGTCCCAAATTTCCTTTATCAGGTTGCACAGAAACAATGTTTTAAACTGCTCAATCCAAAGAATGACTTAACACTGTGAGATGAATCCAGACATCACAAAGTGTTGTTCCGAAAGCTTCTCTCCAGTTTTCAATGGAAGACAGTCCCCTTCTCACCACAGGCTTCTGGGTACCACTTAATATCCCTTCACAGATTCCTCAAAGGCAGAGATTCCAAACTGCACAACATAATGTAAGCATTAACTCTCTGAAATAAATGCACACTTTAGAGAGCAGTTTCTTGGAACGCTTCTTTCTGGGTTTTATTTCAGGATATTTCACTTTTTGCCATAGTCTACAATGCGTTGTAAAATATCACTTTCAGTTTTACAGGAACAATGTTCATACTCTGTCTTATGTGAAAAGAGGTGTAACTGACTGAATGGAATGCACACCTCACAAAGCAGTTTTTAAGAAAGCTTCTTTCCAGTATTAACCTGGAGATATTTCCTATTACCACACAGTCGTGAATGGGCTCCCGAATGTCCCTTTGCAAATCCATCTGGGATGTAGTTTCAGAACAGCATAATAGAAATAAAGTTTTATCTATGTGACAGGAATAGACATATCTATCACAAAGCAGCTTCCCAGAAATCTTCTTTCCAGTTTTTGTCTGAGGATATTTCCTTTTACACAATAGCAGTCCATATATTCCTGGATTTCCCCTCATCGCGTTTCTCCAAACGGGTTTCCCCAATCCTCTAAGAGAAGAACAGTATAACTCTGTGAGTGGAATACACACGTCACAAAGCAACTCCTCAGAAATCTTCTCTCCAGTTTCTATCTGAAGACAGTTTCATTTTCACCATAAGCCTCAAAGCCCTCCCGAGTATCACTTCACAGATTGAACAAAAACAGTGTTACAATACTGCTTAATGGAAACAGAAGCTTTACTGTGCGAGTGGACTCCACGTGACCTAGAGCAGTTTCTTAGAAAGTGCCCTTCTTGTTTTCATTGGAGGGTATTTCTGTTTCAACATATTCTTAAGAGCATTCCCTAATGTCCTTTCTCAGTTTCTACAGAAACAGTGGTTTCAAACTGCTCAATCCAAGGAATGATTTA